>NC_090442.1:1015806143-1016109227 GCF_031143425.1 Pleurodeles waltl
TTACCATGCCTCCTTTTTGCTTACAGGGAGGTACCCCAGAAAGGAGTGGGCTTCAGCCCCTTTGAACTCCTCTTTGGACACCCAGTAAGAGGTCCTCTAACACTTGTTAAGGAGGGTTGGGAACAACCTTTAAAAGCTCCAAAGCAAGACATAGGGGGTCATTCTGAGCTTGGCGGGCGGCGGGAGCCGTCCGCCAAGCGGGAACCGCCAGAATACCGCTGCGCGGTCAAAAGACCGCCGCGGTTATTCTTAGTTTCCCGCTGGGCTGGCGGGCGACCGCCAGAAGGCCGCCCGCCAGCCCAGCGGGAAACCCCCTTCCATGAGGATGCCGGCTCCGAATGGAGCCGGCGGAGTGGAAGGGGTGCGACGGGTGCAGTTGCACCCGTCGCGATTTTCAGTGTCTGCTTGGCAGACACTGAAAATCTTGGTGGGGCCCTGTTAGGGGGCCCCTGCAGTGCCCATGCGAGTGGCATGGGCACTGCAGGGGCCCCCAGGGGCCCCACGACACCCGTTACCGCCAGCCAGGTTCTGGCAGTCGAAACCGCCAGAGCCAGGCTGGCGGTAAGGGGGTCGGAATCTCCATGGCGGTGCTGCTTGCAGCGCCGCCATGGAGGATTCCCTTGGGCAGCGGGAAACCGGCGGGACACCGCCGGCTTCCCGTATCTGACCGCGGCTGTACCGCTGCGGTCAGAATGCCCATGGGAGCACCGCTCCTTCTGATAGGCTCCTTCAGGTGTTGCTAGCCTATCTTCTCTCCTAAGTAGCCAAACCCTCTTTTCTGGCTATTTAGGGTCTCTGCTTTGGGGATTTCCTTAGATAACGAATGCAAGAGCTCATCCGAGTTCCTCTGCATCTCTCTCTTCACCTTCTGCCAATGAATCGACTGCTGACCGCGCTGGAAGCCTGCAAAACTGCAACAAAGTAGCGAAGATGACTACTGCAACTCTGTAACGCTGATCCTGCTGCCTTCTCGACTGTTTTCCTGGTGGTGCATGCTGTGGGGGTAGTCTGCCTCCTTTCTGCACGAGAAGCTCCGAAGAAATCTCCCGTGGGTCAACGGAATCGTCCCCCTGCAACCGCAGGCACCAAAGAACTGCATCACCGGTACCCTGGGTCTCCTCTCCAGCAACTCTGTCCAAGTGACTCCCACAGTCCAGTGACTCTTCAGTCCAAGTTTGGTGGAGGTAAGTCCTTGCCTCCCCACGCCAGACTGCATTGCTGGGAACCGCGACTTTTGCAGCTTCTCCGGCCTCCGTGCACTTCCGGCGGAAATCCTTTGTGCACAGTTCAGCCTAGGTCCATGGCACTCTAACCTGCATTGCACGACCTCCTAAGTTGTCCTCCGGCGGCATGGGACTCCTTTGTGCAACTTCGGGTGAGCACCGTTTCACTCTACTTCGTAGTGCCTGTTCTGGCACTTCTGCGGGTGCTGCCTACTTCTGAGAGGGCTCCTTGTCTTGCTCGACGCCTCCCCTGTCCCCAGACGCAATTGGCGACATCCTGGTCCGTCCTGGGCCACAGCAGAATTCAAAAACCCTAACCGCATGATTTGCAGCTAACAAGGCTTGTTGGCGGTCTTTCTTCAGGAAAACACTTCTGCACGACTCTCCACGGCGTGGGGGATTCACCCTCTAAAGGGGAAGTCTCTAGCCCTTGTCGTTCCTGCAGAACCTTCAGCTTCTACTGTCCAGTAGCAGCTTCTTTGCATCCACAGCTGGCATTTCCTGGGCATCTGCCCATCTCCGACTTGCTTGTGACTTTTGGACTTGGTCCCCTTGTTCCACAGGTACCCTCGACTGGAAATCCATTGTTGTTGCATTGCTGGTTTGTGTCTTTCCTGCAGAATTCCCCTATCACGACTTCTATGTCCTTTGGGGAACTTTAGTGCACTTTGCACTCACTTTTCAGGGTCTTGGGGTGGGCTATTTTTCTAACCCTAACTGTTTTCTTACAGTCCCAGCGATCCTCTACAAGGTCACATAGGTTTGGGGTCCATTCGTGGTTCGCATTCCACTTTTGGAGTATATGGTTTTTGTTGCCCCTATCCCTATGTGTCCCCATTGCATCCTATTGTAACTATAAATTGTTTGCACTGTTTTCTAATACTATTACTGCATATTTTGGTATTGTGTACATATATCTTGTGTATATTTGCTATCCTCATACTGAGGGTACTCACTGAGATACTTTTGGCATATTGTCATAAAAATAAAGTACCTTTATTTTTAGTATATCTGTGTATTGTGTTTTCTTATGATATTGTGCATATGATACTAGTGGTACTGTAGGAGCTTCACTCGTCTCCTAGTTCAGCCTAAGCTGCTCTGCTAAGCTACCATTATCTATCAGCCTAAGCTGCTAGACACCCTATACACTAATAAGGGATACCTGGGCCTGGTGCAAGGTGTAAGTACCCCTTGGTACTCACTACAAGCCAGTCCAGCCTCCTACAGATAGTATGGGAGATGGTGTAAAATGTCACTGATAAATCTAATAATACCAGCATGGCTGGGTGGCCTTCACCCACAGAAAGTCTAATGGTATCTAAGACATTCACCTATGCAGTTTCTGTACTGTGGGACACCCAGAAACCAGACTAGGAAGGATCTAACAGAGAGTGGATTTCCAAGAAGGACATTAACTGTTTGTTAACTACAGTCTCCAAAGATTTTCCAGGGAAAAGGAAGAAGTGATATTGGTCTGTAAACAGTAAGGTCCAAAGGATCTGCAGTGGGTTTCTTTAAAATGGGTCTCACATGTGCTGCTTTCCATTTTGTAGGAATGGTTTCAGTATTCAGGAGTGATTGAACAGGTCTGTGATGGTGGGGAGGAGCGCTGGAGCTAAAGTAACCATAAAGTAAGGAGGAGCAGGGTCCTCAGTTGAGCCTGGTTTGATCTTATTTATCAGCTACAAGATTTGCTAAGAGGAAACTGCATCAAATCATTCCAGAAGAATGGGACGATTAGATGAAAAAGAAGCCATGAGACCAGTGTTTCTTGTGTCAAATGGTCGCGCAGAAGACAACTTTTTGTCTGCCAAAGTGTTAGATGTGCCATATATCGACTCCCGCCCAACCTCTATCTTATGATACGTGTGAGGTGCTATGTTAATGGTCTGCACTGGTAATGCATTAGTGTATTTTGGATAGCTTTGTGTCTTTTATAGCGGGTCTAAGTCTTAAAGTTAATAGGGGCAAAATTCATGTTATGATTGTGGGGCCGGGCAAGGAAAAAGGAGAAAAGGGCAGGGCATTTTCTTATAGTGACTGAACATGTTTTCTATATGGGGATCATCTTTAGTTCCTCTAATTCCTGGTCCAAGCATGTGATCAAGAAATTGTATTTCGAGAGAACATTAAATGCTGTGGATAGATAGACTAGGAAGGAAGCAAGTTAAGGAAATGTTAACTCTTTTTAAAAGCAAAGCCGCTTCGGGAGGGGGGTGATTCGAGTCACACCTGTCCACAGTGCTTAATTTGTAAATACAAAGGTGCCGCTGCCCAAAACCCTCCTCTTGAACTCGCGGCAGCAGTAATTAAATATGTGAACATGGAATACTGAGGCGGCGTAATCCCGAAGCCATCTTGGGCCTCTTTAATCCATTTAAAGCCACTCGCTGCCTCTTCAGCTCACTCCTGCAACTGTTTACTTTCTCTCTTTGTGACGCTTTTTCATTTTTCCCTTCATCCATCTTTCTTATATGTGTCTTTTGCTCCAGCAAATGCTTGAGGCATAAGAATAAGCCCTGGCCCTCAAAAATAAGTGCCGGTGCTCAGCACCGGAAACAACAAGCACAAATTAAGCACTGCCTGTACAGCTCTGCTCCAGGTTGTGGAAAATACATATTTAAAGAAGTTTTTATCCATCCACCTAGTGTAAATTATATTTGTTATTATGTTATTAGGAGTTAGGTATGACATTTATTGAGGATTCTATTTTAAAATGCCCCCATTCTATTATGGCATGCTGTTTGGTCTAAACCTGATCTAAATTGAGGCCTGATTAGAGATTGCCTATCACTTGATGGATTCAAAAAAATTCACTGATTTGAGAATGTTTATGCGCTTTGTATGAAGTTGGGTAAAGAACTCTACATTTGTGGATCTACAAGGATTACGTAAGGCCAGCAGGAATGACTTGAGGGCCTCCTTGCTGTTTTGAGAGATAATGAACACAATACTGCTAACATTTGCAAAGAATATGTTCATGCATCTGTAACTTTATTGTTTCAAACTGATATTCAAACGTATTTATGTTGAGTGAATAATAGGTTTTGCTACTTTTTGCTAACCAAATTATGAATAAATACAATTAATACGGATGTTTCTGTTTTGGTTGAGGAAAGAGATTTGTTTAATTTTCAACCTTGTACTTGTGACCATTTCTCTGAGCAATCAGTTTTATAGCTTGTCTTTTTTGTAGCTTTTACCATGAACCAAGAAATAAGTAAATTCCTCCACTGCTGAAGAGTTTAGACTGTGTTCAAGGTACATACAGCAGCTTTACTATATCTACAGCAATTACACACACACCATCTATGAATGTATGTAGCATATTCTTTTTAATCATCGGTGGTGAGGTTAAAGAAGACCCTCTAAACATGGCACTTGACTGTTTGCTCCCCTTCCTCTGAGACTCATAACTTGTTTAATTGTAACTATTCCTTATATTTTTTATATGTATGGTGACTAATTCTAACATGGTGTGTTTTATCTGAACCTATCAGTGCATTTATGTATCTTTTATGGAGTAATGCTTTATCTGAATAAAGATTAATTGATTTGACTTGAAAGATAAAGAGTCCATTTTTCGTCTGGCAGTAAGGTGGTTAAGTATGGCTCATGGATTACTGTATTTGAAAGCCAGGTACTTGTTTTAGGAGTCAACCACATTGGCCATGGTGTTATCCTGATGGCACTTTAAGATATTTACACTAATTATGGACTTAAAAAATGATTTGTGCCAAACATCAGAGCACCCTATACTTTTTAGAGTGGCAGCTACATGGTCAAGCCAATACAATTTTGTGTATCCTTTTGATGTACAGATATACAGGAGTGCTTTGTGGTTGTTTGCTATGTGTCTGTTGGTCCATTACCTGCCCCAGTCCATAACTGATGACTGAATTATGGAATTATATCCCATAGAGGCTCAATTTGGCCCTTAGAGCCTCCATTGGTTTATCAGGTCTAGATGTAGAATTTGACACAAACATGTTCTCTACCACTCGTAGAATTCTGGCACTCCTGTAGCCCCATAATTCCACCCAAAAGGAGTCATCTGTCATTGCTTGATTTTGTAAGTGTGGATCACAGATTCAACTGAACCCCAGCCAAAGCTATTTGTGAAACAGATAATTGATCAAAAAGGCTGGTCTTTAGCATTTGTGAGCTTGGGCCACACTCAGGGTGAAACCCTCCAGAAGGTTGTTGAAAGTACATTTTCAGCAGCAGTTTCTCTACAACTTAGGTTTAAAGAAGTGTGCTTAAACATTTTTTCTAATGACTGTTTGTGCCGTGGTCTGCTTTTTGTTTCTTTTCTTTTCATGGCACTCCTTAATCGTGCCCCCTAACCCTCCCCCCACATTCCTATTACACCTTCCAAAATACATTATATGACAAGCAGGTTGCATGAGAAGGGTCTAAAGGATAGTGGAAAGAGAGAGCAGTGCGGATTAGTAGGAGTACTAAGTAAGAGAAACACAATATTTTGTACCAAAAAATTAACATCTGTTAGGGCTTTCAAAACAGAGATGAGAGAGTGTGTGTGTTTCTGCAAGTGTGTGCATGCATAAATCCCAAATGAAATCTGACAGACACCTCACCTTTCCCGACTGAAAGCACCTGTCCCCAAGTACTCATCAGGAAATACATTTATAAGGGGGGTGTAACACCTCAACTCCCCCCCCCCCCGAAGCTGGGCACTGCATAGGGGAAGGCTGTAGTATGTTGCTCTATTGTAATGGAGGTAGTATGGTGGTAGGGTGGGGACTCTGTTCAGTGTATATGCAGTTTTGAGGTAGTTAACTTACACACCAAATGCCTGCCATGTTTCTATTAGTCATTATCAATGTCCTTGTAATGGACTTCTTCGATTGAACTGATGCCCACACAATACAAAATCAAATCCCACAGATCAGAAAGCTGCATGCACGGGGCCAATTCGAAACCTGATAATGATTTAATTAACAGCATAGTACTTTCAAAGTTCTTGTAAATGTATTTAAGATGAAACATAACACTTCAGGAAGCCCACAAGTCTACTAAGTGTTTAATGCAAAAATAGCCAAAATGCAAGCTAAATAATACATAAAAATTGACATTTCTACAGACCAGAACATTGGCTCAAAATCCAGTTGAAGCATTGTTCTGCCCTGCTTCAGACTGAGAGGACACGAAATGTAAGTAATTACAAGAATGCCGCACTCTTAGTCTGAGTGATGAATTTATTAAAGCACTCCCCAAGTTTCATGATCGAAAAGAATAACATGAGCTTTTATTTCAAATATAAAAAATATCACAGCAGTAGAATAATGATGATCACAGAAACAAATAAAATGCATATTCATGCATGCACACCCCAAAGCTAAAAATAAGTATTAAAAATGCATCACCATGGGGCTTGACACCGACTTCATCCCTTTGGCAGCCAACTTCAGGTCTTGGAACCCTGGACAACCAAAACGAGAGGGAGATCGACCTCAATGGGATTTATTTTCTGGGCAAGGTGTCCCTTCCCAGATGAGTTCCTTCTTCCTTCAGTTGCCAAGCCTCCCTACCTTATATACTTTCAAAAATGTAAGAGGGAGGTTCTAGAAAACCCCCTTCTGTCAAGTATCAGGTCAGTGTTGAAAGAACACGCTAGAGACTGGCCAGATCTCAAGGTGTACTTCCAAGACTGAGCTGTACCCTGCTTTACCATAAAAGTTTCAGCCTGCAACATCCTTATCTCTACTACTCCTCCATGTTATGTTCCCGTCCTTGGTCAGAAAAGAGCGAAAAACACATTAACAAGCTGGTTGCAGAAAAATACCTGTGCCATCAATGTGACTCTGTTTGAAGTTAAGCTAAGCACAAAATAGAGTCAGTTGTCAAGATGGAGCCGGTGGTTAAATACAAATGGTGGAGCACCCCCCAAGATGGGGGGAGCGTGGCCCCTTCGAGATTGGGGCCACAGTGGCCCAAACCCTCTGCACTAGTTGTGCGTCGGGCTGGCCAGGGTACTTCCACCCTCACACCTCGCAAGGTGTGGGGGTGTAAGTTAGCTGGGGGTATGAGTAGGGACGACGTTGGTTCTAGCTCCGGCTGTCGCGCACCAGGTGGGGGTCTATTTAAGCATCCCCTCCCCCCCCAAAAGGGCTCGCCCTTTTTTGGCGCGACGGCAAGCAGTACGGAGAATCAGTGTCGGAGAATAAGGGTTGGACGTCGGATCTTTGTTGGACTTGGACGTCGGATCTTCTTGGACGTCGACCGGCACACAACAACGTTGGACTCGCACGCCACCTTCTTGGGATTCGCTTCAGCGTTACCCTCCGGCCGCTTAGTTACAGCTGGGGGTCGCGCTGGTTAAGGGCACCGCCCTCGCTCACAGGTTTTGTCTTGCTCGCTGTGGCCAGCGGTCCCTCCCTTCCATATCGCTAGGGCGTCCCTTTCATCACCGCTGTTTTATTAGTTGCTGGAAACCCAGCGCGTGGCACGTTTTATCATTTAAAACGCGGTATATATCATAAGTAGTTCAGCACGCTGCATACGCGTTGAGTATTTGTGCACCTTATGTGCCTGTGTAGTCTGTTTGAAGGCTACACACGGTGAATCCAGTGGGGAAATACTGTGGTTCACGCGCCCTAATTTTTAAGGGGCCGTTTTATTGATCATTGTCTTAGACTGCAAAACGATTTTCACTAAAGTAGTTGTTGGGCCATTTATTCCCCTTTTTTGTTGTAATTCCGGTTTAACTAGTTAAAGGCTTAATTTTGCCTTGTATTACTTGTCAGCCTCCTTCAGCAATTATCAGTGTTTCTCAGAGTGACCCCCCCCCCCCCCAAATACCCAGATCCTTGCTACCTGGTGCACAATTGGTGCTTCTGCTAGGCCTTCCTGACCCAGCTAGGTGATGCCTCGTTTGGTGTCACACAACGTCGGCCTGGTCTGGGCCAGGAACGCTCATCATTCAGGGTAAGTGGGGTCATTGGGGGGATGAGTTGGACTTGTGATAAGGTCTGTAATTTAAGTTGGTCTCATTTACAAACTTTCGAAGTATATGTTACAGGGTATTTCAAGCTTCATAAGTAATTTATATAAGGACTTTGATAATACAGTGCTGTAATTTGAGTGTGTGCATATACAAAGTTGCATAGTGTATGTTAAGTGCTATTGTGTCACTTTAATTGCAATTGAGAGTCATGGCTTGTAATCACAATAAGGTGGGTAAGAGGAAGGGCAGGGACCAAGAACTGTCTCAGCTGTTGAAGTTAGTGTTGATGAAACTGGGCAGCGGGGATTCAGACAGCGGAAATTCCGCATCGGACAGAGAAAACAATTGTGCAGAGAGTGACGGCCCTAGGCGGTCCCATGTACCCCCTCGTGCAGCATTTCCCTGGTTAAGCGCAGAAATAAGAGACAGGTTCCAAGCGCGTAGCAGCCATCTGCTTCCCCGTCATCAACCACCCTCCCTGCGCAGTCCCCTACGGCAGATACTTTAATAGTATCTGGAGGCGCTACTTCAGAGGTTCCTCCTGTGGAACAAAGAACAGGACCTACAACTGACCTAGGGGTATTAGCAATCCTGACAGACATTCGGAAGTCATTGTCAACATTGTCTGCACCATCTGCGGTGCCAGTAGTCCAGGCCCTCTCTCCAGTTCAGGCTGCAGTTCCAATTGCCCCTCTTCCGGTATTGCAAGGGCAGGGCAGTTCCACTGCCCAGGTACCTTTGCAGGATGCGACCACGCAAGCATTGCTGGCTGTGTCCCAGCTATTGGCTAATATTAATACCTCAGCTACCCCCGCTCCACCTACAACTCCATGGGCCTCAAATGACTCCCAAACGAACTCTGTAGCAGAGCTTAAACGCCAGGTTGAGGCGATCGTGGCAGAATACAGTACTACATCAGCGCCCTCTGAGGCGGCGGGCCCGAGTGTCACGCCGGCACCGGGCATGCAGCCTCTTGCCCCCACCAGCATAGAAAAAAGTAAGGTTACTGAAATCAACAAAAACACGTCTGGGGGTGGTACTACGGCAGTGGGGGCCGGACAAGACACGCTATTATCCCGACCAGGTAAGCTCGCTGCTCTTGTTGGTTCAGAGGTAAAAGAAAAGATTTGGAAAGGAGAATTTGTGGACATTTTTTCTCTCATTAGAGCCAAAAGAAGAGAGATGGAAGTCAAAGACAAGGAGGTGAAGGCATCATCTTCTAGTGATAAAAAAAACCCAAAGTAGAAGAAAGTATAACTAATTGGTTGTTTGGGTTCAATGTCTTTATGTCTGTCATGCTCAAGCCTGAGTTGGCTGTATCAATGATCTGCTATGCAAATAAGATATTGAGAGTACACCATATGTACGGTGGTGACTCCTGGTTAGAATATGATAGAGACTTCAGGTGGGCAAAGGTTCAAGACCCAGGAATTGGTGGGGACCAAACTGAAGTGAACGAATGGTTAGAATGCATAAATAGCAAATTGCCTAGGAAGCAGCCCTTTTGCTCACAATATTCCAGTGATAAAAAAGGTTTGTGCTGGGCATTTAATAGAAAAGTATGTTCAGGCCCCCCAGAATCTTGCAAATTCAGACATACCAGCTCCTTCTGCGGGCACCCCTCTCACCCAGAGTACAAGTGTATTATAAAATCCAGAGAGAAGGTTAAGGAGGGGAGTAAGCCCTCTAATTAAATCTACTTTTAATTGACGGTGACAAAATTGTCTTTGTTCAGTAAGTGACTTTTTAGCACTTATTTCACCTGTTTTTTTATATATTTTGGAGAAGTAGTTATTTTTGGTCCTGATGAAGCGCCAAGGAATCATTTTTTGACCATAGCGGCGCGAAACATGTTGACCACACTGTGTTAGGACTAGGTACACTTCCTTTTTCCTTTCCCTGGAGTACAGTGGGACATTATTCCCCGTTTGTACTCCTGTTGTTTCTTTTAATCTTGGCCTGATCCTTTTCCTGAGTTATTAAATTATGATGCCTAAGGGTCAGAGTCAATTTTAACTGTATTTGTCTCTCCTTTTCTTTTTGTCAGTATTTCTCGCAGACCTTTTTTCCTCTGATACATTACCTTCGGTTGAGTGCCACCACCATGTGTGGTATGGTCCACCAGACATTGCAGTGCCGGTCTGACGAAGGAGATAACCCAATGATGATGCTCAGCATCCTAGTGGATGCTTGAGGGCTCTCCTGCTAGTACTGACTCTTTCTCTCCCTGCATACACATTTACTGGAACAGTGTACTATTTCTATTTATATACTTAGGTTCCGGGAGACTGTACACTGGACCACAATTCTCCCAGTCCCTTACATTTTTTTGATAGGTCTACAGGTTGCAACTGCTCATAAGCCTAAGCCGGCGGTGATAAAGGATGTGGCTTTTCGCTGGTGTGGGGTTGGTGGACTAGGAATCACGCAGCTACAGCAACTCGTCGAAATGGCACGGAGATGCGAGGGACTACAGTTCCCGGATCTCATTATTATACATGGTGGAGGCAATGACTTGGTGCGCATGAGACGCAAGGCACTCAGGGAAACAATTTTTGCTGAAATCACCAAGTTATCCAAAGAGTTCCTTTGCATGGTCGCATATGGTACCTCGACGCAATTGGGGTCACAACATTAAATCAAGGACAATCAATGTATTGATTCGGAGGCTCAACACTGAAAAGGCAAGACTATGCCTGGGTCCCAGCCGCTTATGGAACATTTAGCATAAACTTTTAAAGGGTCCACATATGTTTCACAGAGATATGGTACATTTGTCTGATGCAGGACGAATCAATTTATTGCAGATATGTAGTTCTTCTCTAACAGCTTGTTTGCGGTGGGGAGGGCGAAGGACCTTTGGGCCTCTGGTCGCCCTTGTGGCAGGAGAAGAAGTACTAAAGTAACCATAACCAACAGAGGGGTCCCAAAGGCTGGGGCCCCGGGATAACACCAGAGGTAGGATGCTGAAGTCCTGAACCAACCTGCAGATGTACACACCAGCTTAGGGGGTAGGGAGCCCAGATCGCTGGGGTGGCCATGGGGCTTCCGCTTCTGGCCGCCCCATTACACCCCCTTGGCAGATTGCTGTTTTGGGAGGGGGCGGAACCCTGAGCATGAGGACAAGGAACAGTGAAGTCAGGTGAGCTGCCCCTCTTAGGGATACAGGTGAGGTATGGTTCCCCAGTGTGGTCCAAAGGAGGTTCAGGAAGGGATCCTGTCACATTGATTTATGGTTAATGAATAAATCTTATTGAAATGGTTTTTATAAATGATTGTAAATATGTTTTGAAGATTCTTTAGAAGTGAATTATTACTGCCGATGTTTTTATGACGTAATTGGTAAAAGATATAAATAAAATTCTTCCAACAAATGAGTTTTGTTGTTCTGCGTGTAGCAGGTGTTAGGGAGAGGGCTTTCTGGTGGTCTCCGAGTTCTATGGTTGAGCGCCCCCCCCCAAGATAGGGGGAGCGCAGCCCCTTAGAGATCAGGGCCGCCGTGGCCCAAACCCTCCGCACTAGTTGTGCGTGGGGCTGGCCAGGGTACTTCCGCCCTCACGCCTCATGAGGGATGGGGGTGGAAGTTAGCTGGGGGTATGCATAGGGGTGACGGTTCCGGCTCTGGCCGTCACGCACCAAGTGGGGGGGGGGGCTATTTAATCACCCCCTCCAAAAGGGCTCTGCCTTTTTTGCGCAGCGGCAAGGAGTACGGAGAATCAGCGTTGTCCCACCCACCCACTCCCTTGTTTTTAAGTTTAAGGTTGGAGAAGAAGTACTAAAGTAACCATAACCAACAGAGGGGTCCCCAAGGCAGAGGCCCCGGGATAACAGCAGAGGTAGGATCCTGAAGTCCTGAAACAACCTGCGGATGTGCACACCAACTAGGGGGTAGGGGGCCCAGATCGCTGGGGTGGCCATGGGGCTCCCGCTCCTGGCCGCCCCGTTACACCCCCTTGGCAGATTGGTGTTTGGGGAGGGGGCGGAACCCTGAGCATGAGGACAAGGAACGGTGAAGTCAGGTGAGCCCCCCCCCAGGGATACAGGTGAGGTACGGTTCACCTGTGTGGTCCAAAGGTGGTTCAGGACAGGAAGGGATCCTGTCACACTGATTTATGGTTAATGAATAAATCTTATTGAAATGGTTTTTATAAATGATTGTAAATATGTTTTGAAGATTCTTTTGAAACTGCCGATGTTTTTGTGACGTAAATGGTAAAAGTTATAAATAAAATTCTTCCAACAAATGAGTTTTGTCAGTTTGCATGTAGCAGGTGTCGGGGAGAGGGCTTTCTGGTGGTCTCCAAGTTCTATAGCATTACAAGCATATAATCAAGAAATCCACACATTTCTGACACATTTTATATGCTTTTCTCTCAGCAGAAGGCAAGGGAATCCCGATTGCATGATAGAAACATGGTACTTCAACAAAACTACCTAATGAGCAGGGAGAAGGATCTTCTCATGAAAGGGAATTCAAAAGACCTATGAGGATAGATATAGATGAAAACAGAAACCGCTGAGTTCACTGCTTTCTGAAATTCACGCTTGTTATTGCCAAGCTTCAGAGCGAGGATGGCTTACTATGTGATAGAGGGAAATGGCCAATTGCACAACACTGAATAAAATTACTTCTAAGCTTCAGAGAAATATGAATTTCTATGAACATGTTTAGGATAAAGGGTGCTTCAGATAAATATAAAAATGACATTAAAATTGAGTCATGTAATATATAAGTGCTCTTTAGGGCATACAAAAAACATACATATGTAATAAAGCGTTCAAAAAGGGGTTGGTATTAAGGCATGGAGTACTTGATTCTGTTTTCTCACACATTAATTCTAGGAAACGATGCTCTCTCATGTCAGACCTAAAATGCTATGAAGTATTGAACAGTGCACCCAACTAGAAGTCACTGAGCAGATGGGTCCGTTTTTGTAAGTCCATTAGCTCTATAAAAGAGATAAAGCTGTCTCTTGGTAGACCTAAAATTGAGAATTCATTAAAAGACAATTGTGCATGTCTCTTTCTGGACATGGGCTCACCTCGTGTTGCAGGAACTGAGTGAGAAAGCGTGGACGTGATGACAGATTTACGCGTAAAGCTATTCCGTATACGATCCTCAACCCAGATGAGCATCTCACTGCGGATGCTAGAGGGGGAGGCGTAAAAGCAGTAACGTGAAAAGTCGTGGGAGAAAAACATCACACCTCAGCCCTAGGCACCAGGGCGCCGTGAAAGCGATCAGTGATGTGCAGCAAAGGCGCGTAAACTCCTACACTAATGGCCGTTTGGCTCTCTCCGGGTGGGTTCGTGTCCTCATTCAAGGTAATTGAGCTGCATAAAAAATCCCCAATTTGTACAGACGCGTGTTCCAGTGTTGCTAGAACGCACAGTGCCCTCCCTCGCCCGCCTTTAGTGCGATACTTCTGCACTCTGTACAGTGCCGGATTTGTAAATAAAAACGTGCAGGTGCCCAAAGCCCTCCTCTTAAACACACGGCTGCTGCAATTACAAGTGCGAAAACCGAATACTGAGGCCTCTTCAATCCATTCAAAGCCACCCCCTGCCCCTTCAGTTCACACCTGCAGCTTTGTGCTTTCTCTCGTTGTGACACTTTTTCGTTTTTCCCTTCCTCCGTCTTTTTCATGTGTCTTTTGCTCGCAGCAATGCTTGAGGCAGAAGAATAAGCCCCGGCCCTCAAAAATAAGTGCCGGTGCTCAGCACCGGAAACAACAAGCACAAATTAAGCACTGACTCTGTAGGAGAGTCAGTACTAGGCTGCGGACTTTGGTTTGAATCGTCGAAAAACAACGTTAGACAAAAGTTGCCTTTGAAAGCGCGCGGCACTGCAACTTCTTAGCTATCGTGCGAGTGCAGCGGATAATGTAGCAGCTGCAGAAGGCACGGCGTTCAAGTTACTATTGTCTCTTCTGGAAACCGGTTTCAAAATCCCCGATCCCCTCGACAAATACATGGCACGTGTGGATACCGCGTATGCGAATGCGCGGCGCCTCAGAAGCAATGGGGAAAGTGACCCGTGTGTAACCTGGAACACGGATGTGGAGAGGGCAGGGGCACTGCACATGCGGATGTGCTGTTCTCGGGACGCGAGGACGGCCCTGCCCCTTCCTTTCACAAGTAGGAATCCCGTCCTAGTGCGCCGCGCGTCACGGGCTGGGAGGGCGCCGTGTTCACCGCAGCCAGACGCGCGGGGCACTGATGTATGGATGCCCATTACCTCCGTGACGACATCACAGGCATCAAACAGAGACGGGGCAGAGTCACACTTTCGGTGGGGACAGAACGAGTGCACAGTGTAACCGTAATCTGCAGGGGCGCAGCCATAATGAGTGCAGCGGGTGCAGTGGCACTTTAGTGTAGGCTGTGAAGTGCATACTGAACACTATTTTTAACTTTCAGACCAAGTGATAGCGGCTTATTTCCTCTTCTTTCGGGATCCACATACCAATCTTGCTGGTGCGATCGCACTGTCAGTGTAAACTTAACTGGGCAAGGATTTTCACTGTTGTCGCCAGAGCTGTGAGCACCGCTCTAGCACAGGCCTTGACTTTTCATTGTGAAACATTAAAATGAGACGAAGAGGAGAAAAATGACTAGGGAAAGAAATCTGAATGTCCTGTTTTAAAGAGATCTGCTAAGTTGGTTACTGGTGGGTTAGAAATGGTGGGGACACCAGGCTCCCCCAAGTATTTGAGGCAGGAAGTGAACCCACTTATGTGACTGCTTCCCGCTCTCCTTGGAACAGCCAACACGCGTTCCACAGCGGTATGGGTCTGAGCCGGACAGGTTGCACACATGACAGGGGCCTCGACAGGCGAAAGGACTCTCGGCTGGCGGGCGGACGACGGGATGTAATGAAATGTCCCGCGCACACTCGGGCGAGAAGATCCGTCTTGTCCCACGAGACCCAGGTACAAGCGCAGAGGATAAATGTGCTCTAGTGAGAGTGACTATAGCGCGGGTCTGTCATGATGGTGAAGGGGATTCTGGCGTCTCACAACCGGAGTTGAGGGGGGCTACATAAACAATAGGTGTCTGGCACAGCTGCAGAAGTCTGACAGGTGTTCAAACTGACTCAGTGAAGTGGGTGTTGATCACCGGCCCGCTTGTCCAGGTACGGGGCAGGCTGCTGCACAGGTGCGCTCTCCCCTACGCTTCACTTCCACGAGTTGCTCGTTGTGGGCGCTACAGGTTCGGCACCTGTGTCGGCTCTGTGACGTCACGGGAGGCGGGGAGTCCGGCGCTCCCATTGGCCCCGTCGCAGAGGAGATGCAAATGCCCCGGTGAGGGCGGCCCCGCCGTAGCGCTGTCCTGGGCCGGGGAGGGGAGAGAGGCGGCTGCGGAGCTTGACGTGTCCAGGGGGAGCGCGGTGCCTCCGGAGCGGTGCACACTCGGGCCGGGGGAGGCAGCGAGCAGTCTCTGGAGGAGGACACTTGCACCCGGGATACACCGGCCGCGTACCTCCTTGCAGCCCCGAGGGAGTGAGGCGCCTGTGGAGCTGCAAGTGTCCGGGAGCGCCCCCCACCTTGGGCAGCAGCAACAAGTGCCGGCACCATGCTGGACCCCTCCTCCAGCGAGGACGACTCGGAGCTGGAGGGCGAGCGCCCACCGCCGGACTCGGTGCTGCTGGCACCGGGCACTGACCCGTCGCTGGCGCCCCCTGCAGCTGCGCGCGAGCCCCGGGGGCCCGGGGAGGGAGGCCCCGCGGTCGGCGGCCGCTGCAGCCCCAGCCCCTCCGTGCGCAGCGAGGGCCGCGAGGAGCAGGAGCGGCTGCAACGCGAGGAGCGGGAGCGCCGGGGCCGCCTGCAGCTCTACGTCTTCATCATCCGCTGCATCGCGCACCCCTTCAACGCCAAGCAGCCCACCGACATGGCCCGGCGGCAGCAGAAGGTGAGGCGCCTTCCACGGAGCGCTGCGCTCCCCTGCTTGTGGTTACTGCCAGTGTCTCTTCTACTGCCCCATGCTCTGCCCCTGACAACTGCACTTACACCGCTGCCTGCAGCACAGGCACTGTCTGCTTCTCAGCGCTGTGCTGCCCCTGCGAGTGGTTACAGCCCTGCTTTTGCCACTGTCTCCTATACTTGCCACTTACTACTTCACTTAAACAGCTGTCACTGCAACTTACAACAGCACCAACCCGGTCTTTCACTGACTGCTGTACTTGAACCTCTGACCCTGCTTATGGTTAATGCCCTTAGTGTGCCAGACTCTTCTCTCCGACCTCTGCATTGTCTGCCATCCACTACTGCACTCTGGGCCCCTGAATACAGCACAAGCACGGCCTGCCTTGACTACTACACCGCCACTGCGCGTTCTTCTGGTTACTGCCCTACCCCTGCTGTAAATACCGCTTTGCCTCGCCCCTGCACCTCACTGCCTGCAACGCACTGCTGTGCTTGCATAACTCTGTGACCTGACTATCCTGCCAGCAGTACTTCCCCTGCATGTGTGCCTCTGGTCACTGCCCTGCTCCTGACAGCTAACACTGTCCGGTCGCTGCCTACCAGTGACTGTTCTGCTTGCACATCTGTGCGCTCCTGCCTTCAGGACCCCCGCCGTGCATCTCCTCTCCTTGCTCTGCCTGTGCCTCCTGACACTGCCCTAACTCGTCTGTGCTCCTGCCCCCCTCGGGCAACTCGGCACACGCACATGTCGGAGACAAATTCACACATTCAGCCCATCACTTGCTTTCTGTTCTGTGAGGCACTGTGTACCGTCCTGCGCGTTTGTGCAGCTGGCTGCTTTCTTATCACTTGTTGTGCCCCTGCCTGTTTTTAAGTCTGTACAGGCACTTTCTAAGCACCCGGGGGAGATCGGTGTAAGACAGGGCCCGTCCACTGCCACCGCGGGCCCGAGCAGACCTGGTCTCCGGAGTGTGCGCGGGTGCCGCACTAGCGACCTGTTGTGAAACGTGACTAACAAATGAAAACAACCGTTTGTCGGCAATTGTAGAAAGCTAACGTAGGTATAAAGCAACAAACGACAAGTGGGGGTCTGTATGTCCCCTGGGGGACACAGCTGGGAGCAGGGCGCACCTTCATTCCGTCATCTGTGCGGGTCTCCCAGGTGTTAAACACCAGATGTTTCTTGGGCGCTCTTCCGTTCCTTTCTAAAGCGCGTGAACACCGCTGTCACTGGGATCTCGGTCAGCCTTGCTGCAGATATTGGTTGCATTCAAAAACAACCTTGCACTATAGTCTTTTCATTCGAGCGTTTTATCTCCGCGCTGGCCGTGTCAAGGCTACATCTGTTGTGTGTTGCATTGTCTCCACAACAGCCTGCTCCGTTCTGCCCGGGATTGTGGAAGTGACTGCAGTACTAGCCTGTGCATGATGTTAGCCACCAGTGCCTGCGCGGCCGCTGACTAGTTCCTGCCATCCGTCACTGCCCTGCGCGCCTGCATCTAAGAGGAATTAGAACTCTCCCGAACCACACCTTTCAAGGACTGCACGCTCTCTTTAACCTCTGTGTATCCTGCAAACGCCAATCCATTCTGCCCCAGTCTTCCTCTGCGCCAAGGCTCTTCTTCCTCATGCTTCATAGCCACCTTTACATTCTGTATGTACTGCTCCCAGTGCTGCCTGTTCTGCAGCTCCAGAACCACCTCCCTTCTCTATTCATGACCATGTGCGAGCTCCGGAGGCCCCTGCACATCCGCTTGTGCCTTAGAAGTGTCATGTGCAACATTTGCACCCCAGCTGCTGCCCGGTCTGTTATGCTTGTGACCCTACTACAGGCCCCACCCCCTGTGTTGCACCTCTTCTGACCGACACTCCATTCACGGCCGGCTGACCAAGCAGCTCTGATTTGGATTGTGCTGCTCCAGGGTCCACACTCTGCTGCACATGATCCTTAGCGTCTCGCAGCCCTGGAGTGCTGCCTCTGAGTGGTCCCAGCCAGTCTGCTGCCTGTGGCTCCATGCCCCCTCCGCTCGCCTTTGGTCTTCTGTTCCACATTTGGCTTAGGAGCGCCAGGTTCTTCCCTGTGATACAGGTGCAGCTCCAGAGTACCGCTGTGGCCTTCTCTACTACTAATTTGGCTCCAGAGCCCCACCCCTTTGCCCTGTTTTGCGTTGGCTCCAAAAATCCAGTGGCAATCTCTATGCGTGCAGCTGTGACTCTCCTCTCCCCACCCCCGCCCTCCATCCTTCATGTGGCCTTGACCTACTGAGTGTGCACCCGAGAAACCCTCCCTTCCCTTTCTAATGCACGTGCGCCCCCAAAGTCCCTTACCCATTGCTGATTTTTGCTACACAAGCAGCTCCAGAACCTGCCTGCCGCCCCCTTTAGTGTGTGTAGCTCCACAACACCCCACAGTTGAGTGTGACTGAAAAGGGCGGATGTAACTCATTCTGTGTAGCAAAATCACGCAGAATTACCCCAAAAATCCACAAGATTACGTGAAATTAAGCAAAACAAGTAATTCTTAATTGAGTACTATTTTCATATTGCCAAAATGGACCCAAGGATGCAGTTTGCACAAAGAAATAATGCTAAATGCAACTGAACATGCATATCAAGCAGAATCAGCCACTCACACTTGCTAAATGTACACTTGTGGTAATATTTTCTCCCAACTTGAATTTAGCACGAGTTTCTTAACTCAAAAGGCACAGTCACACCCAAAGAGGGCATAATTCTGCATTTTCTGCTAAGAAAATATAGCTTACTAGAGCATAACAGCTGCAGCTCGCCAATGTGCTCTTGCTGTAATATTTTCCCCCTAAATTACTTTCAGTTAAGCAAACGAACGTAATTGCATTATCTGTATGTCAGCACCAAAGACTAACCTGGTATTATTACAGATATTCTGGTGTAATTGAAATTCTGCTCATGCCTACTTCAGAGGCCCACCACATCCCATAGCCCACTTTTGAGAGTGGGTCTCTAGCGGTACCTACCCATTTAACAATCCCAATATCTCCATGTGCGGCTCTGCCCCTCTCTGCTGCCCATAAGCATTCCATAGCCTACGAGTGCTGTGCCAGTCCATGTATTGCTGGCCTGCACCATTTGTCTATCCAAGAGTGCTGCATTGTAGATTCAGGTGCTAGAAGTCGTTGTTGGACTGGTGACTATAACCAGCTTTTGGGGATTTGACTTTAATTGAACAGAATTGCAGAGGATAGTTCTTGATTGACCTCAATCTATGCAGCAGAGCACTCTCCTCACAAACTAAGAGCATCCTATTTCACGGTGATTTCTAGGCATTGTCCCCATGGGCCAGCTCCTCATCCTTCCCACATGGCCAAGCACACTCCTCTTCTTTCATCCTAGGCCCCGTGCTGTGCCTTCATTCACATGTTAGAGCCTCACCAAAAGTGGCACCTGTTGAGATTGCTCTGTAAGTTTTAGGCCATTCATTCCAAATTTGGACCTAATCATAGCTTTTAAAACTTTCGATTTCTCACAAATCGAATATATTGGAACATTTCTTACAGAACAAAGCGCAAACTATGTGATCCCTTTTAAATTGCATAAATTACTTCTCCCAAGAAGAACGGTAGTCATTTCTCGCCTTGAATAGGGGCCGGCCCTTCTCACCAGCCCCTTCCAAAACCGACCGGTTGCAGGAGCCACTTTGAGATTTCTGACGCAGGCAAAAGGCTGGAACCTACCACCCAGCCCTTGCATTCCTTAAGAAGCATTACAAGACCTGCTTTTCTTGCATATAAGATCTTACATTTCAAGACTCTCAGATACGTTTCCCGAAAGTTATTGGCGTCCTCAGGTTCCCAAAATCTAGGATTTAAAAATTCACGCACCCTAGGTTTATAAACACACTTTTCATAGATCATTCTGAGGCAAGGCTTCTAGAGTTTAGAACCTCCAGATGAGTGTTTTGAAAACTCTTCATTTATCTGGCTTCAAACACACAACAAAACGGGTTTGTTGAGAAACTTATTCATTTGACTTTAGGATATATTAATTTGTTTTCTCTACAGTAGCTTCTTTTAATTTGTTCTTTACACTATTACTGATTGAAGCTCGCTGATTATCAGCTTCATGATCGGACTACCCTGCCTGTTTATCTTTAGATTGCTCCAGTTACCTACTGTCACTTTATTTTTTGTTACCCCTCTTGCGTTTGATTACGGCTAACTAAAATCATTCCTTTTTTTTTTTTTTTTTTTTTCTTCATCTCATTGGAGTGTTCAATCTACTAATGTTTCTGCAAATGATCTCTTATAGAATTCTGAAATTGGTTTCATTCTTGCTCCTTGTAACCATATTTACTAACCCTTGAACAGGGCTCTTACATTTTTTCACCACATTTCCCCTGTTCATACTTATTTCGAAATTAGGTCTCTAGTTGCCAGTGGTTTGCACCTTAGACAAACTTCAAAGAGAAGTCTTTGTAGTGCATAAGACCTTGCCTTTCCCTGCCCCCGCTCCAGACACACTCCAGGAGGCTGCTTTGTGTAAGGGCAGTCACAACCCTATTCCAGGTGCAAGTGTCAGCTCTTTCCTTCACTCTTGCTCAGGAAGACCCATCAGGAAATGCTGGACACACCTCAGCTTCCCTTGAGTGACTGTCAAGAGTGAATTCCCAAACAGCCTAACTGCAATCCTGACCCAGACATATATTCCAGAGACATGCAGAGGCACAGAATGGTTAAACAAGAAAATGCCCACTTTCTAAAAGTGGCACTTTCAAATGTACTATTCAAAAACCATCCTAACCAAAGTTGTATTTTTAATTTGTGAGTTCAGAGACCCTAAAAGTCCTCATCTCTATCTGCTCCCAATGGGAAATTACACTTTATATTTCAGGGCACTCCTTATGGGAGAGATAGTCCTTGCAATAGATAAAAACGAATTTAGCAGTATTTCACTATCAGCACATGTAAAACACACCGTACATGTCCTACCTTTTAACTACTCTGCACCCTTCACATGCGGCTACCATGGGCCTATTTTAGGGGTGACTTACATGTAGTAAAACGGAAGGGGTGAGCCTGGCAAGTGCACCCACTTGCCAGGTCGACCTGCCAGTTAAATCTGTGCACATACACTGCAGTGGCAGTTCTGAGACATGTTTACAGGGCTACCCATGTGGGTGGTACAATAAGTGCTGCAGGCTCACAAGTAGCATTTGATTTACAGGCCCTGGACACACACAGTGTACTTTAGTAGGGACTTACTAGTAAATAAGGCATGCCAATCATGGAGAAACCAATCCCCAATATAGTTTACTCGGAGAGCACTTGCCAGCAGTAGTAAAGTGTCCAGAGTTCCTCTGTTTCAACGTCTGATCTGGAATGCCCTCTCAACTCACATTTAACTCATTATCTTCTATCCTAGTTAAGAAAAATCCTTGCATCTATTAAGTAAACAGTTTTCTGCAACATCTCAGTTCTACCCTCCCCATACACAGCATGCAATTCTGCTACATCTATAATCTCATGACTTTACTTTCCAATGACACAGCTCTTGGTTTTGCACCTGATTGACTTCAGCTCCTTCACGCAGTAGCAGAATTGTTCATGCCATCTTATAGCCAGTTGTGGTAGCCTATACATTAATCACAACCCCTCCCCCTTGTTCTGCTGTTAAATTACACCTCTCGCACTGTTTCCCATTAATAGTGCAGTAACCCTTTAACTATAATGAGAAAAACTCCTTGGGTTCCCATAGAATCTATTTATGCACACTGACACTCTATTTGCTGGCTATCTCTTCCTCATTTTCACTGTCTCCAAATTTTCAGAACTGATATTTTTGCTTTCGGTCCTCCGTACCTTGGTCCCCAAGCTGCCCTCCCATGAATCTGGAAAGCATGGAACAAGGCCTAAAAACACACGAGGGACTTACTAGTCTAGACAAAGTACAGTGATATTACTTATTGTAGAATTTTTTTTAGAAGCACAGCTATCTGCAAAAGTACAGACTTTTGATATATGTGTATCATTTGTATACAAGTATGTGTGGAAATATATATATTATACATCATAGCTGTTTATATTTTATAAGCGTCGCATTGTCTACTCGTCACTCCATAAGCATCAGTATTTACATGAATTTACATAAAAAACGTGTTCATATTGAATCGTACTTGCACAGTACAAGAAAAGAAAGCAAAGATTCTGTTAGCAAGCTAGGCACTCTAATTCGATTTTTCGTTATACATCGAGCTTATCAAACTAATACCGTCAATCGATTGTGTTTGATACTTTCATTTCTGATACTCTTACAATGGTGGGCCATGGACCACGAGTGCTTTGTTCCATACAGGATAGTCGGACGTTTTTGATAATTTTATGTTTTATGTGCACACTCATTCGAACTAATGATTTTGTAAAACGTCTCTACAAAAAAAAAAATATTATCATACATAAGAATGTGAAAGGTACTCTTGAAAGTAATTTTACTATATATATATATATATATATATATATATATATATATATATATATATATATATATACATACTTATATTCCAGATAAGGGATGGTTGAGATTTTTAAATGCCACAGAATTTTAAAACTAAGCAAATGCAGACTTGATTGGTATACTTGGATATGCCTGTTTTCACTGACTGAAAGACATGCTTTGAGCATATTAGTTTAATGTGATAATGCCATATATGTATAAGTGGTAGTTTTCGATTGCAGCACTGTAAGCCGAACGGCTGCAGACTCTTTACATGCTAATGCACATAACCCTTTTCCGAGTTCATTCAAGGAGTTGGGTAGTCACTGCCTGGCAACAGTGAGGAGTGGAAGCCTGGAGGTGACATTAATTCATTTTGTCATCATAAGTTCTCCCTCACAGAGTTCCATCCTCTTCAACAGTCGGTACAGAGGTATACTTTCCTTGTCGGTAAAAAGCAAGTTCCTTAGATGAATTATTGATTGAGTTTTGGTTGAAGGACGACTATGCACTGCCCTGTATGATTGGTTTGGTTTTCGTCATATTTTCCTATATGAAATAGGTTTTCGATTCTCCGAAACCCAGCAGTAGCACACTTATGAGTCTTAGCACAAGAGAATCTATGGTCCGGTGCTTGTAATATGCAGCGATGCTCGAAGATACGGAGGAGTCATCGCATCATACTGTTTGTAGTAGTTTTCTTTTTGGAACACAGTGATAGCAGTGACTTGCTTGAAACATCAAATAATACCTGCTTTGACCTATTCTTATATCACCTTACATAATTGTTTGTGGTACGATGACAAGTACGAAGTTAGTCTGTTGAGCTTAAACTTAAATACATTGTTCCAAAACTAATGAATCACAATCACACAGTTTAAGGTTGGTTTAGCTATACAAACGTACATACCCTACTTGACATTTTGGTATCATATAACCGCTCCAAAGTCCCAAAACCTGCACTAACCCTCAATCGTGGAAAGTCGTTCAGCACGCTAAGCTGTTCCTTTCCATACACAACTCTCATATTTCAGGTTTTCAAAAGAAATCTGCACTGTATTAAGAAGATACGTTCTGCTGATCCTCACAAATGGAATTATATATAAAACTTTTAATTTGGAGATGGCTTGTTGGGTGGTGTATCATCACCAGTTCTCATTGATCTTGTTTTAGAGCCTGTGCTTGCACATCTTCAAAACAATCTTACTTTGGAAGGATGAATCCGTTTTCAAAACCCTAGCCTTTCCTGTTGTCTTGCTACTTCTCTCAAACTCTGTCACCTTTCTCCCACAAGCTTTGAACATTGAACCTTGCAGCCAGTGCTCAGGCCACAAACTCTAAGGATCACATGGAATGTTTAGACATTAAATTGTCTAAAGGCTTCCAGTATTGAGATAATTGCAAGAATGTAGCCTTTAATCTACTTAACAATATAAAGAAAAAGGAATGATTGTGATAGATGTTCTAACTTTAATATCATTTTATAGTGCAATACTAATATTGCAATGGATATACCACCAAGGTTCTTCTTCCATTTTAGTTGCATACCACAGTCAATAGGATCTTGATACATGCCGGTGAAAGTGGTGCAATCCTTATCTTACAATTATTCCCCCTTTATTTTCGAGGCCTCATTCACTACACAAATTGTTCCAAGCCGCTAGAAAATTAATTAAAACCATCAAGAAGAAAACACTACCTGGATATTAGACTAAAGAGGGACTATAGACCCGTCTCTTGCCTACGGGTCATAGCTAAATTAGGAAGAAAATTCTTGTCCCAATGCTCTCTAATCACCAAGAAAGCCATAGATTGCTAAATCTAGCTTGATTGAGTTTTTTTCCCACTTTTTGTTTCCTTAAGGGAATGGAAACTGCTCTTGCCACGGTCTAGAATATCAGAGGGTATGCTAAAATTAGACCTTCTTACAAACTTCATCCTGCTGGAACTCTGCAATGCCTTTGATTCCGACAGTTGAGAGTTCCATCCTATTTGACCAGTTGACGACAGTTTGTATCCGCAGAATGGCACTTGCTTGTTCTTCTTCATTATTAACCGGATGCAGTTAGGATTGTTAGATCCTTTGGCCTGGATTGAGTAACATAAACGGATGACACCCAGCATGTTGTTAGACTTTTTTGTTTTGCAGAAAAGATGCAGCTCATGTGTGAATCCTCCGGCTTAACATTAGCTTTGTCTACATTCAAGTTATCTGTGGTCCTTGTATTTCTGATTTTACTTTTCATGCTCTGCCACTGTGGTCAAGAGTCTTGGGTTTCAGTTTAGTAAGGATCTTTCATTGGAAAGCCAAGTTAGTTCCTTCTCCATGTGTCTTTCTACTAAGACAGGTTCTCGCCTACATCGCACTGCATATGACCAGTGATTACATAATGCTACTACTAAGGGTTCCCAACTAAGGCCCAAGCCAAAATATGAATAATTTGTAACATGACCTTTTTATTTATTAATTTGAATATGTTGGAGGCATGTTGCCAACTCTTTCAGGTTTCTTTTAAAATAGAGACTTGAATTCAAAACAGTGTATCAGACCCTACATAGGAATGGTGCTCCTGCAATCAAAACACACATCTAACACTATATCCCCCCCTCATGTTCCTGCCAGTCAAGCCTCCTCCTCACACCTTTTGGTTCATTGCTTTATGTGCAGTTGCACAAGAGGCTGTTGTCTAATACATACGATATGTGTATAAAAAGGGTAAAGGCATTTTGGGGAATGATATTTGGCAGGCTGTTAGTTTTTGGACTCCAAGTAACATGCTCTAAACGCTGATTACCTTGGGTTATTATGATTCTATGGGTTTGCTGAAAACCAGTAAGAAACCATTCCTCATTTGTGAGTGGAAAGGATCAATTTGAGAACATAGAAGGCAGCCAGCTCCTTAAAGAGGAGGAGTGGTCTATTAACTTATGCCCAAACATCACTTGAGAAGCATTTACACATAAAAAGGGGAACAGACCATATACCTGAAAACATGGGCACAGTTTCTTGAACAGTGTATAAAGTGAATTTTATTTTATGCAATTCTTTCTGTGGTTCGCTCTTGCCTAGTCAAATCCTTTTTTCCCCATCTTATGTTCACCTTTTTAGGGGCAAGCGCAAACCTCTTCGCCCCCTGTATTAATCTCTCTTTGGGCTTCCAACCACGCTGAAGTCACACCGGTCACTTTCATTGGTTCATGGGCTTGCCTTTTAAAATCCGCTTGCTTTCATTTGTGAAAGGCATGCATACGTCATGCCTTTTTTCAGTGTTTAGCCCACCTACACAGCACCGGTAAACTACTGAAAACATATGAGGCTCGATATTTTCAGCATGGCTTCTGGACTACTTTATCTGTTTATTTTCCACAAAGCATATTACATAGTGCGATCGTGCTGCGTTTTTTTTTTTTTTTTTAATTTGTGTGGCAAGAAAAGTCTGCTTAGGCGTTTACAACGCTAATAGCTCTAACTCGAGAAAATGCGAGACCCGTTGCATTGAGAATGCTTGTTTTCTTTGTGTGCTCATCTACATTCATCTACTACTTCCTTTGTCGGTTTCGACTAATAATTGAATCCTACATATAAAATTAAATATGGTGTAGGTTGTGACAAACATTAAATATTACATTTGCATACCATAGTCTAGCTATTGTATAATATTGCAATGTACATCTATATATACTTTAAGCTTGACATTTATGTTAAATTGAAGTTATTTTTGTTTGGAAACTGTAAATAAGTTAAAAATAACTCAATATGGTCTCAGACAGCAGCATTGCAGATCTATGCCTGCTTGGCTCCTTTCCACACCACAAATAGAATGGAGTTACTTTTAGATTCTATAGACCTTTCGTTAGTCATAGCCATACGCTTAGCAATTACCTGGGAAGCTAGAGCAGCACAATCCACACAAGGAAGGCAACAAGAAGTTTTGAAATGGGCAGAATGCAGAAGTACTCACATACACTCCTTCATATGGAACTACAACGGAAGGTATGAGGGACTGCGCACATGCATAGGAAGCAATAATTACATGCACGATAAAATGCCACCTGGAAGTAAATCCATGCTTTTTTCTGAGGGAAGGGGGTGGGTGGGACAAAGAGCACAATTTGACTGAGTAATTAGGGTCTAATTATAAACTGGTATGCTGTATTGGAAGCCCATGTTCATGAGGGTACGTAGACAAAACAATCTTTGGAAAGGGCTGAACTGTAACTCCGTTTCTGTACATTATTTTTGGCTAGAGACCAGAACATAACAAAATGGCAACACATGTAACATATCCAATTCTCACGCGAAGATATGCCAAAGTGTATGTGTCGCAAAATGATTGGTTTTGAAACTTTAAGTAACGAAATACAACAAGCAAAGCTGTTTAAAAAGAAAACGTAAAAAAAAACACACACTCATAACTCATGTTTTTTTTTTTTTTTTTCAAACTACCAGTGTGGATTGCTTAAGATTGGTCAGTTGAGTTCTTGTGGGCAGTATTGCGAGCAGGTGATATGCAGCTTGCCTATCTGAATTTGGATATTTCCAGAGATAGAGGTGTATATTGGGAAATTTACCAGGTTAGGAGCATACCAATCTACATACAATTCATGTGCTACTTCCAATTTAAAATGGTACTTTGAAATAAAAATTTGCAAAGTTGTAGAACGATTTATGCCAGTTGGCTATTCTAAACGGAGATTTTAGGATAAAGATCATGTCTTTGGCCAGTTTTGTGCTGTGTGAATGGGATATCTATGATCAGATCAGTTTTTGAAGCTGGCGCTTGAGTCATACTGGGACTATGCGGGTTGGAATTGTGAACTGCAGTTTGAGGGAGCTCCTGAGGTTGTACATTTTGAAGCAAATTGATACTGGACCGATTTGACAAGTTGTTTCACGGAGTAAATTGAATAAAAGGGTGCAGCTGTCTTCCCCACCCCAATGTTTTTTTTCTTTTCGATGCTGTTAATATTGTAACCTGTTTTAAAAGTGAAAGACTTTACGCAGATTTTAAGGTAATTTTGTTGGTATGGGGTGTACATAAGAGGTATTGTTAAGTAATAGATGTAAACAACTTGAAATAAACTTTGATACTGAAACTGCAAATGTAGGCTTATATCTTGATGTGGAAACGTTGATCAAAATGAGCACATAATGTTTTTATATAATACAATAATTTTCACTTTATATATTTAGTTTTTTAAATGACTGAAAACAAAGAAATGTGTTCAAAATACATCAGCACCAGAGGCGGCTCCTCCGCTGTGGTGTAGGAGCATCGCTTCTCCTGCCTCCCCCCTCGCCAGCAGCCACAAAACATTTATAGGTAAAAACATAATAAACTCTGTTTATTATGTTTTTGCTATAAAAGGGGCGGGCCATGGGCGTGACAGGGACAGAGGGGGGAGTGCACAGCACTCTCCCTCAGTGCGCATGTATGTTTAGCCTACCGTCTCAGGCCGGCCAAACATACATGAGCACTATGCTCTTTCCAACCCGGTACTGCGTCGCCGCCCTGCCAAAAGCTGCAAAACCTTTATAGTGAACACATAGTAATCTCCGTTTTTTAAATGTTTTTACTACAAAAGGGGCATGGCCAAGGGCATGACAGGGGGAGTGCACAGCACACTCTCTCAGTGCGCATGTATGTTTGACTGGCCAAACATACATGCACACTAGGCTCTCTCCAACCCAGCACTGTGTTCACAGGTTGGAGAGCAGGCAGAGGCTTCCACTTTGGCTCGGAGCACCCTGGCTGGGCGCTCTGTCCAATCCTACTGTTGCTTTCATGCTGCCAGCAGCATGGACGCAGGGAAGGCTGGGAGCCTGTACCTACAATGCAAGACGAAGCGGCATGGAAAAAAAGGTACGTTGTATTTTTTATTTTTTAAAAATATATATATAATTATTATTATTTATTTATTTTTTGCCCCCATCACGTGCCACTCCTTTTCTGTCCAGCAAGCTGTGCCTGATCAGTACAACCCTGGTTATCCCGTAACTGCGTAATAATATATATCTAGAGGAAAAGGCTTGACGGTGGGGAGACCTCTGCATATACTTATTTACTCACACTTACTTGTGGGTCTGGGCATGCATTTCTCGGCAGACGGGCAGGTACCTGAGCTTTCCCTGATGAGAGGAGGAATAGTGAAAATAGAATTTCCAAAATTGTGAAAAATGAAGGGGGTAGGAGGCCTTAAATTACCATTCCAAGTGGCTGCAGGGCTCCACTGGGTGGAAAACCCAGCAAACAACTACCTCACAGGCCACACATCTGCCCAGTTTCTTAGCTGCTCATTTGTAGCGTTTCTGACTGTAGCATGATGTGCCTTGCTGATTAGCAGATATTCCCTATAGAAGACCAGGGTCAGGCGGTATTAGCTCTGCATTAACTCACCACAGTGCTCTACCTAGTTTCAGCCTGCAAACTTGCTAATCTCTTCCCCAACCCGCCTTCGCTAGGAAGGCCAGTGTATCGGGAAATGAGAGTAACACTTGTGCCTCTCCTCACTCCTGATGTATATGTCTAAAGGAGCAGGTGCGTGTGACTTTTCAGTTACTTCCCACCAGCGCGGTCTGTAGCTGGTACAGCTGAAGTCCCAGGTGGTCGCGGAGCTGGTAAGAACTTTGAGGGCTATGGGACACACTAATAGCCCCCAAGCGGGAGGTGAAGATTCTCTGTGCACATCCTGTAATAAAGAAGGGAAAAATTGTGCATGCCACAGCTGATTCGAAAATAATTACTACAAATTAAAAAACAATTTGAAAGGAAAAAACAGCTTGTGGCCACATCCAAGGAGTACTACAGACTAAGACTCCTACCACTACGTGGGTGCAATTTAAAATGTTCATATGTAACTCATGGTCCCTTCGGATGGAGAGAGCACCTCCGGAGCCTTGCTGTTGGCTTGGCGGGTGGGTAGGGCACACAAGCATGTTTGGACCTCCCATACACCACCAAGACCCCGGCAGCCATTTTTGTAAAAGTACCCTAACTCTTCCAGGTGAAGGCAATGTAATGAGGGGAGACTTCTTTCATCCTTTGGGATTTTGTCAAAAGGCTCTGGGTTGCATGAACCTTGTTACTAGGTTCAATAGTTATTTTGCAACAATGTAAAGGGCAGAAGAGACTCCTACACTGAGCTATGTTAAACATAAGAAAAACGTTAATGACGTACACATTGGATGACAATAAATCACTGCATATGTTGCCTTATGCCATTAGGTGTATCACCCCGAAGTGTTTCAATACGGAGTTGCATTGTTTCATTCTGAATTTTGCCTTTTCTTTTTGTGGTGACAATCTGACAGTCAGTGGCCTCACTTTTAGTAAATACGCCCCTTATTGTGTTGGGCTCATGAGTATCGGTGGGTATGGTTTTGGCGTTCGAGGCTTTCTGAGGTGCAGGCTGTCAAAGATGCATCCAACATAGGGACTCCAGTGTACATTTAGGTGACTTGATCTCTGGGACCTTTCTTCAGTGTGTATTCTTGTTGGTTGTTTGTGGCTCTTAAGAAGGTTAATTGCCACTCTTGTGTTTAGCAGGGGCTAACAACCCCATATAAAGACTCTCTGGTTTTGTGAAGTCCTTCCTTCCTTTCCTGCCTAGCCTATGTGCAAGAATGGTGCCTCAAGGAACTGCTTGTGTTTGACACAGCCAGTTTTTTTAATTAATTAATTTATTTATTTTTACATGTAAGGATGCATGGGGCCTCTAGATATTTTTCCTCTCATTATTAAGTACTGTGTTAGAAAGTGGATTATTATTAGTTTGGGTGGGTGGTAGCAGTGGCCCGTCCTCAAGTGCAGATGGGCCACTACTCCTTTTTCGACATAGTGTCTGTCAGGCTGAGCAAAAGTCCGCCTGATGGACTCTCATAGTTTTCAGGCCAGACAGCCAGGAGTGAGACTTTAACTAAATGCACAGACTCCTGGCTGCCTGAGCTGAACTTTACTGGGCTGAGGAGGTTACAGCTTCTGTGGGCATGACCTCCTCAGCTCAGCAAAGTTTCTTGAAGCACCCCACCCCCCCACTCCTGATGAGGGAGAGCATCAGTGATGGCCTACACCAGGCGCTTCAGACTTAAGCCCTGAAGTGCATAGTGCTGAGTGTCTGTCACTGACACCTTGTCACAGACTGGGTAGGATCAGCAGTCTCTCTGACCTCATCCTAACTCTGTGATGAGGTAGGGACTGCTGCCTCCCCTCATTGGCTGACCTAAGGTTAGCCACTGAGGGGAGGCAGGAGTTCCAACCCTCCTGCCCCCACCGAGGCTTCTCTTCCCGAGCTGCAGTGCAGGTGAGTGTTGTTTTTACTAACTGTTTGGTGCAGGCTTGTATGTACGAATTTGTGTGTGTGTGTTCTCCTCCCCACTTCCACCCCCCTCGCATTTGGACTTACTGGCCGCCACTGGTGGTTGGTAGTCCACCCCAAGTAGTAATGTCATTGTTCTTGTTAGGAGTGGTACTGGTTTCAGTAATTTAAACCAGAGCTCAATTCCTGGTAGCTATGGTACAGAGAAGACAGGCTTAGCTTAAGAAAATGTGTAAAGGCTTAGAAGTCCCAAAACAGTGAAAGTCGAAAATACAACACAATAAAAATTCAACTTCAATTTATAAAAATGGAGAATAGTTTAATGAACAATGTCAGCAAAATAACAAATTCTAATAAGGAAAACCTGAGATATGACTCTTAAAAAAGTTTTTAAATAGATATTGCACCAAAAAGCACACACAGCCTACAAGGGGCAACTAGTTGTACTAGACAGGACAGGATAATGTTTAGGATGTGTTGTGGATGGTTTGACTAAAGACGAGGTCTCTGTGAAGCCACTGACAAAGGTGGGTAAGTTCAGAGTGGGGAAAATCTGGAGTTCGCGCCCAGGAAGTTGGCAGTGTCAATTGATGCTGCTTGGCACCTAGTCGGATGACACTTTCTACCTTCGGACTTGAACTCTTATCTGAAAGACTGATTTCTTCTGTGGGGCAAGGCTGTAGCCAAATAGGTTTCAATGTCATTGGATGCCAGTTGACGTCAGGCCAGCTGAATCAGTTTTGCTACTGCGGAGAAGAATGTACTGGGAGCTGTGACAAAGTCTGGTCCGTAGTCTATGCATCCATGGAAGAACAGCTGGCAGGTTGGTCAAGTTCCCACAATGGTTCTCCAGAAAAATGTTTGCCATAGCGGAGGAGCCTCCACTGCTCGTAGGAAACAAATCTAGTCGATGACACCTGCGCAGTGTTTAGCAATACCTTAGAAACTTGCGATTTAAAGCACCTGCTGAAAAGTTAATTTGCATCCAGCCTTCAGGAAGCAATTAAAATGTCAAGGTACCTCTTGTGATTAAGGTTCCTGCTAGGGAGAGTGATGGGAGTTTTGTCTAGCGGCAGCTTTGACTCGCCATAAAGTAGCATAGGGGGTTAATATGCCTGCTGCAAAGAAGAGAACCGTATTTTTTGTGGATAGCTGAGTGAATTAGTAAAGATAACCTTTACAAGCGCTTTAAAACGAATGGCTGTGAACGGGGGGCTATGGAGAGACGAGGGGCACATTTGCTCCGTGGTATTGAGGGAATCTGAGTAGTTGGTCAATGGGTGGGGTGTGCCAAACAAGTCTGTCGCACAGGGCGCCACTGGTGCTAAAGCCTGTTACTGATGCTTAATCATGTCATTGCTTTCATTTGGTACTTCATTTTACCTCCCTCTGTTTTCGCACTGTTCATTTATCGTCCATCCTAGAAGCCCCATGGCGCAACTGTACACCGCAGACACCGTTTACAGCTCAGCTTGTCAAATTCATTTTGCGGGTTGAGACGTCTCTGATTTGCTAATACTAGTGTCACGCTACACATGGTTGGAAAATGCTATTAATCCCGACTTGGACTTCTCTGATTGGCTAATGCCACTGTCCCGATGCTCAGGGTTGGGAAATGCCATGAGTGCTGGCTGCTCGGAGTCTGCCACAAGCCGCCAAAGCCGGGTTGCAGATTGTTTTACGTCTGCCTCTCGGGCCTCCACCTTTATATTAATTGCACTCGCTTGTTAGGTTAGGGGTAAGAATCCTGCAATAACGCTTGTATATGGCATGCACATTAAGAATTGGTGCAACCAACATCCGCCACCAACATTTATCAGTCTCAGACTCTGATAGTATAATTTAGGCCTCACTAAACATTCATTCAGTTTGCGTGTGTTTCCTATTCCAGGCTGCTGAGAGCAAGGAGGCCACGTGCAACAAAGCTCCTTATTTTATAAGCATGAGCCACATCTGCTTCCAACGGGATCCTATCTCGTCCTATACAAGCTAAATGGTATTGCTCCCTTCCTCGGGCTGTTTCTGCCCGAGTGTCTGAAACAGCCTGACTAGTGACTAACTTTTTCGTTAGTCACCCTTGCAAGACTGTCCTTTGTGTTCATTGTCAAAACTACAGTTGGGCCTTCTCCATTTATCTTTTTTTCAAGAGTTCTTGCAATTTTGAACTACCTCATCACCACATGGTACACTGGGCATCCCGTCAACACCATGCTACCCACAACAGGTTTGTAGTCCCCACGCCCTGCATCACCTGCCAACACCACACTGCTAATCACGAGACATCTACCCAATGCACTCAAATGAACTCTCACCCATGACTAGTCGGATTTTTTTTAATCAAGATTAACCCTCAAGAAGCAACACCACCTCCACCCAACTCACGAATCGCCTTTCTCTCTGAATGCTACTTGCTCTAAGAACACTGGGCATCCCACCACCAATTTAACTTCACAATACACGAAGCATCTCAGCTCCACGGCCTCAACAAATATACCAAACCCACCATTCTTACAAAGTTTAAAGCTCACCCAGCAAGTCATGTACCTCATACCACCCTTTCACCATTTACACTCCATCACATGCAGAATGGCATTAATTCAGCTATACCTCTGTTGCCGTATTTCTACAACTTTCTGCATCAAAAATACACATTGAAATTCACCACAAAAACTGAACGCAGCTTTTTTATGCCATTCAGAACCAAAAAAACTGTCTGAAATTGACAGCTGCACTACATACATACACATTCAGTGCCAATCTCACACTCTGCACACCATCTCCTCCACTTTGTAGTCTTTATCGCTCACCGAACACCGTGCATTCCTATGTACAGCATTCCCTAACACAGTGCACTAAACTGATATGCGCCAGTACTCTAGACAGCACCATGCCTATCTCTCAAAACATTAACTCACACATACTACCGAGGACGACATCAAACATTGCTACAACTACTCTACCACACACATCCATCGCCACTATTTCTTAAATGTGCAGAACACTTGACAGTCCACTTACACCCAACCACAACTTCCCCTAAAAATACTACACCTAACATATCCCCACATCAAAACTATACCAGTACACTGACCACACAAACGCAGGTAAATCCTTCCTCCCTACAACAAAGGAAGCCCCACCGCAATTGAAAACCACCTCACAACATGATGCTTTTTATGTAACCACGTCCAAGCTTTTTCTGCATTTATTTATTTTTGCAGTTTTATATAGCAGAACTCTGACCAATGACATTGGAACACCTCGCACGAGTTGCATTAAACAAGGTCAGATATATATTTTTTTTTTTAGGCACGGATTTGTCCAAAATCACAAGGACGTTAAGCAGACTCTGGGACTCGAACATGGTTCCCCTGTTCCAAAGTGAAGTAACCACATCAACTCTCCATAGACGCTGGGTGCCTTTAGGATGAGTTAAATTGATGTGCAGGTGAGAGTGCCACCAAAAACTGAAGAAGCTGCTCTTGTGTCTTGTTAAACTGGTCAAAGTCGCCAATACAGGGTGACATGAATAGTCATTGGAAGAAGGGTGTGTAGGAAACAATGGGCACACATGGACAGTAGGACATACAATCATTCATTTTCGTTCAATCCAACCATGGGTGAGTGTGCATGGAAAAATAAACATCTGAGTAAAAATGCATCCTTCAAAAAGCCAAAACTCAATGAGGCCACATCAGTGGCACATGTCCACTATACAAATGCAAAGTACCATAGCGTGGCATATTGCTTTCGCTTGAGTGCATAAATGTAAAAACTGTCTAAGTCTGCAGTAAAAGTACTAACGACAGAAATGTCGTTTTATTACTTTTGATAATAAAATGAGAAATACAAAAGAACGATTCATATGGTGTTTCCCTGTGTTTTCACGCATATTTAGGGCTCTTTCATAAATCTAAATCATATTTGCAAAGATTTCCCTATACTTATTTTGGCTGTAGATTTGGACTGCCTCTGGGTAATGGAGAGTGTATGGGCTGCGAAGGTAGCTTGTCTGGTCCCCGCGCTCCACAGATTCAGGAGAGTCAATCACCCTTGACTCATATGTAGGTTTTGTATTCATCCAAAATGTATCAGGATTATTAAAAGGTGCTAATGATAAACAAGAACAATCCACACATGGCTAACAAATCCTTTTGAAGGTGACATTGTACACACTCTTCATTTAGGCTCAATAGTGTTTTCATTATGTACCTCTGAAAGACAGAACATCTTTTGTTAGTGCACAACACTCAGGCACTGTTACTTTCCCATTCCATCCATACAGGCGCAGGCAAAGTATCTTGCAGGAACCATCCTAGGCCACTGCTGAACGGCACAAGCCTTGGACGTGCCCCCTGCCTATTAGGTTAAGGGTTCCAAATGCTGGCAGTGGGACCAGAAGCTAAAGCCCGTGCCCTACAGAGGCCCTCAGTGTCTCAGCCTCCGCCCCAATTAAAATGTACAGTGACACCTTCTGTGCTATCCCATGTTGGTTTTACGTCAGGATCTTCTGTTCTTCTGTGTACTAACTTGCCATCTGTTTTCTGCTTTCTCTTCTGTTCCTCAGACCTTGCTAAAAAAAATAAAACAAACCACCAGTAGCATAGCTAATAGGCCTCCCCTTTCTAACCCTTTGACTCTGCCAGTGGTTATAGGGATGCCCTACAACATCATTAATGCTGAAAATGAGAAACAAAGTCTATGATGTGGCAGCCACTTCATTTTGTAGGTGTGCGCATCACCCATCCCAGTTGAATTGGTAAATTAAAAGTAGCACAAAGGCAGAAGATAAGGAATCCCTTGGGGTCTATTTCAAGTAAAATCTGGATGGTTTTCATTATAGGTGGGCTACACAAGTGAGGGTCACTCCAGGAGTCCAACCCCATATGGGGTCCAAAAGTCTAAGTACCATTATTAATGATCTCCTTCAGGATACTTTTCAAAACCAAAGGACATCAAAAGAATGGCTGCAGTTGTCATACGGAAGCAAAAAGAAATCCATAACCCATGGTCTTCAATTCCATATGGACATTAAATGTCATTAAAATGAGGAGAGCAAAGTGAGAACTGGGCACGAGACGTGCAGGCTGTGGAGTTACTGTGGCTAAGGGATTGAAAGAAAGGGGTTAGTCCGAAGGTGTCTTCTTGATTTCCGTTAAGTGATAAAACAAGGTTAAACACACAAATCAATGCACCCCACACACGTCTAAAACAACTTTACGGTGAAACAGTAATAAAATATCATTTTTCGCTGTGTCCAAAACACATCTGTCTGTAAATCGCATAGGAATCTCTTTCAGAAACCACGTAGCAGTCTGATGGATGTTTCTCAATAGCAAATAACCCTATATTGGGATTAATAACAGATTCACTGGTCCAGAGGTGTCTGGGTGAATCCTATTATACGATTATTCTATCTAAAGCGAGCCACTAAAGAAAATAAAGGCCCTCATTGTGACTTCGCCGGTCTTTTCAGCAGACCGCCGAAGCCACGGGTGCCCAAAAGGCTGCCAGTGATGGTGGTCTTCCAACCACCATATGACGAGTACTGAAGGATTTCTGCCACAATTTGGGTGGAAATCCTCCAGTAGTCTTGCTGGTGATCAGAGGCGCATGGGCGGTTCTACCACCAGCCTGGCCCTGCCAAAAGGACTTAATCAGCTGTAATACAGCCTTGCAGTGTCCAGATGGTAGTGCGCTGCCGGCGGTGGAAGCGCCTGTTCCCTGCCGGACGACCTCCTCGCCAGACGAGGTACGTTGATGGGAGGGGAGTGGTAAGGTGGGAGGTATTGTGTGTGAGTAGGTGTTGTGTGTGTATGGGGGTTTGAATGCGTGTATGTTTGTTGAAGTGAGTGTGTGTTGGAATGTTTGTGTGAGTGCGTGTATGGATGCGTATGAGTGAATGCGTGTCTCAGTGTGTGTGAATGAGTGTATGTGGGGTGCATGTAGGCAGGGGGAGGGGGGTCTGGTATGGAAATGGGGGAGGGGTCTGGTATGGTAGGGGGTTAGGTGAGGGGGGTTCTGGTATGGCACAGGGCATAGTAGGGGGGTGTTGGAATTTCAGGGGGGTGGGGGAGTCGTCTACCGGTGACAGGAAAACAAATTCCTGCCACCAGTAGCCTTTTCGCTAGGGTTTTCGTAGCGCTGCTACCACCATGGAAACCCTGATGGAAAGGCGACTCTTGATACCGCTGGCGGTCTTCATTAGACCGCCGGGTCGGAGATGCTAATCCCGGGGCCGGCTGTCCAATCGACCTGGCGGTACAGGTGGGGATGTGACACACTCGTATTGTGGTGGTCTTCACCGCCTGCCCATTGGCGGTGGGACCGCCACCGTGGCCCTTGCGGTCTTAGGACCGTCAGGGTCATAATGAGGGCCAAAGTGTCTTTGATATTTCAGCTATTAATCAGATGTGGGTGGGTATGTGTGCTCAGGGTCCTGCAGCTTACTCTACTAGATCACTGAAGCTGCACATCACAAATTTATAACCAGGATGAGGAATGTCTGGAGTTAGTTGTAGGCCTTTACAGAAGGTTATGGCCTAGGGGGCTAGACACTCTTGGTTGGGTGGGGGGGTCAAGAATAGTTTGTATATTGTTGCGTCTTATCTGTATTAGCACAGTAAGTTTACAATAATTGAACCTTCAATACTGCTTATAGTAAGTGCCAGAATAACTCGAGTATTGCACCCATTGTGTGAATTTAAGACTGTTATAGTTAAACATGGATTAAACATGAATTTTTGAAAGAAGTTTTCATGTTTGGGTATTCTCACAACATTGTCTAAAAAGGTGACTCATTACCCTTTTTGCGGAATTCTAAAGGAATAGTGCCCCATCTGAATATACTGATTGGTAGCTTTGAGTCTGTCTTTCAGCCATTGTTTGACGAAAGTGTTCTTTACGCCATGGTTCAGCCCCATAAATATTTTTTTCACTTGTCTCCTTCAACATCATTGATGCATCAGGTGTATGAATTGTTCGCTTGGGAGTGTTGACTAACAATATATGGCCTGAAGTCTCCATGCAGTGTAGCCGAGGTGCATTGGTTGAGCATTGGAGTGGCGCTGCCCAGCCTCAAATGGCTTGAGTTCTGCCTCACCAGCCCGTAGGAGGGATTCTCCATCCTTCCACATGGTGACGATTGTGAGCGTTGCAGTACCAGCAACTTCCCTTTAGTACGGGACATGTGCAACATACAAAATCTGTAAATCCATAAGCTAACAGAAGCATTTCCATGTTTCCAAGCATGCAGTGTGACTCCACAGATTCTATCACGCCAGAATCCGCATTGAATTGTGAGGGGAAATACCGTCATCAGATTTGTTGCTGGAGTATTCTGCATTTTGCCTGTAATTCTACATTTTCTGTGGTTCTAGGCATCATTGCTGCAGGGCAGGCTTCTCCAACGAGTAGCGTGTGAGCTACTGGTACCTCTCCAGTACCTCTCAAGTGTTCAGCCCAGCCTACTAAACTTAAAGAATTGTTTGGCTATATATTCATATCAAATTTGAAAAGTGTATATTTATACCATACTAGGTGGATTTATGGAGCGCATGGTGACCTGTAGGCATCCCAGACCTGGTTGAGATGACACTGCATAAGGGACAAACAACGTAGGGGTTAGTTATCGAATAACCACGTTTTGAGTAGTTTCTGAAATAGACTTTCATTGAGCGCAGGGCCAAGGAAAGGAGTTCATAAATTGGAGGCAATTAAAGTGAAGGACCGCCCTCCACTTCTAGTTCTTCAAATGAAAGTGACCACGGGCCTATACGCATTGGAGGATCAAAGGACCCTCTTTGGGCTATATGGGACCATAAGCTGATAAGAGATGGGCAGTCCCTGCCCTCTGAGCGCTCTGAGCAACAGCTTGAATTTGAGTCTGTGGGCCACTGGTAACCAGTAAAGCTCCATCCGACCTTACCTCACTGAGGTGAGTCTAGGTATTTGTAACAAAGTAGGTGCAGCTGGATTCTGACCAGCTTGTAGTTTGCTAATGACTGCTTTAGCTGCTTTCCAGGAAAGAGTTGCCGTAGTCCGGGCGAGAGAGGATCAGTGTCTGGACTCCTATCCTCCTGGATGTCAAAGGGAGCAGGTGAAGGATTCTTCAGTCTTCAAAAAATTTTAAAGCAGCAGGCCTAGAGTTTTGTAGCCTGGGTCTACAGTGATAGTTTTGTCCAGCCATACTCCCAGACTTCTTATTATCGTTTTGGGGGCAGGAGACAGGCCCAAAAATTCCGGCCAGCCAAGGGGCTTTAGAGGTGGAAGGGGGGTAGAGATTATTGCCCAAGATCATAAATTCATTTTTATTTCCATTTTACTTGAGGCATGATTTGTCCATCCACTGGAAGTTCTTGAAACTCCGACCCCGTCAATCCTTTTGAGGAGGATGTCATGATTCACAGTGTCAATGGCTGTGCCTAAATCAAGGAGTATAATGGCAGCTGTGCCTCCTTTCAGCATCCTCCACCACTGCTAGAAGGGTGGTTTTGGTCCTATGTTTGGGCCGGAAACTGGTTTGGGTAGGGTGAAGATTGTTTGTTTCAATAAATTCAGAGATGCATATTAACGTGTTTTCCCAACACTTTACTTATTCCTGGAAGAAGGGATAGAGGTCAAAAATTTGCCATGCACGTGGAATCTAGGTTGGGTTTTTATTTTTGAATGGCTTTGACCATTGTGGGTTTCCTCACTAGAGGAACCTCTCCCCTCTCTAAGTACAAGTTATCCATTTTGATCAGAATAGTGAAAATGTGTTCCCTCCATGTCTTGGAAGTAGCGATAGATGTCAGTTATTTTATTTTGAAAAAAGGTGGCACAGTTGTTACACATGGCGTTCGAAGGTTTAATGTCCAGGCCATAAAACCTAGGTTCCAGCAGTGCTTCTGTGATTTTAAACATCTCTGGGGGAATTTGCCCCCCCACAATTAATTCTGGTTTCATAGTAGGTGGCTTGAGCAAATTTAATCTCTGCATGGTAAATCCTTACCATTTTGTGATATTTAGCTTTATGAAGATGGCCATAGTCCTTCATCCAGGTCCTTTCTGCAATTCTACATTTTTTTTTAAAGTGCTTGTAGTTTGGGGGGTGGGGGGGGGGGAGGAGGAGGTTATACCAAGGGGTTCACTTGTATGTATTTATAAATTTTTTGAAGCTTGTGTTTTTAAGAGAATGGGTTGGTCAAGGGAGTAAATCAACCATTCTGAAATCATGCTGTAGGCGGCATGTGCGTCAGGACCCAAATGTGGTAGTCTCACTCTGCACACAATTCTAGTCGCCGAGATTAAGTTTGGACCAACTGCAGTCTACCTGGGCAGAAGGTTTGGGGGGTACTGATAGGCCAAAAGTATCAAGGTGCATGGGAATCAAAACACGGTGGGATCAAATAATGGGAAGAGTGTCAAAAATCTGTAAATCTGGGTAGTTTGAAAAAACGGGATCAAGCACATGTCCCTTTGCAAGAGTGGGTTCTTGTACTCTTTGGGTGAGTTGGATGGCTGCTAGGTCTTGCAGGAATCCAGTCACTTGCATGTCAGTGGACACATCAAAGTGTAAATTTAAATCTCATAAAACCACCAAGTGGGGTTTCCGAACAGCTAAATTAGAAAGGGCCTCGGGGAGGTTCTGGGAAAATTGATCTACAGGGCCTGAGGATAGCAGATACGCATTCCTGAAGGCGTAAATGTGGAGGAGAAGGCTATCACGATTGGCAAACTTTCACAGTTGGAAGTTGGAGGAGGTTCAGTCAGACAAGAGAAATCTGTCTTTAATATAATCACCAGTCCTCCGCCCTTCCTATCATCTCTATCTCTACATATAATGTAGTAGTCGAGGGGCAAAGCCCAAGCCGGACTCCTCATGGAGCCAGGTATCAGTTTACAAAAAAAAATCATGTCTGTTTTTTCCTCTTCCAGGAACTAAAGAATGTCCAAGTTGTGGTGGGGAATGGACCTGTAATTGATTTTTAAAACCTTTTCCATCTGGACTTGGAGGGGCTGGTACTATTGACTGAGGGAGCAACTGAAGGGGGTAAAGCCCAGCATTTACATGCTAGGTTTCCCTTGGTGAGGTCAATTGAATGGAGAAATTTATCATCTGAAGCTCCCCCTAAGGCAACCAGTACATGGGCAGAGTAAGTAATCCAACCTGGGAAACTAGATGCAGGGTTCCTGACCCCTGTCCCGTTTGGACATTGATGGGTGCAGATGAGCTTGCCTTTGGTGCACCTGCAGCGTTCCTTTGCACATCTGCTGCATGCCCCAGGCTTCATGATATAGTGGCTGGTGGTTTGAGCACTTGGAGAGCTAACCCAAGATGGCATCTCTCAACCTGCTGTTTGCCCTCCCCGCCCCCACTTCGACCCTAAATTCACAGAGAATGAAGTGACTCGTGCGAGAAAAGCACTGTGACAGACACAATACAGATGTGCAGGTAACACAAAATTAAAGGTTTTTATTTTTATTTTATTTTTTTATATGGCAATAAAATGAATTATTTTTTTATCAAATTACCCTTGAAGCACAACAGTGCTAGTGTGTCGCCTCAGCTGCGTGCTCGGGCTTCATGATATAGTGGCTGGTGGTTTGAGCAGCTTGAACTTTAACCTCAGATGGCGTCGCTCAGCATACGCGTTGCGCTCCCTGCCTCCATGTAGCCTCCAAATGCAGCATGGATAAAGTGACTTGTGTGAGCAAAGCGCTCTGACAGACGCAATACAGAAAAGCAGGTAACTTTTAAAATCCTATAAAGTATATTCTGAAAATGTGTGTGTTTTCAGAACATACAAGCTGATTTTTACCAAAGAAATGCTTAATTTCCAAAACATGTTTTTATTCCTGACATTTGATAAATTAGGTGGCATGTATGAGAATTAATATTATTAGGATTGCCTTGGTGCCATGAGCATCACAGCTATGGCTGTTATGTATCAACTATGTAAAGACATTCCAAAGCGACAACTTGTTTTTGACATAACTGTTGGCAACCCTGCCTGCTGCACTGAGGTGATCACTGATGGTAACCATGCACATGATTACCACTGATGGTAACCATGCACATGATTACCACTGATGTAATCTTGTTTGATGTGGTCACTATTACAGCGCTAATATTGGTAGCTTGGGATGGGTTTAATTGAACCTAAGTAGCGCTTATTACAGAAAAGGCTGACTTCCCCTGTTGTAGGGACTGTGAAAAGTAAAAAGGTAAAGGAGTTGGAAGAGGAACAAAAGATTGAGAGACACCCCCAATGACATTACTCAACATCTTGGGTCAGATGTACTAACATTATTAATACCGATATTGTAATTCTCTCTGAATCTCAATTAGGAAAATGGCATTTATATTGTATGAAACTCTTGAGTTTCATTAGCAATTCCTAGTGGGTCGCCAATAGACCTACGTAATGCATAATAATGAGGTAGGTTGCAAATTATGACCAATTATGAAGCGCAACCATCAGAGGGATGGTGACCTCGGAGGTCTTCAGACCACCATGTCTGTGATACCTTTTTTATAAAGCAATTTTTTTAATGCATCCTGTTTTCCTTAAAGGAAAACTATATGCATTTGAAAAGGAAAAAAAATAAAACTTTGCAGTTTCATTTTTTAAGAGTAAGTCATGGACCATGGGACTGCTGCCTGCTCTTAAAAAAAAAACCATATATATATATATATTTTTTAAGAGTCTCAAAGACAAATAGGTCCCCTTCCCCTTTGCGAATAATTTAACATCAGTTATAAACTGGTGGTGAAGTATTGCTGTTTTGCAACTGGAATTTGCTTGCAAAACAGTAATGCATACTGATTCAGTATTTGGAAGGGACTCTCTACGCACGCCCCTTCCAAATACTGAATCACAAGTGCAAAGTGTGAATCAGTAACAGTTTACCGAATAGAATATTGTACATTAAAAAATAGCATTTTTCTAGTCGCAGATGGCCTGCTTTGGCTAACCGGGCCATTTGCAACCAGAAAAATGGGTTAGTTTGTATATCTGATTTGGTTGCAGACTTGATTCCCTCTGTGTGGTGTTTCCCTGGCACTGTGAAGCAGATTAAACTCCATGTAGTATTTGACTGGATTCAATTGCATAACCATTGGCTTCTACTTAAGACCCAAAATGTAACACTGCAATATGTCACCTTATTTTACAAACTGCCCTTGTTAAATATACTTTTATATAGCCAAACATGCCTATCAAACATTTGAAGTGTCACAAGGTGGCACATGAATCGTGCTTTTGAGACTTCTCCACCCCAAGCTGAAACTGCTAAGACAGCTATTAGTATAAAAAGAAAGCTAAAACGCTCCCCCCCCCCCCCCAAAAAAAAAAAATGGGTACACCGTTCCTAGTTCCTCTGATTTAAACATAACTTGGAAGGTAACTCATTTTATTAGGGCTGGTCTACAATCCGATTAGATCAGTTCTAAAAGTCCAAAGTACAGTCTCTTTGTTCTGTTAAATTGGGCAAGTGAATAATACATGTGTTCTGTTTCAGTCCCAAAGCCCACTTTTCTATTTTGGAGAAAACCTGTTGCTAATTTTGTTAAGAACAGTAAAAACCTGATACACTTGTCACATAAAGATTTTAACTTGCCTATAGTTGAATAAATGTGTTTATATTCCTATTATATAACTTATCTATACCGTCACACTACTGACTGAGTTTTATGCTACTTTGTTCTCTAAATTTACTAGTGTGTATGGGCTGCGGTGTGCACACATACTTTGTTTGCACACTTCAGCTACTGATTGACTGTTTGGTGACAGGTTCACACAAGGTCTAGCACTCCAAGTATGCTATTTGCTCTAACTGCAGTTTGTACCTAGTTCTACTATGGGAACACTTGCAGTCAGCTACATCACTCTCATCCTTTAGTCTGAAGGATACCCCCTGCTTCCAACGCACCCATCTCCTCCATCCTACCTCTCCCTACAGCTGCCTGTGTGCTGTCATGCAACATAGTTTATTTTTCTCTTCAACTCTTGGTCCTTGTCCAGGTTACGGAACAAGAATTGGCATAGCCGTTAGGTCTCACCTTTGGGACCTTTATAAGTATTTAGCCACGCAGGACATTAAACCTTCATCAGAAATAAACTGTTTGTGGATTCTTTTATACACTTGGCATTAGACTGTAATGGTCAGAACATTCCCTAGAGGGCACCACAATAAAAATAGCATTTGGAAGAAACATGGTCATTTAACCATATAGTCAGCCCATAGAGGGCATAACCACATGAAGGGAGGAGAGCATTGCAGTGTTACCATATATTCAGCCCCTAGAGGGCATAGTGTATTACACATTTTCAGGCCTAGAAGGCCTGCTACAATATTATTGCAAACAAGGCCTTTAGCACACAAACTACTCCCAGCTGTAAAGCAAAAGCTCCAGCCACAAGAGGGCTTAAAAAGACATTGAATGGTGGGAGAGGTTATGATTTTGGGATCCCCCTACCCAGTGTGGGGGCTCAGATGAGCCGGACAGAAAGAGCACATTTTGCCAAACGTTTGGGTGGTGGACCCATTGTCCTAGGACCACCACAGGCTGAGTTATGGGCAAAAAATGTGATGTAGCGGTAATACCCCACAAAGCATTATGGGGAGAGTTTCCCGAGTGCAGTGAGTATTGTATTATCGCCTCTCCCGTTGTGCCAGGGAGAGCTGCTTTCAGGGTTTCCCTTTGTGTTTTTTCTATTTTAAAGGTGCCAGTTTGTATATTTTTAAACTGCCAAACTTAGGACGAGTTTAGGAATGGGCTGAAAATTTAACCAGTGCTCATGTAAAGTGCTGCAATCTTCTGGTTGAGCTCACACTATATAAATAAAAAAGAATCCCCCTCTAGCTTTCAGCCTTTGTTGGATGCAGACACCGCAAAGAAACAGCGAGATGCCAGAGGAAGAAACAACATACGAGTGTGAAGCGGAGAGGCAAAATGAAAAAAGTAGTGTGCTGACATTAAGGTATATGGCCGATCGTGCAATAATCCATGTAACAGGGTCAATCTCCAAGGTGGTAAAAAAACAGCCTCAAGGCAGGACAAACCATAAAGCATTTACCTAACAAACCAAAGTAATTGTAAAAGGCAGGCCAAGGAACAAATGAAAGTAATGGACGTGTGATGGGCATAGTGAAAGCCCACCTAAGTAGATTACAGTATGTCGAGAGACAGCACATGTGCACTGCCTAGGCTCAACTAAACAAATGGCAGGGGCCCTTGTGTGATATCCACTGTTATTCAGTTCAGTGGTGCAACAAGTGTGTCAGGGGCCATAATGCAAGCAAGGAAAACAGGACAATGCTCCCCTCCAATAAATACATACATATACTCACTCACTCTTTTTAGTGGAAAGTATAAACCCAGTGCCACTTATTTGCGGCACTGTTTATAGCTAAGCCCCTGTTTCTGCCTTTGCTCTGTGAAATGTTGAATGGTGAGAGAGACCATGGCAGTCTTGCGTGGATGATCTGCTCCAGACAGTGAAACGTTCTCTTTAAAAATAGGCCCAGAAAGACACCCTGGGATTTTATATTTTTCCACATTAAAACCTGAAAAAAACGAGGTAGTTTGGTTAATGTCAGCTAGAAAGATGACTGCATTTAAGCAGTACTAGGTTCATTATCGCACAACAATGAAAGTTAATAGTGCATTGTGCCATGACAGGCTGAAAAGGACATTTTCATTAACTCGATGCCTCATGGTGCTCCGCGTATGTTCGCTGACTGCTACTGGCCCTACTGTCATGCCTGGTGTTTCCCCTGATGTGATACATGGTTTTAAACAAATAGGTGAAGGGAATGGTTTACCATAGTACATTTGAAGGTGTTTTCATGCAGGCAATAGGATTGATAGCCCCTGGTGCATGGTCTAAATGACAATCTTCTAATTTGTAACCATTCTGACGGTGATGGTTTGTTTTCTGTTATGCAAGACCTGTACCACAAGTTTCCTCTCCAGTGCACCACATGGTTATGGCCAATTGGCAATGAAAGAGTGCTAGACTCTTAGGGCTCTTGAGACCTCTGGAAGTGATGATACTTTTAGTTTGTAAAAATGCTGCCCCCTTACCCAGCCTATGAATTATTTGGTTAGTGACAGCTGATTTTAGTAGTGAGGTCCACGGCTTCAGGTGCAGGCAGCATCGCGGGTTCCGTGCAGCGGTGTCCTTAGCGAAGTTGCACAGTGTCGTCCAGGGTCATTACAATGAATTTCACCAGAAAGTCACTTCCAGGGGCCCAGGAACTGGAATGGCACCCTCTGGCAAGCTGTAGTCCACAGCATGCAGACTCAAAACTGGATGGTGAAGCATTTGCTGTCCCTGGGGCTGCAAAACAGGAGACCAGCTCTACTCCAAGCCCTTGGAGAGTCTTCTCAAGTAGGAATGCACAACAAAGACCAGTCTTTGTCCCCTTTCACAGGCAGAGGCAGCACTTCTCCTCAGCCCTTTAGCTATTCTCCTTGGCAGAGGTTCATCTTGATTCCAGAAGTGATCTAAAGTCTGGGGTTTTGGGTCAACTATTTATACCCCTTTCTGCCTTTGACGTAGGAAAACTTCAATGGAAAGTCTAATTTAGAAGATCCTACCTTATCCAGGCCAGACCCCAGAAACACACCAGAGGGTTGGAAACTGCATTGTGTGAGGGCAGTAACAACCCATTCAGGTGTGAGTGACCACTCCTCCCTCCACTCTAGCACTGATGGCTCATCAGGATATGCAGGCTACACCCCAGCACCCTTTGTGTCAATGTCTAGGGGAGATGCACAAACAGCCCAACTGTCAAAATGACCCAGACAGGGAATCCACAGACAGTCACAGAATGGTTTAAGGAAGAAAATGCCTGTTTTGCAAAAGTGGCATTTTCAAACTAGCACTCTAGAAACCAACTTCTCTAAAAGATGTATTTTAAATTGTGAGTTCAGAGACCCCAAACTTCATATTTTTGCTCTCAAAGGGAATCTGCACTTTAATAATATTTAAAGGCAGCCGTGATGTTAACCTATGAGAGAGAGTCCTTGCAACAGTGAAAGCTGAATTTGGCAGTATTTCACTGTCCGGACAGGAAAAACACATAAGTACGTGTCCCTCCTTTAACATACACTGCACCCTGCCCATGGGGCTACCTTAGGCCTACCTTAGGGGTTCCTTACATGTATAAAAAGGGAAGGTTTAGGCCTGGCAAGTGGGTACACTTGCCAAGTCAAACTGGCAGTTTAAAACTGCACACACAGGCACTGCAATGGCCGGTCTGAGCCATGTTTGCAAGGCTTATCATGTGGGTGGCACGACAAGTGCTGCAGGCCCACTTGTAGCATTTGATTTACAGGCCCTGGGCACCTCTAGTGCACTTTACTAGGGACTTATTAGCAAATCAGATATACCAATCATGGAAAAGCCAATTACACATATAATTTCACATAGGGAGCACTTGCACTTTAGCACTGGTCAGTAGTGGTAAAGTGCCCAGAGTGCAAAAACAGTCCAGCACACGGAAACAACCTGGGAAGTAGAGGCAAAAAGTTGGGGGAAACCACACCAAAGATGCCGACTCTAATATGTGCTCCTCCCCCTCCCACCCCCCAGCTGAAAGTAGGGAGAACTACCCAACCTCATGGGAGTTCTCATCACTAAGGCGGAAGAAACTGGACAGACCATTAGCTTCGGTGTGTTCTGTTCCAGGGCAGTGTTCCACCGTAAAGTCCATACCCTGTAGGGAAATGGACCACCTCAGCAGTTTCGGATTTTCAACCCTCATCTGCATTACCCATCTGAGGGGGCTGTGGTCGATCTGAACCCGGAAGTGAGTCCCAAACAAGTAGGATCTTAGCTTCTTCAGTGCCCAGACCACAGCAAAAGCTTCACGCTCTATTGCACTCCACCTACGTTCCCTGGGAAGTAACCTCCTACTGATAAAGGCTACAGGTTCATCTAGGCCCTCTTCATTTAGCTGTGACAACACTGGTCCCACACTGTGCTCTAAAGAGTCAGTCTGCACAACAAATTCTTTAGAGAAGTCAGGTGCCTTCAGCAGGGGTGCCATGCACATGGCTGCTTTCACAGCATCAAAAGCTGTCTGGCAGGACTCTGTCCAGATCACTTTCTGTGGTTGCTTCGTAGAGGTTAACTCTGTTAAGGAAACAACAATGGTACCATACCCCTTAACAAACCTCCTATAGTAACCTGTGAGGCCTAAAAAGGATCTCGCCTCAGTCTGGGTCTTGGGAGGCTCCCAAGCCAGAATAGTGTCAATCTTGGGTTGTAGAGGTGCTATCTAGTCACTCCCTACTTGGTGCCCCAAGTACACTACAGAACCCTGCCCTATTTGGCACTTGCTAGCCTTAATAGTGAGGCCTGCCTTTTGCAGGGCCTCTAGCACTCTACAGAGGTGCTGCAGATGTTCCTCCCAAGTGGAGCTTAACACAGCGATGTCATCCAGGTAGGCGGCACGGTAATCATCCAGTCCAGCCAACACTTAGTTAACCAACCTCTGAAAAGTGGCAGGGGCATTTTTCATTCCAAAGGGTATCACCCTAAACTGGTAGTGCCCATGGCCCCCTTAGTGAGAGCAATCTGCCAATATCCAGACATGAAGTCAAACGTGCTCAGATATTTGGCAGCCCCTAACTGATCAATGAGCTCATCGGCTTGAGGGATGGGCTACGCATCTGTCTTAGTGACGGCATTGAGTCTCCGGTAATCCACACAGAACCTGAGTTCTGGAGTGGCACCAGGAGCAGAAGCTTTAGGGACCAAGAACTCTGGACTGGCCCAAGGGCTACTAGAGAACTCAATAACTCCAAGATATATCATTTTGGATACCTCATCCTTAATGCTGGCCCTGACCTTGTCAGTCACTCTAAACTTTTTGTTTTACAGGAGGACTGCCCCCAGTGTCCATATCATGTGTACACAAATGAGTGGTCCCTGAGTTCAATGAAAATAGTAAGGCATACTGTCCCAACACCTGGCGACAGTCTATCTGTTGTTCTAGAGTCAGTGAAGGGGAGAGGTTCACACCCTCCACTGAACCATCTTTCTCCTTGGCAGACTGGAGTTGCATCCTTCACCCCATCATCTGTTGCCAAGAACATAGTCACTTCTGCCCTTTCAAAGTACGGCTTGAGGCAGTTCACATGCAGGACCCTCAAAGGGTTCCTAGGAGTCTGCAAGTTCACCAGATAGGTGACATCACTCTTGAGCTCCACCACCTCAAAAGGCTTGTCCTGGAAAGCCTTAAGCTCCACTGGGGCCATTACCCACACTTTCTGGTCAGACTGAAACTCAACCAGAGTGGCATTCTGGTCCTACCAGTGTTTCATGTCTTTCTGGCTTGCTTCCTGGTTCTCTTGAGCGAGCTTCCTGAAACGTGCTGTCTGGTTCCTAAAAGCCAACATGTAACGGAATACATCCTGTGGGGGCTTACTGGAAACTTTCTCTAAGCCTTTCCCTACCAGACTCCAAGGTCTCCTGATAGCGTGGCCATACAACAATTCAAAAGGGCTAAATCCAATACCCTTTTGTAGCACCTCTCTGTAGGCGAACAGAAGGCATGGCAAGAGGACGTCCCACTAACGCCTCAAGGGCTCCGACAGGCCCATGATCATGCCTTTCAAGGTGCGGTTGAATCTCTCAACCAGACCGTTTCCGTGGGGGTAGTAAGGAGTGGTAAACTTGTAGGTTACCCCACACTCCTTCCACAGAGACTTCATATAATGTTGATATGAAGTTGGTACCCCTATTGGAGACCACTTCCTTGGAGAACCCCATGTGGATAAAAAAAAAACACCAGTGCACGTCCCAGCACCGGGGAGGTGATTGATCTTAAAGGAATGGCTTCTGGGTCCCCGGTGGCATGGTCCACCAAGACCAGGATAAACCTGTTGCCCATGGCTGTCTTGGGATCCAGAAGCCCCACAATGTCAATAAAGACCCTTTCAAAGGGGGTGCTGACCACAGGAAAAGGTTGGAGAGGAGACTTACATTTCCCCCCACTCTTACCACTTGTAGGACAAGTTTGGCAAGACCTACAGTGTGCGTCTGAGTGCCAGCGCATTTGGGGACAGTTAAAGTGGGTGACAAGCCGCTAAAAGGTCTTGTCCTGTCCCAAATTTCCAGCTAAAGTCATATCATGAGCCAGACCCAGTAGGAAGGCTCTGAAGCACTGGGGTACCACCAGCACATGGGCTTACCCAGGCTCAGCAACCTTAGGCTCACTATATAGGAGGCCGTCCTGTACACACACACAGTAATACAGTGAGCTACAAACTGACACAACACAGATTTAGATAAAACAGGTCTAGAAAAAAAACAGGAAATATTTTATCAGTTTGTAGTGGTTCACTGTATTACTGTGTGTCTTGGTACAAATACTTAACACATTGTCTCTGAGTTAAGCCTGCCTGCTTATGCCAAGCTACCAAGGGGGTTAGTGGGGGTTAACTGAGTGTGATTCTCCTTTACCCTGACTAGAGTGAGGGTCCTTGCTTTGACAGGGGGCAACCTGACTGCCAACCAAATACCACATTTCTAGCACTGATCATGATGGGATTCCCTGAGTCCCCCTAAATATATGTTGTATGTGAGTATATATTGGGTGTAGCAGCCAGGCGGGGCACCCCATGTATGCTTGACACTCCTTTGGCTGCAGCATAAATTTAGCAGTTGGTAGAGTCACTGTCTTGCCAGAATGTTCGCTAATGCTGCTGTATTGTCTTACCTCTTCCCTTTGTAATGCACTCTGGCTTTCTATGTGTGTACCAAGGGAAGGACCTTTTAACCTATGACTAAAATTTGGAACATGTTTAAAAAGTCTTCTAGGTGACACTACAGAGGGCGCAACATGAAGACAGACTGAATAGGTGAACTGGCCAAATCGCACATCCTAGCAATCCGAGATTGTGAGCTGAAATGACCTGGAATACACCTATTGCATTTTCAATGGTTGTCATGGAGATGTGTGTATTTGTGTAGTGATCTCTGCAACAGTTGATTCTCCTAAAAGTTTGGGTAATTTTTTTTAAATATCCTGTGACATGAAAATGCTAACTGTCCTCAAGTTCAAATAAAAGCAATCCCTTCTCACTTATCGAGTAATCACCTTTTGACTCATGAAAGATCTCCTTGCGCCTGTAGACTTAGTGTAAAGTAACTCAAAAGTCAGAGTAGCTAATTTGAATGTTCTTATTAGAAAAATGCTGTCAACTGATTTAATGGAACCTGTGAGGCTTGAGCTATATCTGGGTGTAAGAATGGATTTCATGCATTTCGTATAACTTGGATGCTATTATTGTGAAAAACTGGCCTCGACCTTTCCCAGTACTTGCTTGTTGATCTTACTGTAGATTAAGTTCATATTCCCTGTGAAAGCAGCTTAGTTTGTTTTAACTGCCTGGTAAAAGTATTTTCTTCTTCAGCTGAACCAAACGTCTCGCTGGCAGGTAGTTCTTGCCTTATGCGGCAGACTCCATTGTTGGAAAGGTCTCATACTTCACTCGATATCAAAGACCCTACTACTCACTCTTTGAATGTTCAGTAGACTTTTCTGCTAACATAAACTAACCTCCGAGTGTATGAAATGGACTTTCACTGAGGTCTCTTCCTTCGTGGATTACAACCCAGTATTGTAATATCTCAAATGGCGCGCACTGGTCTCTTTCACAGCCCGTGCTCCTAGCGTGTTGGACTAAATAAACCAAAGTGAAGAGTCATTTTAATGACTGTTCCGGTGTATAACAATTACTAGTGAAAATAACATTTGTTATTGTTTAAAACCGCATGTGACTCTGATTGAAAGGTGTAACTGTTAAAGTTACTGTTAAAATAGGTGTTAAAGTTAAATAGGATTAGAAAACAGGAGGACTGGTACTGGGTGTCAAGCCTAGAAGCGTGCTGGGAACTTTGCCTTGTATTCGTGTCACAATGGATTTTTTCATGTTTGCTATTTCCTTTTTGTCTCGATAAGAAACTGTAATTCGGACTTCTCCAATCTGTAAATCGTAACGCCAGGAAATGCATCGGAACCACTATCAGACTAGTTTGGGGGGGAGGGTTGTAGCTCAGGGCAGCTGCTTGTTTATTGAGCGTGCAGTGCATTCCAAGATTGCTTTATGTGCCATTGTTTATATCTAGGAGTAGAAAATGTGATGGAAATGACATAAATGGTAATTTGAAGGGGAAGAGGACACCCGGGATATGTGCCAATAGGCTGCCATAGTGGGAACCGCACCGTAGGATTTTCAGAGCATCCGTTTCGGTGGTGGCAGCACAGGAACGTGGAGGTGGTAATAGTCATTCTTGGAGGAAGAGTGTAGAGGATTATTGTATTATTTGGGCATAAAGGTGGCCCAGAGAGGATAGCTCAGGAGAGAATCGACGGACATGCATTTGACAATACACAGAAACAATGATGTAACATAAACGATGCCCACCATTTCAATCTTGGAGGAGCCGGTATAATATCACATAAACTCTTCGTCTCACAAATCTCAAAGCTCTTTGGCAGAATAGGAGCTGCCTAGAATGCAGGGCTGCAGGATGCTGGCATTACAGCTCTGCTCAGAAAATGGAGCTGCAGGCAGAAAGAGAAAGAAGCTCTCACAGGGAAATCCTATGAAGAGAAATGGGAGCTGTGCAAAGAGTTGAAACAAGAGAAAACAGACTAGTACTAAAACGGTCAAAGCAAAGTGGTCTCTTTTGGCTTTGTTAATGCATGGATTTTGGTTTTGCCTATGCTTTTTTCCAGTGCTGAATAGAATGAAAAAAAAATTGATGACTATGAACAGCACTGACAAAAATTAAAGACTGCATGATGATGCATAAACACGTGTGTTTCAAGATTCTGAGTTGGCCCCAGCATCGTCACACATGGCCACTTAAGGAGGAAGTGGCTATTTTGCGTTTTCTTTTAATTTACCTTTACACGATGGCAGACTCCCATCTAGGAGCAGTAACTTAAAAAGAAATGAGCAGGATGGTAGATGAGCAACCCCGCAGCATATTGCAGATGCTAGGTCCTCCCAAAAAAATAATAAAAAAAAGTAAAAAAGAAAAGACTGTGAGAAGGGAGCGATGGAGAAATGGGCAGGGGACTGGAATAACTGCTCATTGGCAGTGGGTAGTTCCGGTGGGAGGTGCAGTGGGAAGAGATGGTGGGTAGAGAAAATGGGGAGATGAGTAGGTGAAGGTGATGTGAAGAAAAAAAAAAACTGAACTGATAATACTAAAAGGGGCAGAGAAATCCACAGGTGATCTGGGGAAATGGGAGCAATTTGGAGAGCACCTAGAGGTGGGGATCTTTAATATGGAAGCAACACACAAGGGAGAGAACGAAAGAGCACATACTTGCATTGAGTGCTAGTAAACAAAGAATGGTCCTCGATGTGTAGCTTGTAGGGATACAACTCAACCGGGTGATAGGATGGTAAAGAAGCTATGCTCCAAGAAAGTAACAAACATGAAGAAAAAACAATAAATAATAAGCAAATAATATTTGACAAGAAAGCCCACCATTTATAAGAAGTGAACTGACCCTTACTGTAAGTATTGCCATTGTCCACAATATGTCTTGACAGCAGGCAGGTTAAAGTTGTCCTGCAAATCAAGAAGCCCATGAGAAGAGAACCTTCTTACATGTGGAACAATGTGAGGGAAATATGAGTAAGAAAATTTATTTTTTGTTGACTAGGAAGTAATGCGAGCAAAATTTTGCGTTTTTGAAGCTGAAGTAGATGGGCTCCAGCAACTGAAGACATGTTTGGGGAAGTGGGGCTAAAACTCCCATTTGAATTTCATGAGCTATTTCAAGATGTTAGGAGCTTCATTGAAAATAAGTCTCTGAGTCTGCACTGTATATCTCAGCAACTCATGGATAATTGGTGAGTGTTGTGAAGAACATTGGTCCGCCATTGAGTTATAAGAATAGTTGTGTTCTCAATAGTGTTATGTGAAGGTGTTGCTCCAAGGATTGGTAACTACTTAAATGAAAATGTTTTCTTTGACTGTGCTTGCTGTAGACATACCTCCTATTCCCCCGTCATTAAGATTCTCCAAGAAGGCAGCTGTCTAGGAAGCAATTTGCTATGACATTTGCAGAAAAAGGCAAACTGTAGTTTACGATTTTTTTCAATATTAGAAATGAGTGACAACAGCTTATGTGTATTGACGTAAGGGCTTCATGAAAAAAAACCTTGACTAAATTATCACTGGTGGTGAGGCTGATGTAGAATTTTTTAAAGTCCCAACACCAACCAAATATAATGCAGCACCCATTTCTAGCCAGGAACCAAATATCCACTATGCCGCAACCCTTTTCCGGTCTAATTGTAATGACTCTATCTCAGTCACCATCTAGTATTCTGATGAAATTAAGATACTTGGAACATAACGAAAGTGGACTTTTTATGTACTCATCCATGTGATTGTTTTTGCAAAGCAAACTAATTCACCAAGCGCTCTACTAGCCAGAGCTGTAATGAAAATTAGCGCAATTCACCATCGGCAGATTACCTGCATCACAGAAAACTTAGTAGTGTAGAGGTTACCAATGATTGTGATTGAAGAGCTTTACTTATAACATTGAGTCACAGTACATAAAGAACGAGGGGGCCATTGGGTCTCTGATTCAATTTTTCATTTGTGATTGCAAACAATACTGCACACTAGTTCTGTTAGTAACTAACCCATTGGCTCCTAGGAATGTGAAGTGTAGGGTATAAAGCACATCAGAATTTCATTTTGCTGCAGTGAGCCTATTCATTTTTCAAGAAGTCACCTGCTGTCTGGTCAGATCTTTAACACTAGAAAGATTAAATAGGCTAGCCATCTAATTGTTTCGTATGCAAATCCTTTTCGAGTTAAATGTGGTTTTTTGCTTTTGTCGTTTCCTTATGTCTACAATAAGTTCTAATTGTGTTTCTTTTTCTCTGGTACTGACTGCTACTGAATCTGATTAAGATTGGCAGTTGTGTGTGTGTGTGTGTGTGTGTGGTCGGGAGATGGCGGGTGGTGATGAGTTGTGAGGACTTTACTGACATTCCTATGAAAGCATTAAGAAGCCCCTAGCAAAACAAATTATCAAGTGTTGTGGAATATACTTTGTCAGCAATTCTGATATTCTTGATTATTTGTTTGGCTGTTGCCATTAAGTTCATGCAAGAGACCTGGTCTATTGAAGTGCCTGTTATAGACGTTTTCCATATGTATATCAGTAATGCGCCTTGCTCACATATGGGTTGTGTCGTGATGGTGGTGTCTTTTAGTGGCATTGCGTAAAATGATAGTATCGCTTTCAATAAAAGTAGTCTCTGCAATACCCTGTATGCTTGATGTGTGAGCACCTTGTGGCACTATTGTAGTGTCACCCATTTATCTTTATCTGATAGAGACTTCCAGTTGCAGATTTCTTACCTTAAAATTTCCCCCAAGTGTCAGTCTGGATCTAGAGATTTTTCGCTGAGCAGTACTCTTGGGCACCGGTAGGTGGCGTCAGTCGATTCAGTCATTGGTGTCGTGGTTGCCGGATATGACATCACGGGTCATATATAGGCACCACCCGGCGCACTGACATCAGTTCTTTTCTTTCTGCACCAGCCTATACACAGATCCAGAGAAAGCTATCCTTAGACAAAAAGTCAAGCGGCCAGTCAAAAAATGACTAAGTTTTTTTTTACTTCTGGTGCGTCAAGATGTCCTCTCGTAAGAACTGCTTCAAGCCCTGTGACTCCCGTCACAGCATGGCATTGATGGATTTGCACCTAATGCTTGGAGTGTGACCATGACCCGAAGTCGTGGTCTGACTGCCAGGCCATGAACCCGAAGGCTTTGAGGGGGCGGTCCCTAAAGCTGCTCGTGCCCGGCGTCCGACTCCGCATCGCTTCTCGTCCGGATAAGGAGGAATGTCCCGAGACCGTTCACAGAGCCATCACCACTCCTCCTCATCCCAGTCCTAATCGTCGGGTCATTCAGGTAAGTGCAAAAAAGTCAAAGAAGCATAAACTTTCTTCGACTTCACCCTGTTGGTCGGCGATGTGATATGGGAGAAGGAGCATCCTTGCTCTAAGCATCTGTCTCTGGAGCCTGTTTCTGGGTCTGCTCCACACCTCCCCAAGTTTCAGGGAGCTAGAGTAACCCCTACCCAATTAAAGGAATTTTGCAAAACCATGTGCCTCATCTTTGGGCAGTCTGGCCCTGTTGAGGAGCCTTCGGGCCCAGAAGGGTTGGAAGGGGCCCCTTTAAGGTTCCACGCAGGTGCCTTCTTCCTTGCCTCCGAGGGGCACCCATGGATCTGCTTCCAGATCCGGACAGCTGTCCATTGTACCTTTGCAACCTTCCCCGATGACTTCTGAAATTGCCTAGGCCTGCAGGCTGGGTCAGTCCTATACTCCTTGCCGACTGTGACAGAGCGGAAGTGGCGTCGTTCAACCCCGATTTAGTCTTTGGCTGAGTCCTTGGTCCCTAGATTGGATCCTGACCCTTATTTTTAGGGTGAAGACATTTATGAGAGTATGGATGGATTTCTGGATTCTCTAGATTTCCAGCTGGAAGACCCTATGGACTGACCTCAGGAACTGTGTGAAGCCAGATGTCTGGATGCCTCCCCTGATGCTGGTATGCTTTCTCCCTCTGCCCTAGCTACGGAGGAGGGGGGCTTCTGACTCCATGGTGGTGTGGAGAGCAGTTGAGGTCTTGAGCCTCAAGCCTAACTCAACTCAGGGGCACCTGTTAATAAGACAATAGCCAGCCATCAGAGGCCTGCGCCTAACGATCCTAAATTCCTGACCCAGTACCCAACACCTAAGAGCTTGGTCATCCAAGCTTCAACGTTCATGGTGCGTTCCCTTACGCTCCCCTAAATAGGTTATCGAAGAGACTGGATCACCTTGGGAAGAAGTTATTTTCTTCCTCCAGCCTGACTTTGCGGTCTGTGAACACCACATGCCATTTGGGCTGTTACACCCACACTTTATGGGACATGATCGTGCAAGTGTTGCCACCAGTCCTGTAGGGGGCTTGGGCCATTCTCTCCTAGGCTGTTGTTGATGGGAGGGACGCAGCCAAGTTCCCAATCGGATGTGGACTGGATACAACCAACTCTCTGGGCAGATCGGTTATTTTGGTGGCCTTGAGGCGCCGTGCTTGGTTAAGGACATCTGGCTTTTCAGGGGATGTCCAACCTACTTTGATGGACATGCCCTTTGATAGCACCTGTCTGTTTGGTACAAAGCAGACTTTGGGTTTGAGCGCTTTAAAGAGTCCCAGCCTACGGCTCAGTCCCTTGGCCTTGCTGCTGCCATTCACCCCCTCAGTCTGCTTTTTGCCCCTTTTGTGGCTAAAGAAGGGGCACCCAGCCATGTCTGGACCCCGCCAGCCACTGTGCATGCTGCTCAGCCCTTGCATACCTGTGAAAGTGGAATCTAGCGCCCATGTGTATCAAGGAGCCAGCGGTCTACCCAGTCCACCTCCCCTCCACCCTCATCCCCCTATTCATCCAAGCTGCAGCCTCCAAACCTTCATGGTCTGATGCTTCCCCCATCAGGGACCAGTCGGCAGGATTCGCCATCACCTGCTCCATTGAAGCACCATCACGTCAGACAGGTGGCTTTTGCTAATAGTCCGAAGGGGCTACTGCCTCACTTCCAGACTACCTCTCCATCCATGCCAACGTTCTATGATTGAATGATGGAGGATCACCTGGAACTTTTCCGCGTGGACGTTATGTCTCTCTTGGTCAAGGGAGCCATGGAGCGGGTCCCTGTGCCAGAAGTAGGTGGTGGTTATTCTTCCCGCTAATTTCTGGTGTCCAAAGAGGATAAGGGCCTCTGCCCTATCTTTCATCTCTGGTCCCTCAATCTCTTCCGCATGAAGAAGTTCAAAATGCTCACTGTAGCTTAGGTTCTATCTGCTGAGACTGGATGGTAGCGTTGGACTTGCAGGCCGCATATTATTATATTCCCTTCCTGCCACCCACAGACGTTACTTGCTGTTTGTGATAGATCATGAGATATTCAATTCACTGTGCTCCCCTTTGCCTTACCAGCACCCATTTGGTGTAAACCAAGGTGATGTCTGTGTCACAACTCATCTGCGCAGGTTAAGGGTTTCAGTCTTCCCACGACCTCGACGATTGACTGTTAAAGGCGGACTAGCCCCAGGCTGACCTTCTGCATTCACAAGGGTTCACTATAAATGTGCTGCACTCACACATGACTACCTCTCAGGCACTCCCTTTCATCTGAGCTGTTCTGGACACAGTGCAGTTTTGGGTCTATCCTCCCGAGCGGTGAGTTCAGGCTATGACACAGATGTTTCAGCTTCTCTCCTGGATTTCAGTGAGAATGACTTTGAGACTGCTGGGCCTCCTGCATCCTGCTGGTGACTCATGTTAGATGGCATGTGCGGGCTCTGCAGTGGGACTTGAAGTTCCAGTGGGTGCAGCATCAGGGGAAAATCTCCAACATGGTCCAGATCTCTGAGGGAACCGTACAAGATCTGCTTTTGTGGCTTTGGAACCGCAATTGGGTCAGAGGCAGATCCCTCTCCCTTCCTCAACCAGATGTGACTGTATTGACAGATGCGTCACTCCTGGTATGGGGCAGCCACATGGGGGAGGCGAAGATAAGAGGAGTCTGGTTGCCATTTGAGTCCAATCTCATATCAACTTTTTGGGGCTCAGGGCAATCAGACTAGCATTTAAAGCATTCCTTCCCTCTCTCAAAGGAAAAGTGGTGCAGGTGTTCACAGGCACCACCACCGCCATGTGGTACTGAAAAAAGCAGGGCGGATTGGGTCGTGGACGTTTTGTCAGGAGGCCTCTGCCTCTGGATATGGCTGGAACCTTAGGGCATATCCCTGGTGGTTCAACATCTGGTGGGCTCTCTGAACATCAGAGTGGAAAAACTCAGCCGTCAATGCCTGGTCGTTCATGAATGGCATCTCCATCCGGAGGTGGCACAAGGTCTCTTTTTAGCAGTGGGAAGACCCCGAGTTTGATCTGTTTGCCTCCGCAGCTGTTTTGCACGTTGGAGTTTCGAGGTGGCACTTTTGTTTATTCTTACTTTGGCCCAGCAAGGTTCTGGTCTGGACACCCTAAAGGGTTATTTGTCTCCCATCTCGGCTTTCCTCCGATTGCCTGACAAACACTCCTTGTTTAAATCTCCCATTGTTTGACGATTTCTTAAGTGCCTTACTCATCTCTTTCCTCCTCCTCCTCCGTTCATAATGCCCCAATGGGATTTGAACTTAGTTCTCACCTATCTAATATGCACTCCCTTTGAGCTGCTTCACAGCTGCCCACTTTGCCCGCTTACTCTGAAGTCTTCCTTGTAGGCTCTTTCTTCGAAGCCACCTTTCATTGCCATCCACCCAGACAAGGTGATGCTTCATACTAGGGCTTTTTTGTGCCTTAAGTAGTCATGCCCTTTCATGTCTGCTAATCGGTCACCTTCCCTACTCTTTATGCACCCCCACATCCTTCTAAGGAAGAGGACAGACTCTGTCGTCTGGACCCAAAAAGAGCTTTGGCATTCTATCTCAAGTTATACAAGAGAGTTCCGGCTGGATGAGCGACTTTTTGTGGGTTATGTGAAGAAAGGTAATGCAGAAGAGAACCTTCTCTCGATGGGACATTCTCTGCATTAAAATGTGCAATGCACTGGCTAAAAAGCAAACCCCGGAGGGTTTGCTCGCTCACTTTACCAGAGCAACAGCTGCAACTACTGCGTTGGCAAGCAGAGTTCCAGTCCTGGATATCTGCCAGGAAGCAAAGTTGGGCGTCTTTGCACATGTTTAGTAAACATTGACGCCTGGATAGTCTGGTCTGAAGGGACAGGTACTTGTCCTGTCCAGTCCTGCAGGACTTCCTAGTATGATCTTGGTTCACAGACCCACCTCCGGGAATATTATTGCTTGGGTATCTATTCTAAGGTAAGAAATCTGCAACTGTAAGTCTCTATCAGATGAACAAGTTACTTATCTTTGGTATCAAATTATCTGGTAGAGACCTATTCTAGTTGCAGGTTAATTAATTACCAACACACCCATCCTCCCTGCTCTGCAAACTGACTTCTCGGGAAAGGAACTTCCTTTCAGGGCTCTAGTTGTGGTGCACCAGTCAGTGTTCTTCATGGCTCCACGCTTTTGACGTGGGAAGTCGTCAAATGAAACTGACGTCTGCACGCTGGGGTGGTACCCATATACGACCTTGGACATCATATCCAGCTGCCACGACACCAATGATAGACATGGAGTCGACCTATGCCACCTCACAGCGTGCAAGGGTACTGCTCGAAGCAAAAATCTCTGGATCCAGACTGACGCCTGAGGGAAATTCAATGGTGAGGAATCTGCAACTAGAATATGTCTCTACCAGATAATTCTTTACTGAAGGTAAATAACTTGTTCTTTAATCTCAAGTGTTTCTGTGGTCCAGTTGAGAGTACCAAATGCGTGATTTGAAAGAGCTATAAGGATTTTGCTCTGATTGCTTAAAATTATCCTGACTTCTTCCATATATATTTGGTTTTCTTGCACAAGTTGCATTCCAATTCAAGACGTCAGTAGTCTCTATATGCCAAGGGGAGATGAAACTCCATTCTAAGGCAGTTCCCTCTATTTTTGTATAATTGAGGATCACTATATTTAAAACAGTAAAGCACACCGAATTCCCCTATTGGAGTACACTACCCTCAAATCCTCCAGACTCTACATTGCACCAGGCTACCTGTGCACTTTTACCGGGCTGTGCACAACAGTAGTCTCCCATGCACACCCTGCACATGCGTGCACACATCTTCACATGTAACCAGTCAATTACCCCTTACTGCATCTTAAAAGGTGGACACTGGCGGTAAACACATGCAGTCCATTTGCCATGTGATTACCATGGCTGAGACACCGGTAGTGAGACTAACCCACAGTAAAAAGTCCAAAAACCATGTGATCAGAAAAGCAAAAAAATCCAGGCGTGCTGCAGGGGTAGAAACCATTGCAACACCTACATTCTCCCATACCTTGCGAAACACCTAGACAGCATGTAGTTGAAAAAACTGCCCTGATTTGTAAATAGTGGTCCGATTCGCTGATGAGTCCACTTATATTTTGGTGCTCAATCCTATTTTCTACCCCAATTTGACTCTGGTGCTGCGCTTTGTTGATGCCCTTTTCAATATGGACACGACTAAGCAGGAGTTACCACTATAAAACAATCAAATTGCTTCTTGTCTTTAACTGCATATGTTCAAGTAGAGTGGTAGGCATTCATATACCACAATTGCCAATTGTTTCCACTTTCGCTCTGTAACATGAAATCTATTTATCCTACTTCTGTTTCAGGGTATTCAGCCTGATTGTGCGCATGGAGTAGGCTTAGAAGGAAAAGGTCTTTGGAATTCACTAAATGGAAATTACTTGGGATGTATAAAATGTGCAATATGTTTTGGTGAAATATTGGAATTTATTCAAATTTACTAGTATAATATGAAATACATTTTGCTTGAATGTCTTTACTTTTCTCGATGAGGGTAAACTTGCACACTAAACAACATGCTATTCCATCAGGAGATTTTTTTTTGGTAAGAAAATGTCTCTCACTGAGACATTTTCTACTATATAACTGGAAAGCTTAAGATCTAGAATCGGGGGTAAGTGTTTGTGTTGATTGCTTATGGACAATAAATCAGCAGCGCTGGAATATGACCTGGGAGACCCAAGGATGTTGGAGCTCTGTTGATCAGGGCACATTTAGAAATGAAATTATATCACAAAAGTTGGGTCACTAAAAGTGTGACTGTCATAAGCTCTTTTTGATTGAATGAACAGAAGTTGCCTCAATTAAAGATCGGTTGTCATCATTTACCATAATTTATCTTCCATATACAACCAATGGATGTACGAAGGTGCTTTGGAAGCATCCACTCGAAATGCTCAATAGAGTAATGTAGTGCAGTAATTCTTAACCTTTTGACTTCTATGGACCCCCTCTTCCTCCCCCCCCCCCCCATACTGAATCAGTTCCTGAATTTGGGGACTCCACTGAGTAATTATTGGACAACAGGGACCCCCGGCTTATGCAATGTCTATAATGTGAACTTCTAAGCAATAAACAAAATAAAAAAAATAGTATACACCAAACAAATGCTCAAATATCGAAATATTTTGTTTCATTCATAAATATGCAAAAGGTTTTCAAATTTTCAGTTTTGCTTCATTAATTGTATATACTATACTAATTTTAATATGTAACATTTCTTATTTAATTTTGTATAACTGTTGCAGACTCATTGCATAGGCTTCACGGACCCCCAGGGGTTCTCAGACTAGAGTTTAAGAACCACTGAGGTGGATACGAAACAAAAGGTCTGACGTGGTCATTTTGGTCAGTTGTGGCTTCTGGCTTTTCATGGTTTCCTAGGGATCCCAGTAGATCTAAGGCTGTTTGGATCGCCCTTTGTGTGTCAACTGTGGGTTCTTTGAATCGGCAAACGTTATACATCAATGTAGATTGCCTATGGTTGTTGGTGCGAGGAAGCCATTTGGATACCAGAAACTAGCACATTAAGAAGACTACATAGCTGGTGTTTTTGTTCTAGACTCCAATATCATGGCTGGACATTGTTTGGATTGTTTGTCCTACTGACACCTCCACCCGAACTAAGTGCAAAATAATGAAGAATACATGCTGGTGTCCTAAAATGTCTACACATTAGCATTTGTGGTGTTTGGTAGGAAGGTTCAAAATGTGTCTCTCTGGCAGATTCACTCAATAATATTGACTGTAACAAGCCGGGTTCTGCATATTATAAGAAAGCCTTTCTTTTTTTATAAATACATTAAAAAAAATTATCTCTAGTTGCGAGTTTAAAAAAACAGTTTTTGTTAGTTGTCTGTGTTTACTTCACTCAGTTTAGTGGGATTTGGTAGAATATGTTGAAGTTTGGAAAAGTACCTGCTCAGTTCCAGTGGTTGTCCTTTTGCAGGAGCCTTGATGTCGATTTTTTTTTTAACCTAGTTTTTAGACCTAAGATTTATTGCTGGGGGTGTTCTTAGAACAGCCTCTTTGCATAATGCCTCCTGTATTAGTGTTGTTTAAGGACCTTTTATAACACAAAATAGGTAATCATTCAAGATTTTTAAGAGTGCACACCATGAGGCCCTATGTTGGTCATAATATAACGATTTTCCTTGATTTTTGTGTATCTGAAAAATCTAGATTTTCAGATTCTGAGGCGAATCTTGTTGCAGTTACAAATAACATGGTATTAACGATTAAATACGGGATTTATTTTTATATTTATTTTGATATTTATTTAATTTAATATTGCCTTTTCTTTGCGTACTGAATTTTGAACAAAAAATGTTTGACATGGTCTAGTTGAAGTTTCTTTGTTGTATTTCAGCCCGATGAGCAGACATGTTCTGGAGAGGCCACAGCGTCAAGTTATAAGACCCGGGATAATAGCAGAATTACTCACGAGGTGGAGACAGAAACCATTAAGGACACACGGGGAAGAATATGTCACAGGTTCTGTGTGAAGTTTGGTCAAGCTGTGGGCAGTTTACTCTCTGAGACTGGCGTTGTGTTTGACATTATAGAACTTTATTTCTCGACTTGTGTGGACTCTGAACGAAGAATTCCTGCATGGACTGGAAATATGGAATTCTGCAAGATTTATTGTTCTTTATAATTGCCTCAATTTTGATGGAAGTAATTAATTATATTCATAGTTGTCACCCCTGTTCGTTTGCACTTAATTTCATGGTTACTGGAGCTAGGAAAATCATCTTTGTCTCAAGTGTTTTTATACTAACCAGGATTTTCTGTTACTGTTCTCTTGGATAGCAGAATGAAATAATAACGTGCAAGATTTAAGGGCAGGGGGAATCGGGATGTTGTCAAGACAAATGTGAGTCACCAGCTCTTTTAAAAAGTGGACTTTTGTTCGGAGATCACAGCATGTTCTGCAAGGCTGCAGATGCTTGATTATTATAACAGTTGAAATGCTAATCAAATGTGTGAAGGGCAAGACTGTACTAGTGACACCTGTCCACACTGAGTCTTATGTTATGCAAGAGGGTCACTGCTAGCTTTTTGGGTAAATTTAACTCGACCCCTCCCACTGGTTATATGTTCCTCTGTAGTGATTGTGCTCCAGGCACTTTATCCTTGAGGCATGCCTTGGCCTCCCACTCTTTACATTGCTATTGATGTTAGTCCTTGAATGTTGCGAACCAGAGAGTAGATTGTTTGGGCTCCCCCAAGAAGTCCCTAACTTTGTATGAGTAAAAAATAAAGTAGATTTTCTATGCATTTCATCTGAGCTTTGGCAGAGCTTCGATTAAACTATTTGTCGATTGAAATGTACCAGAAGTGCACGTCTGTATACTTTGGGAAAAATGACTAAAACGGATTAGGAGCCAGTACACAGAATTGTTTAGTTGATGAAGGACAGTAATATTTAGCAATCTCCTCACTCCACTTAAAAGGAATTCCATTTTCTTCCTTCACACAGTTTCCTTTTTGAAAAAAGCTTTGATTGCCAAAGGCTTCTTGTAAACCCTCATCACCTTTTTAGTCCTTCCTCCCTAACAGCAGCAACAAGGACATTTAAAAACTGCACACAGTGCACGTCTACGCCAAATTTCACAGGGAAGCTTTGCCTAATGTGGAATGCTGTAATATCAGACTGTTACCTCCGTATAGGTTTTCGGCCATTCTTCAAGCTACTATATTGCTAACTTGGGAAGGCTTTTACTAACGGTATGTAGTAAAGATGTTGAAATGTAGGCAGACACCATCCTGCTGCGCTTTTTCTAAAATAGTTTTATAAATTCGCTCCTCTGTGCATCTGTGGTCGAATGATTTTTAACAATCTCAACAGTTGTGGGGTTTCAAATCAAAAGTCCACAGGGATTACAGTTATTGTAACTGCTGGAGTATGTTTGGGTGGGGGGGGACTAGGACCAGGCGCTCACCTAGGTTTAAAACCTAAAATTGTATTACTGTAGCCATTTGCAACAATTATAGGCCAGTAGAAACTACACTGGATTCTGTAGACTAACCTCTCCAGAGAGTCTTATCCACGCAACTTATCCACCTTTGAAACAGTCTTTTTGTTCTGTTTGTCTGGCACTACTTTTCTGTACACATGGATTTTAGTCATATTTTTCCTTTCTAAAACCCAAATAAATCAAAAATCCGTAAATCACTAGATTCCACCGTGATAGTGGAAGACTATTCTTTTGAAACAACTCTACAGCATGAACTGTATCCACATTGTATAAATCTAGCTTTGGTTCGGTTTAAATAGGAAACTATTTGCCATACTATTTAAAGAGATTATAGTTTTATGAAGTGCTTTGTTTGGAAAATTCACCCTAAAATTAGTACATAAACTGCCCTGTTAAAAAAATAATTCATTCATTAGAAATAATTGCATTGCACAAAAGTTGTCCTTGCTGGATAATCTTTGCTCAGGCAACACTTATGCCACCTACTTTGTTCCTACTGCTCAACATTCTGTAGAAAAAAACGTCTCAAGGGTTTTGCAAATATGATACAGAATAATCGATATCTGTTTCACTGTGAACAAGAAGTGTATAAGTATTTTTACTTTAGCATATTATCAAACTAGATGTTGGTTTTAAGTATACATTGAATAACATCATTGGTAAGTTGGATAATAGTTCCTTTCTTTTTGATGAACACTTTGATTCTCAAAAACATTTTAAATTAATTTTCTCTGCCTCCTGCCAAATAGTGACTGAAACATGAAACAAAAAAACAAAAAAATCCACTAGTGGGGGCGACCTGTGTTTCATCATAAAACGCAATGCTACTGAGTCTCACAAGATATGAGGTGACAAATCCTGGACCAGTGTCTCCTAGAAGAACAACAGTGAATTTAGCAATATGCTCAGAGGATGGAGAACCAAAAACAGCCCGCTGTACCCATGTATGAGAGACCGTTTTGACTTGGAGACTCATTACCTTTTTCCAAATAGTAAACTGAAAACCAGTAGATAAGTAAATTTTCTATTGGTCCATACTTAACTCTTTGGGGTTCATTATTAAAAAACATTTCATTTGATTTTGAGCTTTGCTTTTGCCACGGGTGTGGAATTCCTAAGGCAGGATGCCCAGGACATATTGTTTTGGGGTCACATACAACAAGTTTTCATTTTATTTTGTTCTTGGTACAAGTAGGCCCAACCCCCTGCAGCACAAAGCCTTTGGCTGGCAGTTTATAGCACCACATTATGGATCATGGAAGGGCACTGTCTGCAGTTAAGGTAATATTTGTGTCCATATGTTAATACTATTCAAGCTTGTATTTATGGTTCATTAATGCAAAGCCTTTGTTATTAGGGGGAGCGCTCTAAGGAAATATAAGGTTAGACTGCACTACTGAGAGTGGTTCCATTATAAAAATGCGTAAAGACGTTTGCAAAGTTCAGCAATATGAAGCTACATTTAATGCTCACACAATGCTCTTTGATCAGATGCAAATATTTGAAGAATCTTTAAAGCAAGTTTGATTCTTTGCTTTCAAAATTAAAATGTGCACAAAAATGCAAATAGGACAGTTTAGGCACCATTTCTTTGAAGTGTCATTTTGTAAAATGTGGTAGGGCATGCTAAAAAATCATAATGGAAAATCAGTGCAATAATTTTTAGCTGGATTATGGGAAACATGAAAATAAACAAGCATTGGCAAAGCCAGCAGGTCTGACATTGTTGGTCAGCCTTTTGGCTTTGTCAATGCATGTGAGCCTTTTGGTTTTTGTCAATGGGTGTCTTGTTTTGACATTTTGACATGGTTTTTATATAACTATTGTTTTGGGAGCTGCCTGCCCAGCACCATTATAACAAACATTGGCAAAAAGAAAAAAATATTTTTTGGTCTCAAAAAGCACACATTGCTCAGTCTCCTGGCACTGAGCAAAACTACTTTGTGTGCAGTTATGCTCCTTGTGAGACTCCCGCGACAAATAGATAGAAATTTAATAAAATCAAAAGTTCTTGCTCAACGTCAGACCTAATTAGTACCCCAATTCTTAAAGAAAGTCACAAAATTGCACCCATTTTATGTATCCTGGCATTAGTGCAGATTTATAGCTTACATGAATTCACTAGAATTTACAGAAGTAAGCCAGGAAATTGTACTCCTAGAAAATATTTGTGAACTGCATTTCAGCACGAGCAAATATGCATGTGTAGATTTGCTCATGCGAATACCTGTTGAGCGTTTTCAAGTTTACTTACCTCCAACCACTATTTTCCTACCTTGGGAGAGGTTTTACTTCTGCCCTCGTCTGAAGTAAATTTCCAACCTTTCTCCATATGAGAAAAGATCAGAGAAGAGCTGGTGAACATCCCTAAAACATGCAAGTTCGTAGGTTTTCACAGATTCAAGTGGGTATTCCATCCTTGAAACTATTGCTCACCGCTACTTCCAGCCCTAGAATGTGATCTGTGGAACGGAGGAAAAAGGAAACTGCTAGATTTGAAACTGCGCTATTTTATGAGCCCTGGCATAATCAGAGAGGCTATTATCAGAGCTTTTATATAATGAAAGTGCTGCCTAATTTTCACCGCACTTATAAGTACCAAAGGGACAAGTGGATTTTTTTTTTTTTTACAGGACAAGTAGATCTAGGGACCAGCCATTTCAGTGGGTTAGTAAATATTTTGGTAAATTCCACACATCTGTTTTGCTAACCAATAGGGAGTCTGTGTTTTAGAGTTTCACTGTCCATAAACAATTTTCTTCCCTATGCTTACAATCTCCAGAAAATTGATGAGGACATGCTTGCACCATTTAGTAGGCAAAATCTGAAAAGGCACGTGCTGTCCCTTGAAAGACATATTACTGTGCTCAATTTGTAAAAGGGCCCAAAGCTCTGCTCTGAAGCCCGTGGCTTGTGCTAATAAATTTTAGTGCACCAAATACCAAAGTTGCGTAGGCTTGAATTCACCTCAGGCTTCTTTAATAGACTACCAAGGAACTGCTTGCCCTTTTCTCATTTGTCTCACTCTTGATGGTCCTGCTTTCTCCCCTTGTGACAGTTTTTCCATCTTTAACTAACGCCTTCTTTCCACTATGTTTTTTCTCTTCTCTTCCTCTCGGTCAATATCCGATGAGGAAAAGTAAGTGCCTATCCCAAAGAATGAGTGCCTGTGGCCCCTACCAGCAACCACTGGCTCAAATTAAGCACTGTGTATTACCAGATTACATTGGGTTTATTGCCTGTCCATTGATTACCATTTTTTGGCTTCGTTGTCACTTTCATTTGCTTGCTTTTTATTTGTTTGCTTGCATGGGCTTTACTTTCTCTTCATGCATTTTGCTTTCACCTGAAGCACGGATGCATACTTGTGTCCTTCCACTGCTCACGTTTCAAGTGCTACGTTTCTCTTTCTGTTTAAACACACCATCTGAATGCATGTATTTACCAACTGTCTCCCTCATGTACATTCTGCACCCCTACTGCATTGGTGTAGCTCCTCTCTCTGGCCTTGTGCGCTTCTCTCTACCCACTACCTTCTGTGATGCGGTCACCCTTGTATGCTTCTTCTATGCTCCTTTCTCGCCGATGTGCTTCTCCCCCAAGCTCCTCATAGCACACGTTTATTTGCTTACTTTTCTCTGACCTCCATATTTCTCTGTTTGCTTCACTCCCACCCTCACACCCATGTTGCTTTCCACACCTCTTGTTGCTTCACTGCCTTCCTGCTTCCCCACACCGTCTAACGTGATTCCAACACCCCCATGTTGCGTCCTCCATTTTGGTTCCTCCCGCCAGTTTTTTTTTTTTTTTTTTTTTTTTTTTTAAATTACCAATCCAACTCAGATTGGTAAACCTAAAAAGTAATGTAAAAAAGCACCTGTGCCATTTTGTAGGCGTACACACGCTTGGTACATGTGCCTACAAAATTACTTTTTTTCTGTTTTAGCCAGACACAGTATTGGGGATGCTTTACAGCATACCTAATCCATTGGCAAAGCAGTTGGTCCCAAATACGAGGTCTATTGCCAATGTTCTTTTATTGGGGCATTCCACTTTTCCCAATAAGTGCAAAGCCAAGCAGTTTTAGTTTTGTAGTTGGAAGTATGATCTGTTTTTTACGAGCTGTTGGAAATCCACTTTGTTTTATGCTGAAAATGAATATGAAATCACTTGGGGCTGGTCATGAGCAGCGTGCTTCTGTGCAAAAATTGGTTTGTGCATCTTGGTTTATGCAGCCGCATTTCTATGATTTTGAACCCTAATCTTATATGCACACCACACCCTCTGTTGTGATCTGCATTGAAGAGTCCTACACTGTTTTTTTTTTTTCCCCAACTAAGCTACATTTTAAGGATGTAACCTAGAATATGAGGAAAACATCTTGCATTTTACCAAATTCTAGAAGTGTGGGCAATCTGTTCACAATGTGGGGCTTCTCCCTTGGGACTGGATTATAGATAATGTACTCTTAGTACTCTGTGTACACCAGCACAATAATTATTAAGGTGCATGTGCCAAATTGTATTTAGTTCATTATTTCACTGTATAGTACAGCAGACAGAGGTCACTGTCTGGTACGTGCTCATGTCCAGCATTGGGGAGGGTCCTTATCTGGACCAGTTGCATCTGGCGGCAGGGCAAAGTGGCAGGGGAGAGGGGCACTGCTGAACAAAACAAAAAAATAATAATTATAAATAAACTTACCTCAATCATCGCCACACCGCTGCTTTTCAGGTCTCCAACTCTCCACTGCAGGCAGGCACAGGCTCCCAGCCTTCCCTGTGGCTAATCCTGCTCTCATGCTGCTAGAAGCATGAGAGCAGCATCAGGATTGGCCTGACTTTGCACTCTCAGGCAGACTGGGAGCATGTCTTCTGTCTCGGCAACACAGGTCAGGTTGGAGACCGCTCTGTGCCAATGTGGGTTTGGCCGCACTGAGACGGTCGGCAAAACCCACTTGCCAGGACTGCCAAACCAACATGTGCATGGAGGGGAGTGCACACAACTTCCCCACAAGACTGTCATCCCCCATGGCCCCACTCCTTTGAAATAAAGGATAAGAAACATGGTTTATTAATGTTTCATTTTTAGTTTTGCTGCTGCTGGCATGGGCAGTCTGGACTGTGGTGCAGCAAATGCCTGCCCTCGATCTGTTTCAGCTCCCATATTTCAGAATTTTATGAGGAAGTATTTGTGCCAAGCTAGCATACTTCATGCAAGATTAGGGCTAGAATGCGTATTGCATTCCGTTCGTTGTGCACTGGACCCCCTTATTCACTTCCTAATTACTCGGTAGGCAAATTTACCGTTCAATCGCATTAAAAATAAACTGTTGGAGTTATTGGAAATTAAGGGCCATATGTACGAACACTTTTTCCCATAGACACAGAATGGGTAAAAACCTTTGCTACATCTGGCCCTAAGTTCTTTATCAATTTATGTATTAAATTAAACGGTCACCAGAAGGCATCATGGCTCTAGAAAAAACATTTATTCAATAACTGAGCAAACAAGAGCTGCATACACTGGGACATTTAAGCAAACAGGTGGTTTTTAGGCTTCTGATGGGAAACCCTGACATGAAATCCGAGTCCTGACGGCAGATGAAGGGCATTCTGGAGTCTGAGTCTTAAGATCTTGAAAAAGCTGCTTCTGCATTTGCCATTGCTGTAGAAGGGAATTCTGAGAAGGGAAGAAGAGGACCACAAGGTTCGAGATGAAAATATGTTTATCAGACCATGGAGCAGCTTGGGGCCAGTGAGATGGAAAGCATTGTGCACATGACACAGTAATTCCAATACGGTCCAGCACTGAACTGGAAGCCAGTGAATAGTACTGTATGCAGTGCAGGTGTGGAATGCACTTATGACAGGTAACACCAGAGCCCAGATCTCTTCACCTTGCTACTAAGCAGATGAAAAGGAAGTGGTGCTGTTCAGTTTGTTTTCATAGGGGTGGGGGGTGCCCCCCATGGCACCAATTATTCCTTAAAGTAACCTTCGGTTGTTCCAACATTCTGTCTATTGACACTTGTCTAGACCAGTTGTCATTAAATGTCTTAACATGGTATGTGGCTCAATTTAATGGTGCAACACACTGCTATTCTTCTGTCCTGTCTTCTTTTGGTGTAAGTACTTCCTCTCCAAGGGTATGCCAGGCTGGCCTTTTAAAAAAATGTAAAGAGTTGTTTAGGGTATCCTCTTACCTAAAGTTTCTTAGCCAGTGCCTCAGTTCTTCTGCTACTCTTCCTTCAAGTAAAGTGTTTGATGATGATGAGAAATTGTGCAAATGGGATATTATCTCATATGCAACATGGTGGGATTACTGACAACGTGTTTTTATCAGGTTTTTTTTTTTTCAAAATACTGTCATGATCAGGTGGCTACGACATGGATTTGTGTGTGATTTGGTTGTGCATTTGATGTCCAATGTTCTATTTTTTAGCTGTTAGGGGAATCATTGTAGGCCTTTTCAGTGGACCTTCCAATGTACATAGCACATCAGTGATGTATCTGTATTGTTCCTTTTCCTGATTAAGTCAAAGTTTTTTTTGTTTTTTTTTTTAACTTCCATTTAGGCATCATATTCAGACTTACATATTTTAACTAGCTTTATCTTGTAAATTAAAACTATAGCTGTCCTTCTAATGTGTTGATAGTTCTTCAAGAGCATCAAGTAATTTTTCTTGAGTGCAAACCCGGCCATGAATGAATGTAGAGGTGTCGGTCTCTCTGTTTTAGGCATGTTGCTAGAACGTTTAGTGCTTCTTCTTGGTATTGTGTTGTACAAGTTATCCAAATCCAATGTGCCAATATTGTATTTATTTTTTCTCTACCTGAATGTGGAACATCACATTTTCTTGCCCTCGCGAATGGAGGAGTTTATTGTAATTCAAAGGTTTTCCCATGTTGTTGTGTACTTTCGGTAGTGAGGAGAAAGTTTGTTTTTCAAATCTTCATTTGTAAGAAGTTCTACTCTTTACTACTAATCCATCTTTCCTCTATCCTGAAGAGTAGTGAGAGCCACTCCCTACCCGCCACATGGTATTCCTTTCTACACTCAGCAGACGTTGTAATTCTTAGTCTCTCTTCATCTGTCATAAAGAGTTATCAGAATTTAAAAGCACAGGATCAGAAAAACATTGTAGTGTTATAAACATTCTGAAAACCGAAACAAACTGACTGCTCTAGACCACTGCGTCTTTAATTTAACATTGAGGTGTCTTAGTAGGATTCTCAATATTAATGTGATATCCTTTGCCACAAAGTCTTTGAAATGTACATCTATATTTTAACTTTGCATATACAACTCCCCAAGAGAGTACCCTCTCTTCATGTAAAGAGTTTTAGCAAGGCCGCCTCCCTATTGTTCTCTACTGCAAATCCTTTCTTGTTGGATTAGAACTCCCAAGTAGGTTGGCTTCTGCTGGGCATATTGACTTTAGAAGGAAGATGGTATAGTTTACTCAAGTGGAAGTCCCTTAAAGATCAGTAGTTTCTGGCATGGTCACTGATCAAATGCAAGTGGAACATTAATGGTTGGAGATTGTTCAAACCTCTTTGAAACATGCCTTTGATTGGAGACAGTTGGGTCTCTGGGAAAGCAAGTAGTGTCTACATGAGTATGTGGTAAGACAAGTGCCTGTCCAAGGATTTTCTTTGGCTGTAGCTGGAAGCATATAATGAACTAGCTAAAAATGAGCTGCAGGAGAAAACGGGCAGTGTTACATTTTACATACTGAGCACAAAATATTTATTAAAAAAGCTATCCCCCTAAAAGCTGGTATATTCTGTTTAGTGGCATTTCCTCAACCACTGCATGAATAGCATGAATCTTAAAGGTTGGTAGGCTAATTGATTCAAAATTGAGTTACAGCATCAGTTAAGCATAATTTAATTATCTAGCACTCTGCTGTTGTGGCTCAAATCAACTACCGGCTTCACTTACTGTCCAGTTCCAGCTCTAACTCGAGATGTTAGAAGTAAAAAGGTCTGTCTGAACAAAACGTACGTAATGTGACCATACAGAGTGTAATGTTGTGTCTACATACCAAACAACTGTTATTATAGCCTGGGGTTAGTTTTCATTTTTATTCTGAATAAATGGCACCTTACACTTGTCATAAGTCTGCGTCTGACTTTGACAACATGACTACCAGTTCTTAAATTGAAGATCTACTGCTGTCATTGCCAGCAGTACTGTTAAACCTAGGTAGTTAAGTGATAAACGACAGCAAGCACTTGTGGAAAACAGCTCCTACTCTAGTAAAGAAAATAGAAAATTTAGAAGCAACACCTTTGGAAGATTATTTATTGTAAAATGCTGCACATGTAATATTCGCAATAGCAGTGATGTCAAGAGAAGATGGTTGAGTTATTCAGACTCTATAAATTTACCCTGTAAACTTTGCTGTAGGGTTTTCTTTTACCAAGGCAGCTTTAGCCAGTGATGGCTTCAAAGAGGGACAGGATATATCTTCTATAGTGAAAGAGATTTACCAAACCATGGGAATCTCGTGGAGAATGGCTGTAGTTAGGCGTCTGCTTTAGAAAGTGGAACGCAGTGCTTGATGACCAAAGAGCGGTCCTGCAGTCTTGACACCCTGTAGCATTAATGGAGAGGACACTTGTACAGTTTTTGGGGAGCAGTGATTATAACTGTTTGGAAGACCAAATTAACTGTACAAGTACCACCAAGGATTTTTAAAGCTAATTTCATGCATTTCTGGGTTTCATATTGTCCTGTTAAGAGCATAAGATATTCAGGGCAGACATACAAAATCGTTAAGGTATACATGCTCTGAGCAAAGAATTGGCTTAGTTGCAAATAATAATAAAATATACATTGTTTGTCTTCTACAATCCACAAAATACTGGACAACATTGGGGATACTAGATATAGCAATGGTTTGCCTTGTATCAGTCGAAAATGAAGGTTTTAGTGTACACATTGAAAGCGGTGAACTAGCAAAGTACACCCCCATAACACTTTCCTAGTTTTACCTGGTTCAGCAAAAAGTCTGACCGACCCTGCTTACTGGGTGTTTCAGATGACAACCTGATGATAGGCTGGGCAAATTTTCAGGTAACCAACTAGTGCTGACATGGTCCCCAACAGCTTACAATGCCTTTCTTTGAGAACCAGACTTTCAAGAGTTTAATATTCATGTAATGAATATTTTGTACACATGCCTAGACTATGGATCTGCAGTTGCTGGTTTGCAGCATAGCAGACACTGCAGTGACTGGTCAAACTGCCCTAGTCTGTCTGAATAGCTACTCTAACTTTTTAACCATTCTTAACCTCACAGGTCATGCAAACATGGCTTCAGAGGGTGCTATGTAATGTGTTTTTGTTTTTGCTCCTGCTGCTTAACTGTCAGGTGTGTGGTACCAATATGTGTGGAGCTTATTTTTAGTTTCTCGCCCTTGTGTATTGTATATTGATGATCTGGGTTTGTCAAAGATCTTCCATCACTCCTGGTTGATAAGCTCTTTCGAGGTCCCTCACCCAATGTTAATGAACTGAGCTCTTACATGTTTGGGCCACACCTTGTAATGTTTTGTACAATTTTGAGATAATTTCTCTATCATGAGTTTTTCAAACTCGGTGAGCATTTGTAAATCATAGGAAGCCTCCATCTCTGGAAAGGCTTGGTGCATCTTAATGTCCCCAAAGGGCTTTATCTGTCTCTCGATGAATAACGAACCCACTTTTAGCATCCCTTCATCATTGAAGCATGCAATGGTACATTTCTGGTGTGAGTTTGATGTTGAAATAGATTGGTGAGAGTGGGGAGGGGGTTGATGAGGGGAAGAATTAAAGCCTAGGGATTCAAACCTTGGTGACTGTTGAAGAATATAACCCCAGCTTTTCTGTGACCTCCAATGTCAAACGATGTGCCACAGAGTAACACCCACTATGGGTTGGTAGACAAAGCAACACTTCTTGGATGTTTCTCACCACACCAGGAAGCAGTGTTAAGCCTGGAAGTAGGTCAATCGGTGTCGAAGAGCCAATCCCTCTTAGTAGGCAGATAGATACAACAGCCTACCCTCAATCCTCATTGATGATTTAGCTCATCAAACATAACCACTGAACAAGTCCTGAAATTGTTTAATTGGTATCTGTGGCATGGTCCGAGCTATTGCCTGAAAAACATAGCAACTTGGAAAGAATCCTTATTATAATAATTGTCCCCACGCTAACCAAGCAACGTAGTTCATATGCCACTTGTATAAATCCTGTCACAGCTTTCCTTAATAGGAAGTAGCTGAGTGCAATGATTTGAGGCATTGATGCCACAAGCAGGAACTCGTATACATCGCCCACTAGTAGCATTAAATTTACAGGCCCTAAGCACATGCAGTGCATTTTACTTGGGACTTACAAGTAAATTAAATAGGCCAATTGGGTATGAGCCAATGTTACCATGTTTTACGGTGACAGCATATGCACTTTACCACTAATTAGCAGTGGTAAAGTATGCAGTTCTAAAGCAAGCAAAAATGAGGTAAAAAAAGGAGCAGGAGGACGGCAAAACATTTGGGGGTGGCCCTGCAGAGAAGCCATTTTTTATTTTTTTTATTTTAACATCAGTACACAACCAGATACATTGTCACTTTCAGAGAATAAAACGAAAGAAAAAAGGATCAACCAGGCTTGTCCAAGAAATAATTTCCCCAGATTAGAGAACGTTTTAACATTGCCTATTCTCCTAGCATATCTCATCTCCTGAAGTCTAACTTGAATCATCCTATTGTACCATCCTTGACTAGTAGGAGATAATTCAGACCGCCAGTTTTTCAGCAACAGTGACCTAGCCACCGCAGTGGCTATAAATACGAGCTTCTCCAGTCGAGGGGAGAGTCTTGCCTCGGGATCATAGCCCAGACTCAACAGACGAATACACAGAGATATGGGTACCAACACAATGGATGTTAACATTGCAAAGACCTCTTCCCAGTATCTCTGTATATATTTGCATGTCGCTATCGTATGTATCCAGCCAGCTGCCCCTCTTTCCTTGCACCAAAAAAACATATTTGGGTGGCCGATCCCCATACGGGATAGGGCTTGCGGGGTTCGATACAGCAACCATTTGCTAAAAAATATCATTCTGTGCCAATTAGCCCCTCGTAGCACAGAGAAATTTAGGCGGTTAATAGTCTCCCAGTATTCACTTGAGAGCACCATGCCCTCCTGACTAACCCATTTCTTCTGAGCTCTTATCCCCAAATCCACTTTAAACCTTTCTGCCAAGAGCCTTCTCCATGCCCCTGCATTCCCTACCCGCGAAGGAGTAACTAATTCTGATACCAATGATTGGGTATTAATGATAGAATTAATATCTAAGTCTTTAAAAACCTGCAGCAAAATATTGTAGGATCTGACCAGCAAAAGATCATTATTGACTGTGATCATGATTTTCCATGGGGCTTCCCAGTTACCCTCGATACAGAAATCTCCAATTTTACTATATCCAGCGCGCTCCCACCTTTTCACCATGACTTCGTTAAGCTGAGTCCCTGAACCTAGAGAAATCTGTGAGAGTGGGGTGTCAAAATGTACAGAGGGTATTGAATATTTTCCAGCGAAATCCACTCTTCTCTTAAGAAACCATTTAAGAATTTTATAACAAACTTTTTTAGGCGATTTGGTCAAAAGGGCTGGGTTCCGAATATTATGCTCTTGGTATATTAGTACCCGAAAATCAATAAAAAACTTGGAGCCCACAGAGTATTCTAATTTAAAGCTAGCATAATAGTGTGCAAAGAAAGCATAGTAATAATCTTTTAAATTGGGAAAGGCCAGTCCCCCCCCTTCTCCTTATCGGCGTACAGTATACTCAAAGCGGCTCGAGCTTTTCGGTTCTGCCAGATAAAGGAGCGAAATAGGGATTCCAGTTTTTAAAAAAAGGGTTGCGTTAAAACACACGGAATAGCTGCAAACAAGAAATTGAAAAGTGGTAAAATTGACATTTTAATTAATGCAATGCAGCCTAGTATCGAGAGGGAGAGGCCTCCAACGAGTGAGTAAAGCCTGAGTTTTCTTGAGTAGAGGAGCGAAATTCAGCTCATAGAGATCACTTATATTGGCCGTAAAAAAACAAAAAACCCAAGTATCTTTTTGGGTTGGGATTTACGCATTCTCTTAATTCAGAAAGAAGACAATTAGGAGTAGTGCCACAAAGAATGATGTCGGTCTTGGTCCTATTAATCTTATAGCCACCGATTTGCTGAAATTCTTTAAATAAATTAAAGGACTCTTCCTGAGAGGAGTATTTTGTGTTCAAAAACAAAATATCATCTGCATAAAGTTTGATTTTTCCCATTGATTTTAGCGGTGTCTGAACCTGACTATTCTGTCTAATTTTAATGGCAAGTGGTTCAATAAAATAAAATAAAATAGGGGATAGTGGGCACCCTTGTCTAGTCCCTCGTATTTGAAGCTGTCCAACAGACCTTGAGTTTATAATAGTATTAGCCTCAGCATTTGAGTACAGCCTTTGAATTAAAGAAATCACTTGAGTGGGTACCTTATAACTAGATAAAATTAAATAAAGCGTGCCCCAAACAACCAAATCAAAGGCTTTCTCTGCGTCCAGCAGAAGAATAATGGCAGGGATTTTATTAGTCGTAAAATAATCAAGAGCCTCTGCTAAATAGTGCGTGTTTGTAGCCAGTTGTCGACCAGCCACGAAACCGTTTTGATCGGGATGCACCAGTTTATTAATTACCCCATTGAGCCTATTAGCCAATAGTTTTTTCATTATTTTATAGTCTGTGTTTAACAATGAAATTGGACGGTAAGCATTTGGATCCTCCCTATCTTTATTTTTCTTAGGGAAGCTAACCACATTCCCTGGGTGCCAAGTTCTGGGGATTTCCTCGCCCTGTAATATACCGTTTAAAAGGGCTAAGAACTCCTCAGCAAATACATTTATGAAAGTCTTATAGAACTCAGCCGGGAAGCCATCCGGACCACAGGTTTTCCCTGTGGGGAGATCCTTAACTACGTCTAGAAGTTCCGGCTTTGTAAATGGTTGGGACAATCCCCTACGGTCCTCCTCTGAAAGAGAGGGAATATTAAGGCCCGACAGGAACATCTCAGTGGTCCTGGAGTCTATAACTGAAACGTCACTATAGATTTGTTTATCGGGCATCTTAAAGCGTGTATAACATTGCCAGCGATACGATCTCTAGCTTGCCATGCCAAGAATTTTCCCGTAAAATTGCTTTCTTCATAACTTTTCTGTTTATAAGATCCATATTCATTATCCACTTTTTAAAAAAAAAAATCCAGCTAACGCTTTCTTGGCAGCTTCGAAATCCTTTCTATTAATATCCGAAGGGGCATTCAAATAAGAAACTAAACACTTGTAAACTACATCTTCCAGTGCCGCAGTTTGTTGTTTCAGAGCCCGTTTATCAGCTACCTCTTGAACGATCACCCAGCCCCTGAAGTAGGCCTTAAATGCATCCCAGACTATTGCTGGAGTTGACGTCTCCCGATTGCGTTGAAAAAAATCCCTTATTTCAACCTGTGAAATTTGTATCCACCCTTCTTCCGTCAAAAGGCGGAGGTTTAAAATCCACCTTCTAATCTGCGGTAGTTTAATTATAGAGTGGAGTGAAATTTCCAGCAACAGAAGGGCATGGTCTGAAAGACCAGAATGCTGGACGGATTGAGATCGATAACACAGTTTCAGAGATCAAAAAAAAATCTATACGCGAGGAGCTTTTATACTGTGAAGAGATACAGGTATATTCCCTCACGTCGGGGGTGTTTGTCCTCCAAGGATCACATAATGCCAGCACCTTAACATAATCTCGAAACATCTTTGCTACTTTAGGTTTATATTGTCTCTTACCTTTTACGGTAGAGTCTAGAGCTGGGTCCTGAAGAAAGTTGAAATCCCCCCCCCCCCCCCAATAATAATTTTCCCTGTTAGCTGGAGAAGGGAGTGAAACAAGTCTATATACGGGGCCGTATCATCCGTCAGAGGGGCATAAAAGCTAACAAAAACGAATCTCTCCATTGCAACTGTACACTGAACCCAGCACCAACGCCCTTCAGGGTCGGAGAGAAAGTCCAGCGGTTGTGCATTCAGGGTTATAGCTAAAAAAACTGCCACCCCTGTATGAGCCGCTGAGGCTGCCGCAAGTACTTTAAAATCAGCCATTTTTTTAAACATTTGAAAACCTGAAACTTTATGAAACGGAATATGGATTTCTTGAAGAAATATAACTGAGGGATTAAGATCAATTACCCTCTTTTCGATAGCGGACTTTTTCCTATGATTGTTTAATCCATTAATATTCCAGGATAGGAATCTTAATGGCAAAGGTGATTGTGTCATTTAATAAATTTTTTAGCTAGTGTGCCTGTAGCCTCACTAAATCTGGAGAAAAGAACCCTAATCAATTGTGACGATCCTTTACATTGACTAAAACAGATCTTAATATCCATACCCCACCCCTTTCCCCCCCTTACCCCCTCCCCTTCAGTGGCCCACACCTGGAGCCCTCCTGCCTGGACAATCCGGGGCCACATCCCTCCCCCACCCTTTGTCCCGCTTCTTTCCTAGCAAGGTGCCTTGTCATAGCACCCTGGGCTAGAGGCTAGAGAGAGAAAATTAGAATAGTCTGTCCATACGCTACGGGAAAAAAACCCACAAAAAAAAAAAAAAAAACACAAACCAAACAAACAACATAAAAAACAAAAAGGAGGTCGGGCCTCTACAATGAGACTGTCATTTCTAGTATTCAATATATCACCTTATAGTCTCTCTTGCGTTCTTCCCCCGCCCCCCCCCCTTTCTCGTGCCGACTGTTAGGAGTTTTGAATTAAATGCAACAAAGAATTAGCAGCATCAACCGTATGAATAAAGTTTTAATAACCCTGAAAAAACACTTTAAGTTTTGATTGTTGCACGAGGCATGCCTGCGCCCCTGCTCTTTGGAAAGCTGGAATCATATCTTTTAGCTCTCTCCTTCGATGCGCTGCCGCCACTGACATATCTGAGAAAATCTTGAATGCATAGTCCCCGGGAATCTGAAAAGTTTTAGTTCTGATTGCTTTCTGGAAAATCTGTTCCTTGATACGAAAGTCCCCAAAATTCACTAGTATAGTTCGAGGATATTTAGAGTTTGATGGTTGGGTCGCTGGGACCCGATGGGCTCTCATGATTGTTAGATCCGGATACTTCTCCTCAGACCCTGCTAAAACATGACTTTTTATAAGATCTGTTACCAACTTCGTGACCGTCTGACCGTTTTCGCGCCCTTCAGGGACTCCCGTAAAACGCAATTTGGATCTACGTAATCGATTTTCAGCATCGTCCAGACGAATTTGTAGATCTAGCAGGTCAGCTTGGCATTTTGCCAGAGAATGTTCTACCGTCACCTGAGTATCCTCCAGAGCAGAGACTCGTTGTTCAATACCTGTAACTCGTGAGTTAAGTTGCAGGATGTTACTACAGATCAGGTTCAGTTGAGATTCTGTTCTCTGATTTGCATCGTCCTGGGAGACTTTTAATGCTTGCAGCTCACTTAGAATCTGCAGAAGTAAGTTGTCCGCAGGAACACCGGTGTCTGACATAACTATCACTCCCTGTGCAGAGGCTTCCCTTAACACCTTAGGCCCGGCCAAAACAACAGAAGAAGCAATATAGGGAGAAATGTGGATAGAAGCTTCAGTTACTGCGTTTGGCCCTGCCTTGTTGATCAATTCTTGTGCTGATAGTGAAGCAGAGTCAACCAGCTGTGAAGGGGGAGTGTGGGTAATGCTGGATACCAGATGATCTTCCTTACGATTCCTTCCACTTCCAAACAAAGGAAAAAGGGGTCTAGAAGCAGATCCAGTGTTCACTGTTGGATCTCCAACTATCTCAGAGCTGCTGCCGGCGAATGGCTGAGTCAGTAATGGCGAGCCCTTAATTAACCCCGGACTAGAATCCAGATCCGATGGGGGGGCCCTTGAATCATCAGACGGACAATCCAGGCTAAGGGGGGTTCTGGACGAATTGGCTTCTAAGGGTGGAGGGCTGATAGGGAGAGGTGCAGGCAGACTAGAGACTGAATCCATAACTGGAATTAAAGGAGGGGGGGGGCAGAGCCTTGTGCAGGTGGTTATCCGAAGGAGCTGGTCGCTTCTGTTTGGTAGTGCGAGTTGTCCTAGGAACTCTGGCAGCAGAGCGACCTGCAAAATGTGGAGACCGCTGCATTTTTCCCCCTCTTGCCCCAGAGGAGAAAAAAAAGGAAATTTAATTACACTAGCAGATTTCCAATTTACAAAAAAAAAAGGGGGTGTGGGGGGTGGTGGGGGTTGAAAAAAAAAAAAGGGTGAGGTGAGACCTTTTCTCAAAAAAAGTCCTTCGCCAGCCCTAATACAGTCCTTCTCAGAGTCCCCTCAACCCCAATCCTTCTTTAGGTAGTGCTGAGTACCATAAGAAGAAAATAAAAAATAAAAATCCCCCCTCTTTCTTTCTTATCCCCTTATGTCCCCCCCGAACCACCCCCCCCCCCCCCGAAAAAATACCAAGTGAAATAAGCCTTGAGTACTAGGCAAATCTGGGGAATTCTGTAAGCAGACCCACCAGAAAAAAAAAAGGAGAAACAAAAAGAGAGAAAAAAAGAAAAAAAAAGAATCTTGAGTTGGGGATACACGGATATACGGAATTACAACTCTCTGCTTCACTGCACCTTAAAAAGTCTACTTGAGCCGTTACCTCTTCCGCGAGAAAGCCCTGGAAAAGCCACCTCTACTCCGCACCTCCGATGTAGGTTTCTTGCAGTTTTCTTTCTCGAAGACTGGCCAGAGTCCTCCGACAGGGAGCCAGACATCTGTGCCTCTAGTAACCCGGAAAAACGGCAAAAGAGACCCTTGGGGAGGCCCCCGCGTTGATACAGCTAGGAAACGCCTAGCAACCTTCCCCATCTTTGCTTTCAGCTCCGAGGCTTCTGCAATCCATCTGCAGACCCGGCTTCAGCTAATGCTCTGGGCGGCTTCCGATTTCAATCCGGCTAGGGACACCTCGGCGTCCCTAGCAACCTAACCCGGCTCCGGAGTGGCTTCCGCGTTCCTCCGGCAAGCCCGGCTTCAGTTATTATTCCAGGGCGGCTTCCGCATTCCTCCAGCCGCAGCGCTTCTTGTCTCGGCGCGCTCTCCCTCCTACTGCCTCACAGCCTTCAGCCGCAGAGCGTGATGGGAGCTCTCGTGGCCATCGCCAAGCGACAACACTCGCCGAGAAGCCATTTCAAACAGTCTACCTCGTCCTTTGTATAACATTGCTTACTTTTGATAGGGAACAGGTAAATATGTCCCGTCTAGATTTGAATTGCAATTAAAAACCCCTTTAAAGGTAAAGCTGTTTTTAAATTGCAATTTTGGAAAATTCCACTTTTAGAAAGTTGGCATTTTCCTGCCCTAAATTTTCTGAGGCCTTCTAGGAGTTTCCAGCTACCTGGGCCGGTTAATTGCTCCTCGATCAGGAATGCACACTTGGACCAGGCAATTAACAATATTACCGGGATGTAGCTGGGAGAGGGCCATCCTGCCAGGATGGGAGGGGCAGAGTTGTTCCCTGCCCCAATCACATTTCACTTCCAGCAAACTTACAAAGGTACTTGACACCATGTCTTTTGTCACCCTAGACTGGAGCCATGGCAGAGTAAGGAAAGAACTTTCCAGAACCAGATGGGGGCAAGGCGAAGACGAAGGGGATGGACTAGAAGTTTCCCCTCACTTAAGAGTGGAACCAGATATGAATATTGAACATCTGTTGCAAAGTTATCTTTTTGACCTGTTCATCCCCATTTTTTGTTGTTGCTGACTGGTGCTGATGATAACTGACTCTGACTGTGCCCTAAACTCTGTTAGCCAGACCCAGGCCAGTGCTACGTTAAAACACACACACTTGTAGTAGAGTACGCTAGGTGTTAGGGTACCCTTTCGATTGTCCTAACAGACCCTGTAAGTCCCTAGTATACAATGGGGCAAGGGTGTACAATCTGCCTATAAACCCCTATATCATAGGGCGTGGAGATAAGAGGCCTAGCAGAATTTCTGCACTTGCATGTGGGCACTGCTGTGTGCTTCCTGTCCTTTTAAATGCAGGCATGCCTTGCAGCCTGTCTTTAAAAGTTACATTCCTACCATTTGCATGACTGCCCCTGTAGGTCCCTAGTAAACAATGTGGCAAGGGAGTGCCAACTACCTATAAGACCCTTGTACATAATAGGGCATGGAAGTAGAGACCCAGCAGAATTGCTTCCCTTTGCATGTGGGCACTGCTGGAGGTTTTCTGTCATTTTAAAATGCAGCCTGACTCTGCAGACTGCATTTACATGGAAATGGTGTCCCAATTCGACTTTTGGTGCTGCGGGAACTTTAAATGTGATGATCTACCTTATTTTCACATATTAGGTACCCCCAGGAGCTCCCCTAGGTATCCTAGGGGTGGGGGAGGGGGGGGCGGGTCATGTAACCATAAGCAGGGGTCTTATAAAAGATGTTTTATAAACCCGGGTAAGGGGAAAAACTGATCATTTAGTTTTACTCTACTATAGATACTGGCCTTCATAGGCTATCATTGCTATATTGTATTTTCATGGTAATAATAGTAAGGAAAAGCGCAGAAAAGTAATTCAAGGACTTAAAAGATTTGTTTTGATAAATCCAGCAATTTGACATTGGTGAATTTATCACAACTTGTACAGAAAATAAGTTATAAGGCATTCTGTAAGCCAAAATCCAGCCTTCTGACTGTCCCTGCTGATTGGTCAGTGCTAACAGGATTAGCAGAGCTGCTTGATTAAGTGATAAGTGGCTGTCCAGGGGAGAGAATATCTGGTGAAGGGCAGCTCGGGGAAGCTACATAGGAATGCATGAGCAGGGGGAGGTGTAATAAAACATACAGCCTCAAAGGAGAGCAAGATAGGAGAGAATGCCAGATCACCTAACCCCCCACCTTCTGGACCCCTCAGCCAGATACTAGGCTTAAGGAAGGAATTTGCAGAAGTTAGGAGGAGAGCTATGGAAATGAGCCACACTGGAGGATGGTTTAGTCAGCTCTTAGTTTCAGACATCATGAAATTTGGAAAAATGGTTCTTTCTGGGGCAGGAATATGCCACACTTTGCAGGAAGTCGTCATGCATCTGGGTGTCACTCTGCATTCTATTTGTTGGGCGCCCCCCTTCCTGATGCCCAGCAGCTGGGAATAAATATGGGAGAGGTGCATATCCTCTCAGATCTGCTGCCTGAAACTACAAGAGAAAGAAGGACTGCCCTGCTGGAATCTGGATCTGCACCGTTGGCCTGCACTTCTAAGTGAACTGTGCCTGCTGCACAATCTGGTACTACAGCCCTCGAGACGGTGCCTTGCTTCAAGAAGAACTCTGGAGTGGACTCCCTGCAGCTACAGATTAACAGAGCTTCACCTGCATCATCCCCAGCAAAGACTTTCAAGGATTTGGCCAGGTACATTGCGGGATTTGTGGTCCAACTTTCCAGGGACCATCCAGGAGACTCAGGACCAATGGATTTGTGTTTTGGACCCTCTGTACCTGCAAGGAGGACTTCAGGAAGTGCCTCCTGAAGAGTGGAGAAGTTTGGAGAATTTTAGTAAAAGGGACGCTTTGTGTTTCTAAGCACTAGGCAGTGTTTTATTCTTTAAAAAAAATCATATCTCCGGTTCCAAGGACCCACCCGGAGATTCCAGACTCTTGGATTTGTGTTTTGGACCTTGTGTACCTGCAAGGAGGACTTCAGGAAACACCTCCTGAAGTTTGGAGAATTTTGGTAAAGTTGGCACTTTGTGTTTCTAAGCGCCAGAAAGTGTTTATTCGTTTAAAATTCATATCTCTGGTACCCTACATTGGATTTTTGTTGTTTTGGTGTCTGTTTACTCATAAAAAATATAACCTATTTTTATAAATTGGTGTGGGATTTTTATTGTGTGTTGTCTCTCACTTATTTACTGTATTGGTGTTTTTGAATGCTTTACACTCTTGTCTCCTAAGTTAGGCCTGCCTGCTCGGTTATAGCTACCAAGGGTTGAGCAAGGGGCTAATTTACTGGGACCTGTACTGAACCTATATTTGGTTAGTGGCCTTAGTACCAGTGGTAGGTTCATAGTTACCACTACCAGTAACACACTTTCCATCAACATCCTAAGCCACTCATTGAAATTTCCTGGACCTGTAGAAGAATTCAGGACTGCCTTGTACTCCAGAGGACTGCTCTGCTACTTGAGGCCTGCTTTGTTTCTCAGAGGACTGCTATGCTGCTACCAGAGAATCTGCCATGCTGCCTGATGCCTGTGTTGCGTCTTGAAGGAGAGGGGACCCTCTCCTCAACCCCAGCTACCTGAGTGACCCCAAAGGTCAGTTGGCTGACAGCCTGTTCTGAGCTACAGGGACACAACAAGCTCCAGACATCTCCCTGCACCTGCCCAGCTGACCTGCTGCAACTGGACCTGCCGAGCCCTGTTGGCCTCGGCTGCCGTAAATTCCTTATTTCCCCCAAGAGATGCCTCCCCAGGTAGTGGGCTCTTGGCTCAAATCATTTGAGCTGCTCATGTGAAATTTTGAGCTTTTCTCACTGATCTTCGAGCAGTTAACTTTTCAGTGAGACTAACCTGGTCCTTTTATCCTGCCCACATTTCAGTGTGGTTGGACTGAACTTGTGACTTGTGCTAGCACGACCAGACACCACAGTTAGTGCTTTCTGCTTCTTAGTGATATTTTTTCTTAAACCTTTATAATTGGATTTGTCTGGTCCTACTGATTGGATTTTTGTCATTTTTATTTCATTTTATCTATTACATTTTACTCTAAATTTGTGTGGGATACTCTGTGTTGTGGTTTCACTTTCTTACTGTTTGTGTGCTCCATAAATACTTAAAACAGTGCCTCTAAATTAAGCCTGGCTACTTTTGTGCCAAGCTAACAGAGGACCAAACACAAGTTAATTAGACTTTTGAGGTTTACCTGGAAAATAATTGTGGTTGTTGCTTGAGAATAATGTTCACCCTACTCAATCAAAACCCCAATTTCTTACAGTGTTCAATCATGGGAGCTATTATTCTGGGGCAGTAACATAGCATCTATCAAGAGGTGATTGAGACATGCATATGAGAGATGGGATGCTGAGTAGAATGTGAAGTCTATTTTTTTCTTTGAGAGACACTCCAGGCATAAGCCAGCCCCACTTTTGCCACCTAATCCTGAAGCACTGGGAGCATTGAGCTCCTGTTAAGCCTGTGAGGTGATTCGTCTAGTGGAGCCATCCATTACAGTGTTTCGTACGCCCTCCCACCCCCATTATGATGACTTCTATCTGAGCATATGTAAAGTAATCTCTGAAATTGCTGATCTGAGGTGCCTCTCTTGGGTAGTACTGAGGGTGCAAAGGGACCTAACGATATTGGAAGTAGTCCCTACTTATAAAACTATGCACAGATGTGTACTTGTCTTGTCAGTCACCACCCTACTAATGAATCCCCAACACACCCTTAATAGGTCAAGGGCCACTATTTTTTTGTGGCATATTGAGGGCCTTGACATTCAACTTTACTATTTTTGACACATTGTTTACTGCTGGAGAGCGTTTTGCGCCCTGCATTTCAAGTGTGTGCCCTCTTTTCCCCCTACTTCTGCTGTGATGACCCTAGTGCTGAGGCTTCATCCTGCAATTAGACTCCCTTTTGAGCTATATCCACTCCCCAGAGCCCTCAAACCAGAATTTGATGCAAAACAGACAATATCAAATTTCTTTATATCTCGCTCCACCCGTCCCCCTTTGGGGTGGCTAACAATATCCTGGGTAAGGAGCCATGAGCCCCCACAGGTGCTCTATGGTGCATGTCCCTCCCAGGATCTTGTGTCCCTCATATAGGCCTCTCAAAACTGGTGCCTGCCTTAAGACCTATTCATCTGTAGGGACCGCACACTCTTTGGCCAGTAGATTATGCTTCTTCGCCTCTCGCTTCTCTGAATTACACTAGCTGTTAGTCACTTCCCTTGCTGGGTGTTCTGTACTGTTTGCCTCCTCCTCCTCACCTCTAATTGTGAACAACCCAGGATCTGTGACCTGTCCCGGCTCTCTTATATGTTGTCAGTCACCAACAAGGAATGAGACTCCTTACTCTCCCAGGTAAAGCTGGGGCAGATAGGGTGGCCCAGTTAGTACTGACACCCCAATGGTGAGTTGCCTGTCAAAACTCTTCATTATTTTTTTTTTTTATTTTTTTTTTAAGGAGGAGAACGCCAGGTCTTGTAATACTTGCAGCCTTTGATCCTTAAAGAAGATGCAGACTGATGTTTACACCACGACTATGATCTTTCTCGTCAAAATAATTGAACCCATGTGATAGTATCTAGCAGCACATCTCCCCACTTCCTCAACCCAGCCACTTGATGCATGTGGTCCAAGTAGAACACTGTATCTGATGTCCTTTCCCTTTGTGTTTCGTGGTTTGCTACGATTCTGATGTTCTTCTGGGACCTATTTTCAATGTCTTCATGTTTAATTATCAAGCCTTAATACTTCTCTTCCAGGGTGAGACGTCTATTAACCCCTGTTCCTCTACCCTTTTGTCCACCACTGCATCTGTGTCCCGCTGAGGAGAGCTTTGTGGCGGCAGAGTTGAGGATGGATCAGCTGTCTTCAGCTCCCTTCATAGCTGCTGCTTCTGGCCTTCTACTCTCTTCTGGGCTGACTGCCCCAGCCCAAATTCTAGATCACCAGAGTGGTCAGCTTTTCACTCCAGCCACAGTGAGCACCTCCCCTCTAACCCAACATGGTACCTGCTCATGGCCCAGATAAGTCCCTGGCTGACCACTGGTTAAGAGGATTCTCAGTTGTTTTACAGGGCAGGGCTTTTCTCGCTCAACCCTAGCTCTTGATACCCACCAGCTCTCATTTCCCAATGATTCCATTCCAGACTCTGCTCATCACCTTTTGGCACTATCTCTACAAGATCATACTGACTGGGATCCTCTCATCTTGGTCTTGTCATGCACTGCGTTTCAATGGGGTTTTGAGAAATAGCATGTCTCCCCTACCGCTCCTCAGTTCTTTGGGATCATAAACACCACAGTGGGACAAGTGTATTTTAGGTCAGGCCCTGTATGTCACTCCACTCAACCTCCAGCACAGCTCCAAGCTTTCCACTGAGATGCCCACTGAGGAATGTGGTATTGGGGCCTGCCAGCTTGCAGTGGTCTATCCTGCCTACACCCCTTGAAAGACCATTGAAACAGATCACCACAAACGTCTCAAGCCCTTCTCTTTGGACTCCAGACTAGTACGGGCTGCTGATGAAAGTGGATTGTGTGTGGGGTAGTTGGGGTGAGGGGAGCTCTTGCAACTCATATCCAGTGCATCCCTGGCTAGGTGAAGCCTCCAACTAAGATGCACATTGGCAGTGATTTTTCATCCGACCTCACCAGCAACTTCATGGAGAAATCTTGGTCCTCCGTTCCAGCCTACACCTTAATTTGACTCACTCTACTGTTTTGCCTGTGGTCAGCATGGGCTGGAGATCATAATCTACCTATTCCTGCAGTGTTAATCTATTTTAACTATTCCCATATCCTTTCCCTGTATCCAGTGATGGATCGTTTAACTATAGAAAGTCATCTTCCTGCCTTTGTCCCAAATGGAGCAAACACGTATTTCATTGGTGTCCAGGACTAGTCTCAAATGGTGGGTATGTTATTCGGTTTTCCAATATCCCTGCATACTTGGGTCTGCATCTCCCACTCTGATTAGGTATTTCTCTAGGCAGTACGAATGAGGATTCTGGATTTGGAGTAGAATGGACTGTCATTCTGTTTTCTTTAGAAGTTAAATTTGTCAGTCCTTTAGATCCTTTTTTTTATTGATGGGGTGAATTAAGGGCATGGACGGTGCTTCCCTTTTATTAACTTGTAGGAGCACAAAACGCCACTCCATTTCCTTTTAAACAGAGCCTGTACAGAACATTATCACCCATCAATATGTAAACTGCTTATTTTCACTAACCAATAATATAAAGATACTTCACTTGGGCTCTTCAACACATCTGTGGAAGTGTGGATTTCTCCCACCTGCAAGAGCAGTGAAATTAATAGCTGAATTGCAGGGTCTCCTGCTGAAAATGGCTCCGGCCCATCAGTGGTTAGTCACGAGAGATGTGCCAGCCTGTATAATATATTAGTGGTGGCCTGGTGCAGACATCACCTGAAACACTTAGTTAAACCTTTGGATTTAGTTGGGATCTGTACCCTATAGACCGCAGTCTCCTCATCAGTCTATTATTTTTACCAGTAAACTCACGTCTTTGGTGTTTTAGGATGAAGTCCCTAATCAACGGCGTGGAACTTGGTCTAATTCAGTAAAAGATCCTGACAACACATGCCATTGACGAGGGATTTAACAAACTGCTGGTTTCAGGAACCTTCTGGGGTTGTGGTCTCCCGTGAACATTGTATGGCATCCTTGTAGAGCGAACTATTGACAATTTGGATCGCAGTTCAGGTCTCCTCTACTCAGAATGGGGGTATGGTTGTGTTTCAGGCAAATGGCAAATACGTACATAACAAAACCAAGTTCCACACAGATTCATTGATTGTCCCTGTTGGCCCTAACTCTAGTGCACAGATCTCAATTGCTTCTTGAATAAAAGTTCTAAACTTAAAGGGCCAAAAACATACACCTGTGAGGTTTTTTTTGCCCTTCAATTTTTTTCAAGGAGATTGTGAAGCAGCTGGGACTACCTTGATGTTGGCATGTTTACCTTCCAGCTTAGTTGAGAGGTTTTAAACTTACTCATCCTGTAGTTAAATCCATACTTCACCCTCGAGATCTTACCCAGATGGGCCATGTTGACAATGCTTTGATGTTCGAAAGAGATCTCTCTGCCTGTATGCTGCTTGCAAGGAGGATGTTTGTATTTCAGATGCAGTCACCTTTGGTCATGGATATATGTGTAGGAAATCTGCTGAGTCGAATCTTACTCTCTGGGTTTGTTTGTTTGGTTCTTTAGCTTACAAAATGGATCAATCCTCTCTTATGGTTCTTGGGTCTTTTCACTTTGGGGTTGACTTCTTGGGTAAAGTGCGAGGAAGTGTCTGAGGGCTGCTACCTGCCAGTAATATAATACCTTTGTTTTTTGTTAAATGTCTCTACCGTAGTTGCCACCTTTTGGATGACCTCTACTTAGTGAATCGTGCCGGAGATCGTTTTAACATGATTCTCCAATAAAACTATAATTGCGAGTTATGAAAAATCCCTGTTTTTTGTGCAGCATCTTTGCTGGGCATACTGTAAGCTCAATGTAGGTATCTTGAAAAGGAAGTTGAGGTATTGCATGTATTGCTTAACATTATCTCAATAATCTAAGTCCTACATTTCCCCTCACAATCTTTCATTCCTGGCGAGGTGGATGCTTTTTGTTAAATGTGCTTATATTCCAGCAAAATTGGTTCTTAGTGGCCGCCTGTTGCACAATCTCCTAATAGAGGGGGAGGAGCTTAAATGATTAAACAAATTGAGAAATGTTTTAGTTGTTAGAATTATGACGAAAGTGTAGGACTCGGAGTAACGAAGGCCACTGGTAAACAATCCAGCAATTTCCCTCACTGCTGCTAAACAATATAGAGCAACGTACTTGGTCCTTCTGCTGATGGCCTATCATACAATATGCCCTAGCAACGTGTTTTCTCGTTTTCCATCTGTGACTTCGCCCGATTTGTAATTGGTTGTTATCAATTACTTTTTAGCACGCACCGTTTGAAATCATAGCATTAATCAGACATGGGTTTTCTCTCTGGATATAACATGCCGAACATACTTCTGTTGGAGGTGTCTGCAGCTGCCCTGCCTTCAGGTCTTTCTCCGCCTACAGAGCGGTCCCACAGGGACTCTCTTTCACGCTCTTGCGAGTTTATTTCCGAGGGTAGCGAACAAGGGAAATAAAGCTCCTCCCCTCCCCCCACCCCCCTCTCATTCTGGGACAGCTTTGCAGGAAAGCCATGACTGCATTTGTTGGATACGCCTCAATGCTGGCTTTCTGGGAAGAAAGTAACTGGGCACTGCAATTAGTAGCCAACTATTTGGTAATTTGCTGAAAACGGTGTTAGATGGGCATGATTCTTGCACATACAAAATCTATTTTAAGGTAGGTTTGAAATTGCACCAAGGCGTCAACTTCTATTGAAAAAGTCCCAATATCACTGATTAAGGAAACCAAATGGCATCCTTTATGATTAGGTAGGAGAGGCTGCAAATGCTTCCGAAATGAGACTTTGCATTAGCCGTTCCACGAAACATGCACACATTTGGCTCAATAAAATAGGGCTCAGAGGTGTATGGAATAATCCCATCTCTGTCTCTCAAATATGTGTAACAAGTAAAGTTCAGTTACAACAATGACAACTGGTGTGGCAGTCTGAAAATGGGGGGAGGAGGAGGTTTGACAAAACAATTTTGAATTTTAATCTGCCCCCAAATTTGAGGCATTTTAGATAACTTATCTACTCCTCTTATATGAGCATTGTATGTTTAAGTCAGACTGGGAAGTTTACCCTGGAATAGTTTTACGCTAAGTGGGATGAGAATCGAGGATCTTGCTCCAACTGTCTTGCTCCTTCAGAAACTGAAGCACACTTTGTATTCCTGCACCCTACTTATCGTTAACCTGGAAATAGGTGGTTGCGCCAAGTCTGCAAAAACCTTAGCTATCAGCCAATATTTAACCACCCCTCGAATTTTTAAAACTGATTCATCAGTCTTTGTTTACACAGTGAGCTTTTTTTTGTGACAGCTTAATTTGTTTGGAAATATAATCTGCATCCTACCCATGTTTAAGCATGTTCCAAAGGAATTGATATGCTGTTTTTTCAACTTTATCGTTTTTAATGGTTCTTATTGATTTTTTTTTGTTTGTGTAATCATCCAATAATCTTTATATTGTTATGCTGATGTTTTATAGATTGTCTCCATAATAAGCAAATTATAAGACCGCATTATTTCTGATTAAGGCAACCAAATATTTGTTCACCTAAGCGATGGTGCTCTTTTTAATTCGGTGGAAGGAAGCGCCCATGGGTCAGAAATTGAACGTTGCTTTGGCTCTATCATTAAAGCAAAACTGAAAAGCTTTCTATGCTCTAGTATTTCAGCGCATGTGAAAAACATTTCTGTACAGCTTAATGAATGTCGGTGACAGAAGTGTCTATTCTGTCTAAGGTTTTCAAGAATTGCACCCAGTTTTTAAACTACATATGTTTTATGTAACCACACAAACGACCCACTCAGTTCGTACTTTTGAAAAATGTCCCTGCCCATTTGAACAAATTATAGAGGTGCCTGAAGAAAGCACGCTGTGCTGCTGATGGAGCGCAGACTCTGCGGTGACCACAGCATACACTTACTCAGCCGAGCAACAGCCCCGTTACACTCTGATTCTACTCCTTTTTCCCTCCACTTCTTTCAGGTCCTTTGAAAAGAAAAGGATGAAACTGTGTAAGAAAGTGAGTTTACATTGGGTATGATCTCAACATTTCCCTAGCGCAACAGTGGACTTAAAAACAATTAGTTTGCAAATCAGCCCAACAATGGCAAAGGAATGTTTTGCTATGGAATGTTATTTTTAATGAGGAGCGTCAAGTTCTGGACCTGTAAGTTGATTCTTTACTGTCCAGAAGAACAAATGAGACTATCCCCATGTTTACACCGAGTGATGTTCGCTGAAAATAAGTCACAAAAAAACAAAGCCAACAGACATTATAAAGAATTGGCATATCCAATAGGTCTCGCCTTTTGGATGTGAATGCAGGTTTACTGTTTCGTTTGTTTGTTGTTATTGTTTAGTATTAGTATGGAAAATTAATACATTTTTAGATTAAATGCACTCTGAGATTTGCCTAGTACACGTTCTTTGCAGCGGGCATATTAACCTTCTGTGCTACCTTATGATGAGTCCAAGCTTCTACTAGAAAAAACTACATTCTCTCTTCAGATAGAACATTAATCTCCAGAGTTATTTTTTATAACAAACATGAAGACTGGCTCAGAGTGCAAACAACTTAAACGTATTTGGAATCATAGAAATATGAAGACTGAGTAAGAATCCAAAGAATTTTAAGACAGTCATACTGCCAGCAACATGAGAACGCAAAGAAAAGAACATGAGGGCGGATTCGGAATGAAAGGAACATGAGGACGGAGTTGGAATAAAGGCAAGATAAAGATTAGCAAAAGCACTTAGAACCAAAACACAGTACAAACAAATTATACAAGTGCTTGTAGAGGGCATATGTCCAAAAGGTCAATGTTTTGTGAACTCATCTTTTCTTCAAAGTTATGCGGATAATATTGTTGACTTCGAAATGGAAAAAAAAAAAAAAAAAACGCATGTCTCATGTAATAATAATAACTTTTATTCTGTATGAAAAAATTAATCTGTTACAGCAAATAATCCCCAATACATTTGTTAAAAATAGCAATAAAACCATATATAATAAAAACACCCATCAAGAATATAAACATATAAGACCACATTCATAGAAAGCAATAAAATAGAAAAATTCATTCTAAAAACTCAACATTATTACGCCAAGTAATAGCTCCCTTCAGGAATGATCCCAGGCCCTTCCACACCAATACATCTGAGGCCATTTGCAACCACATAAAAGCAGGACGATATTGCACGAATCCCTTGGGCTTTAGGAGAGGTAATAAAAATAGAGTTCTAAATGGTGCATAAAAAACACAAAACAAAGTAAAATGGGACAAGGTCTGTTGGGACACCCCATCACAGGGGCAGGGTCTAATACATTTGTCCCCATACTGACCTAACGGGAAACACAGATTACTTCTGATGATCCCCAAACAGAATCGGGTTATAAGAGACCTTTCCCTCACATCCTTTATCTCTAAGAGATACCGCTCAGGACCTACCCACCTCTTTAACATGATGAAATCCCTGATCGATTTTTTTCCCTAAGGCCTCCCCCTCCCTCCTGGTCCTCTGGATTCTTAAGAAATTATCCTTTACCTATTTCTTATCACAACTAGTTAGGCCCTCAGGATAGTCAAACAATTCAGGCCGCCCCAAATCATGAGCCATCTTCCTTATGTGCATCAGCCAGGGAATATTCTTTACATTGTCGCAAGCCAAACAATCCCCTAAGATATCCCTATTAAGAGTGGCATGTTCATTACTCCAAATTGAGATCCATAGCAGAAGGGGAGCCAACTGGATAGTGTCCTGCACAAACTCAAGCTCCAGTTCCAGATGAAGGCTAAAACCAGGGATATTTTGCCCAACTCCCAATAGCCTTCTACAGAACCGATTTTCTTCCACCGTAAGGGCTCGGGTGTCCCTTTACCCCCAAAGTGCAGCACCATACAGCAGGACAGGGAGGCATTTCCGCCTATAGATTTCAAGCAAAGGCTTGATAGGTTTACTACCTACCCTTACAGCAAAGTCAAAAGTCGCACCAACTGTTGAATGAAAAAGCGCACCCCTTCTGGCAATACAGGGCTTCCAAGATCCTTTCTCATCAAAAATAATCCCTAAGTATGGAAACTCATGGACCCTACTGATAATTTGATCCTCCACCCTTAGCTCCCCCACCCTGCTCAAGGGTCTTCCACAAACCATAAAATGTGATTTATTAAAATTGACCTCTAAACCCAAAGCTGACATAAAGGAGATATAAGCTCTAACTATTTCCCGGAGACCATTCATAGTGCGGGCCATGAGGACCGCGTCATCCGCATACGTCAACACGGGGATATCAGAACCATTCCCCTTTGGGACATCCCTACAATGTTCCATCAGAAAGTCAGACAATCCATTTGTATATAGAAGGAACAAAGTAGGAGCCAGAACACACCCCTGGCGCACACCCCTTGAAAGCTTAAAAGCCTCTGAGCATTCCCCATTAGACCCCACCCTCACATTTGCAACCGTCCCCGAATGGAGATATCGGAGCAGCTCTACAATATTAGGATCCAACCCTAACTGATTTAACCTCTCCCCTAATATAGACAGGTTCACCTTATCGAATGCACAGCTAAGGTCCATAAAAGCAAGATAGAGCGTACCTTTCCTGGCCTGCGTGTATTTGCCGATCATCATCAGTAGGTTGAGACATTGATCTCGCGTACCGAGGCCTTCCCTAAAACCATACTGGTCCCAACTTAAAATATCATTCCCTATCATCCAGGCCTCCAGACTCCTTAAAATAATCCGTCCCAGAATCTTAACAGAAGAGTCCAGGAGAGAAATAGGGCGATAAGACTTAGGATCATTTTGATCGCCCTTTTTAAACACTGGGACAATACATACCAGTCTCCAAGAGGCAGGAATACCCACAGTAACTGCTGCATTGAGCACATTTAAGAGAATAGGTGCCCATAACTGGGGGTTAGCTTTGTACAAGTCCATAGGAATCGAATCCGGGCCTGGAGCTTTATTACTCGCACTACTCTGTATCGCATCCATGACCTCCTTGAGCGAAAACCTAATTGCTAGGTTGGGAGGCATATCATACTCGTTCTCCCGGTTATTTCTTAGGGGAGTACCCTAAAAAAATTCTACAAAAGTGAGTTACCCAGGCCTCCGGGCGATGTTACAGCCAAGGCCCTCAGATGTATCTGTTCCAAAGGAACCTCTATTTACCACCTTCCAGAACAAGCCAGGGTCCTTCAGAGCTATGGCACGCTCTAACTCTTCCCAGGCTTTATCTTTATATTTTATCTTGCTGTCCCTCAGGGCCCTTTTATACTTCATTCTAGCTTCTTTTACGAGGACCCAATCTCTAGGATGTTTCTTAGTGGCCATCTTCAGGTTTGCCCTTGCAGCATAGCAGGTCTTGTCATACCAACCACATTTACGCTTACTAGGTTGGCTGCCTACAGAAAAAAGGCAGTCTCTCACTGCTGCATTTACTACTGTTATTGCATCCATAACAGTCTTGGAATTAGGAGCCTCTGTCAAGAGTGTGTCCATAAATAAATGTAAATTTTCCCCCACCACCCTTTCTACAACTTTTTGGGAATCCACTTGCTTCCACCCAAGCCGCCTACCCTGGTCCTTTATCTCCACTACTGCAGGCCTACCTCGTCCTAATTTACGTAGGGCCCCAGGGAGTTTAAAGGATATTAGAAGGGGATTATGATCACTGAAACACTCCCTCAACACCTCACCCCCAATCACCAGGTCTTTCATAGGAGGAGACACAAAAATATAGTCAATATTGGATTCAAATAGTCTTCCCATATAGGTTGGGAGTTGATGAGTGCCTATGGCTTCTATATCACAAAAATTCAGAAGGCCCATCTTCCTGAGTTCCTTAATTAGGATCCTGCCTCTGGAGTCCTGCAGACCATCCACTAAATAATCCTCGCAGTCACAGATAAAGGGATTAACCACAGTACTGAGCCTCCCCAATTTAGCATTAAAATCTCCAGAGACAATAGCACAGAATTCTAGCCCCACCTCCTCCATTCTGTGTTTCAGAACCTGAAGAACGGAGAACAGGGTCCCAATTTGGCACCCCACATCCCACGCAGCGTTATAGAAGTTTACCAGCAAAATATTGAAGTTATTAGAGAAAATTACCCATACCAGCAATATACCTTGGTGATTGCAGTTAATTTGAAAAGCACCCACTATCTTAGAGAGGCGAATTAGGGTAACCAGGCCACCTTTTGAGTGGCCACCAAGAGATTGCACAGATGGAATTGCAAATCTGTCATACCCGTCCCACACAGACAACCCCTCCGACCACGTTTCCTGAAGCATGATCACATCATAGTTAGTCATACACCTAATCCACGCCTGATCAGATAACTTTGCGTCATAGCCCCCAATATTCCATGAAATAAGCTTACACTGTGGGGGCTCCTCTTCCCATATAACCAGGGTCTCGGCGCATTGTCAGTCCACCCCTTCCAAGGATAAATTACTGTTAGTGACAGTTCTTCTGCTGGTTACCTGGAGGCTATTCTGACCAAGGGGGGGGATTCCTACCAGAGCCAAGAGACACCCCAGTACTCAGTCGTACGCGGTCATAAAAATAGCCCAGAGGGGCCATACCTATTGTACCAGCTCTAAAAACAGCCGGACGATAAATAGAAAGGAGCCTTTGACTCGGGGCTGGATATCTAACATTTATAATAATACAATCTTCGTTCCCCACCTTATTTTTGGGCCCGACCCAGCCAATTCTTCTGGCAAACAGAATATCCTTGAAATCCTTACATGAAAAATCACAGTTTTTACTCAACCAATATCCAACCTTATTTGTGAGTTGGGTCGTGGACTCGGTTACCCCAGGAGCAAGAGCAGGTACATTCGTCAATACCACCACATAGGGGGCACAAGCTGGGGGTAGATCCAAACAGGCCAATGAAGGCCTAGCCATCGGCAGTTTCAAATTATTGTTCCCAACCAGCTGTTGGCCAGCCCCCCCAGCTACCACAGAATCAGGATCAGGCTGCCTACTACAGCTAAGCCTATTGACAATCCTATCCACCCTTAATATAGAAGTCGGTGAAGCCGGAGCAATCTCAACACGGGCGCACTGACCCCCAGAATTTCCAGAATTAACCAATAGCTGAGATGATTTTCCCAGAGGCTCCAAAGATCCCGCAGCTTCCTCCGGCAGGAGCAACTCCTCACTGGGATGGGATCGCCTGGTCGGGGGCCACACGTCCACCTACACAGTGCCTCCCCTGACTTCCTTGCACAGGTATCAGAGAAACTGCCTTTTCTATGGCCGATAATTTCGCCACAACGAGGGATAAAATCTCCTGAATCATTTCACAAAGTTTTGACAATAAAATAGTAACATCACAGCCCAGATGCTGGCAAGTTGCAGGGTCACTGCTCGTACCCTTGGAGTTCCAAGTGAGATGTTTTTGACTTGGGCATCGATTTCTTTAAGACCTTTTTTTTCCTCGGGGGAGGGCTACATTTATCCATGGAGCAGGCCGGGGGAGAAGATAATAAAAGTCTTTTGCTTCTTCTGGAGGGGCCTTGGCCACCAGAACCCTCTATTGTCTCTGTTAGTTCAATTTGAGCAGGCTCAACAGCAACCATTACAGTACCTTGGTCTCCCCCCGGATAAGCCACCTCCAAATCCACAACCTCACGAGGACCACTATCTATTGGGGCCTGACGCCAGTCCTCCAGTTCCATGGATAACCTCCTCTCTGCCAGATCAATCTCCTTCGTTACAACCCCGACAGCTCTTGCGAGTAAGGAATCCAATGTGGTGGTGCCACTTCCCGGTCTACTACCGCCACCTCCACCCCCCAATGGACCAGTTAACGGACCTCTTTTCCTGCCCATTTTTACAGTAAAGTTTCAGCTGCAAAACAACAAGCAAAACAGCCTGATAAGTAAGCGTTAAAAAACTATTAAAAACCCACTGTAAAGCTCCAAGATATACTGCCAAGTATTAGCAGATAAATATAGTCACCCTCCACTGGAAACGAAAGAGGGGTGGCCCAGCCCAGCCTCTTGCGGGTGATGACGGGCGCAAGACGGGCCCGTCCTTGGCCCAGGTGCCGCCCGCGCGCATCCTACGGTAGCGGGAGCGCGAAATTGCTTTTAAAGCGCTCCTGCCCTGATACAAACAGGCGCCGCCCGCGCGCGTCCCGCGGGAGCGCGAAATTGCTTTTTTAAAATTTTTTATAAAGAGCTTTTATTTATTTTAGAAACGAACAATAAATCACATAAACACAATGAAGATGCATTGTAACAGTGAATACAAACACAAATACCAATACCCTAACACCTTCTGAGATAGGTATTCTGTCATTTCCTTCTTGCTCGTCCCCCTCCCTAGTCCCAGTGTGCTCTATGAGATCTGGTTTAGCAGTTAGAGTTTGATCCCACCCCTACAGCCTGGGATTGGTAGCCCCTGTGTTCACGGTTTTGGAGGGGACCGGCCCTCTCGTTGTCTTGTGTGGTATGAGTGTGTCCCTTAACCGTAGCAGAGCTGGGATTGCAGGTAGTAGGGTCCCTCGCCCCTTGGGTGGTATTGGTTTAGGGGAGTTGCTTGGAGAGTTCCGTTGACCTAGGTTGGTCAGGTGGTCAGTAGACTCTCCCAAGGTCCCCACACTCTAGTGTATTTGTCAGGGCACCCTCTCACCTCGTATACTAATTTTTCGCACCTTGCGCACCAATCTACACCTCATCTCCATTTGGTGAGGGACGGCGCTTTTACAGCCTTCCATTCTGACATAATATCTCTTTTTGCCACAAGGCAGGCCACTCCCAGGAATGTTTGATTCGCCCTATTTAGCCCTATCTCGCTCAGGGCCCCTAGTAAGAGTGGTGTCGGGGAGATCTCTACTGTTGATTGCAGCACCTCGGAGACCTCCCCCATAATTGACCTCCAGTACGACTCTATAATTGGGCAGGCCCAGACCATGTGAAAAAAGTCGGCTCCCGGTTGGGAACAGCGGGGGCACTCGTCTGTGGGTCGACGATTGGCCCGATGGAGTCTCTTAGGGGTAAGGTAGGCTGCGTTTAGGTAAAGGGTTTGCAATAACTGGAATCGTGTGGATATGGCTAGTGTTCGGGGGGCCATCAATGCTTCTCTCCATTCCAAGTCCCCCACAGGATCCACTCCCATTTCTGGCGAAGCTCCTCAAGGGGGGGGGGATGTGTTAGTAAGGATAGCACGGTAGATCTGGGAGATTCCCCCTTTGTTTAGGTATCCCATCATGACCTTTGCTTCTAGTGGGCTATAGTCTGGGATGTCGTCCCCTGGTCGTACGTGTACTGATAGGGCGTGTCTGAGCTGTAGGTATTTGTGAAATTGGGTGTTGTTTAAGGAGTGTGTTTTCTGAAGCTCCTCAAATGACCGAATTTGTGAATCACCCCAGATGTCGCCAAGCGTGGATATCCCAATAATGTCCCATTTCCGGAAGCCCTCTAGCGCGGAGACCTCCCCCAACCACTTCCCCTGCCAAAGAGGCATCTGTAGAGTTAGACGAGACCACCACCCCTTGGCCCTTTGTGCCGCTCGCCAGCCCGTGAGAACCAGCCTGGTCACCTCGGGATGGTTTGCGGGATCACACCCCCATACAGGGCATTAAAAACCCCATTGTAGCCCAGCATCTGGAGTTCTAGTCTGTATGCGGGGTCGGTCCAACCTCCTGATAGCCAGTCGTTAATCACTAGTAGGTGCAAAGCCAAATAATAAAAGTATATGTTGGACATTCCCAGTCCCCCTTCGTAAATGTCTCTCTGACATGTAACAAGGGAGAGCTTGGGGCGGGAACCGTGCCATAGGAATTGCCACACCATTGTCTTGATTTCGTTGAACCATTTGCGCGGGACTGGGTATGGGAAGTTCTGCAGCAAGTATAGGAATCTGGGGAGTATCAACATTTTATATAACGCTATTCTCCCCAGTGTGTTAAGCGGAAGATTCTGCCAGCGTTGGAGATCTTTTTTGGACTTCTTAAGGGTGACGTTTAGTTCCCAAGTTAGTTCAGGGAGCAGAGTTATGTAAACCCCTAAGTATTTGAAGCTGTTGCGGCGGATTGGGATGCTTTTTTGCCAGTTTATACAGTCTCGAGAGGGGTGTAGAGGGACCAGCAGGGATTTCCTGGGGTTAAGTGTTAGTCCAGAGGCCTGTGCGAAGAGGTCCATGAGTTCTAAGACACGTGGGCCACTCTCTGCTGGGTTGGAAAGATAGAGGAGGACATCGCCCGCGTACAGTGCCACTCGGTCTTTTGGGCCCGTGGGCCATGACCAGCCTGTTACTAGTGGGTCTTCTCTCAGCAGTTTGGCTAGTGGTTCGATCGCGAGGGCAAAGAGCAACGGTGATAGCGGGCATCCCTGACGGGTCCCACGACGGATGGGGAACGGGTCGGAGGTCACCCCATTTACCTGGACACGAGCGGTTGGGTTAGAGTAAAGCAGTTTTACAAGACCCTGAAATTTGGGTCCAAATCCATTCTTTATTAGAACGTGTTCCAGATATGACCAATCCACTGTGTCAAAGGCTTTTTCAAAGTCTATCAGAAGAAGGGTGAGGGGGGACCCGGTCAAGGTGCCGCGTTGGGCCAGGGCGACGTGTAGTCTCCTAATGCAATGCCTGGTGCTGAGAGAAGGCATGAAGCCACACTGGTCTGGGTGTATTAGTGAGGGAAGCACTACCTTCAGTCTTGCAGCAAGTAATGTTGAAAGTACCTTAATTTCGGCGTTCTGTAGGGAGATAGGTCTGTAAGCCGAACGGTCCCGCGATGGCGGTTGGGTCTTTGGGATCACCACTATTGTGGCTTGATCTATTCCGGTGGGGAACCGGCCGATCTTCTCCGCTTCGTCCAACATGTTGAGCAGATGGGGGCTTCAGATGTCTCCACATCTACTATAAAGCTCAGACGGGAAGCCGTCTGGACCGGGTGTTTTTCCCAGTGCCAGTCCGGATATGGCTGTTGTGATTTCGGCCAGGGTAATGACTTAGTCCAGGATCTCCCTAGTCGCACGTGGGATTGTGGGGAGGGTCATGTCCTCTAGAAGGGGAGACTCCCTTTCACTCAGAGGGCGGGGGCGCACCGCATAGAAGTGAGCTTAATACGAGGCGAAGCTCGCAGCGATTTCACTGGGAGTCTTCGCTACTGATCCCGCCTCGTCCGTGACCTCGGGGATAATTCTGTCGGCTAGTGGGCATGAGGCCAGCCAGTGCAGGAGTTTGCCATTCTTATCGCCCCATCCATACACGCGGGCCGCCGACGCCCTCCAGGTGTGTTTTGCGGCCTCGAGCACCAACTGCTTTATCTCCTCTCTAATCATTGTTAGGCGTCTTAGGGTGGATGCTGATGCGGTAGTAGTCTCAGACTGCTCCAGGGCTAAAGCTTTGGATTCGAGGGCTGTCACCTGCAGGTCTCGCGCTCGTTCATGGGCACGTATGCGGTGCTTGGCATAGCCTCTAAGTGTGGCTTTACATGCCGCCCAAACTGTGCCCGGGGAGTGGACAGACCCTAGGTTTTGATCGAAGTATTGGGTAAGGTGATCCCTAATTTCAAGGGTATACTCCTTATTCTGCAGGTACCACGCGTTTAGGCGTCACATCGGACGCTGGTTCGGGGCTGCGTCCCCTAGACGTATTCAAACTGGGGAAGGGTCTGAGACTCCTAGAGGTAGTATCGCCGCGCCAGTGACTCTAGAGATGTCTAGAGCAGGCATAAACACAAGGTCAATTCTTGCCTGAGAATGGTGGGCTGCTGAGGTGTGTGTGTATTGCTGGGCTCTGGGGTGCCATGTCCTCCATACCTCACACAGTCCCAGTCCCGTTGTCCATCCGTTTAAATTGGTTGCTTTCCCAGCTCGGTGGAGGAAATAGGTCCGGATACGTCTAGTTTAGGGTCTAGGACAGCGTTAAAGTCCCCACCGATAAGTGTGAGTCCTTGCGGGAGGCCTATGAGTGTCCTGCGGAGAGTTAGTAGGAATGCATCGAAGCCGGCCGGGGGGGGGCATGTGCACAAACGAAGTTGGTCGGTGATCCGTGCAGTGTGCCGGTCACCGTTACAAATCTACCTTGTGGGTCTGAGTGCGTGGAGGTGACCACCATGGGTAACGAACGGTGGAGCAGGATAGCTACTCCCCTGGAGCCCCTCGAGAAGCCTGCGTGGAAAACTTTCTCAAATCCCCCTCTCGCTAGGATAGGGCACTTGGTTCTGCGTAGGTGTGTCTCCTGCAAGAGAACCACTGAGGGGGGCATACCTGCGCAGGGTGCTAAATACTGCGGATCTTTTAATTTTATCTAGGAGGCCGTTGACATTCCAAGAGAGGATCTGTGTCAGTGAGTGAACTGTTTGTGCCATGATTGTGTGGTGGGTGATCGGGGATCTAAGTAGGGACCCAGAGGTGGGTACATGGACTGAGAAGGATCTATGTGACAGGTGTGGGTATTGCAATAATAACTTAACATAACCACTTCACTAAGCCCTAACGTGAGCTTTGAACCCCCCAACCTTCCCCCACCCCATACTTCTACCCTTGAAGCATCTGTCGCCCTAGTGCCCAACAGGGGCAACACAGCTGCGTAGACTGCCATCGAGTGGAGTGGTGGACCCTTCCTGTATGTCGGATCAATTGCAACTAACTAGAGTAAAACCCTCTACCCTTAATAAAGTTGTTGGTGTACATAGCGTGGTGTTGTCGTGGGTGTAACCCTGCTTCGTTTATGTGGTATAGCACCTGGTTCAGTTGGTGTGACCCAGTAGTCTGGAGCTCAGTGCATGCAGGGCTGGTGTCAGCCAAGTTCGGGGGATTGGCTCAGGCGATCGTCCCCTTGGTCTTCTCCTGAGGCTTGATCCTTGGGGTGGTCTAACGGTCCCTCCCCGGGTGATGGGACCAGGACAGGGTGGGTGTCTTCACCTGTTCAGGCCCTGGAGTTCTTTCGCCCTCCCCGTCTGGATCTGGTGCGTTTTCGACCAGTCCGCATGTCTGCTCGTGTGTCCGCACGCATCTCTCGAAATCCCTCAGATGTCCTAGGTGGACCTTTTCGGATGCCGATACCTTCTTCTGTCAGCCAGTCCCACGCCTCTTCGGGTGTCTCAAAGAAGTGCGCCTTACCGGCAAGGATTACCTTCAGGCGTGCTGGGAAGAGGAGCATATAGGAAAGTTGCATCGCTCTTAGCTTCTGTTTCACATGTTCATACGATCGGTGCTTAGTTTGGACTTCCCGAGTATAGTCTGGGAAGACCAGAATTTTCTGATTGTCCCAAAGGAGGTCAGGGGAGCACCTGGCTTCTCTTAGGATAGCATTGTTGTCCTTGAAGTTAAAGAAGCGCGCTATCATGGGTCTACGAGGGCCGCCTGGTGGGGGGCGCGGGGCCAACACCCTATGTGCCCGTTCTATCGCAAACCACTGTGAGAGAGAGTTCTCTGGCATCCATGACTTAACTCACTTCTCTAGAAACTCAGTAGCTTTACCTTCTTCAGCGTCTTCCGGGATACCTAAGAAGCGCAAATTGTTGCGTCTGGAGCGGTTCTCGGCATCTTCCGCTCTACGATGGAGTTCGCCAGCTCGAGTTTGCAGCTGGGCCACTTTGGTTCTAAGGTCAATCAAGTCCTCCTCTGTCCGCGAAACGCGGTTCTCCACCTCTGTAATTCGGCCCACGGCGTTTCTAAGGTCTTGTCTCACCAGGCCCATCTCTTCTCTCACCTCCCCGATCTTGGTTTCCACTGCCCGTTGTGAGGTTTGGATTGCGAGGAGGATCACATTGACCCCGTCCGTGGCCTGGTCATTAGGAGGAGGATTTCCGCTGGCCCGAGGGGCCGTCGGTGTGGTAAATTGATCAATCCTCTGCTAGGACGGCTGTGTCTGTCTAGAGGCTCTGTCCTTGCCCATGTTGCCCGAGGGGTTGAGCAGGCGCAGTCGCGTCCCCGCGGGCGCAAGGCCTAGTTGCCGCCGGGGGTCTTATGTCTCTTATTCTCTTATTCCCCGGGGTGGCCTTATGTCAGACCGTTCATTGTTCACTCCGGGAAGGGGGGGTCAGCCAAAAGGATGGCCGGGAGTCGGCCCCTCCCAGTCTCGGTGGCTCCCAGGATTAGATTAGTTGGACCAAGAGCCAGGCGTGCTCCTCCGGGGCGATTGACCCTTGCCGGGCAGCCTCAATGTTTTCCTTAAACCACTATGGGGCGCCGTCCCAGGGGGACCCTAGGCCCCCCGCTCCCACTCCGGATGTGGCTCCAGGGGGCCCCCTGATCGCCCCAGGCAGGAGAGCCCCCAGGTCCTCTCTCTGTGCTCCTCACACCACAGGTCTGCGGCCCGGGTGGTGTCCGCCGGTCACCCGGGGTCCCATCCAGCTGCCAGGCCCAGCGCCTCAGGGCGAGGATCCACTTGCTGTCGTGGATCCTGCCGCTCCTCCTCACCTCTTGGTTTCTGGTCTTGTCTTTGTTACTGCTCGTGGTGACGGGGCTGGGACAGCTCAGACGCCCAGTAGACCAGCCGCGAAGCGGATGGTGGGCCACCGGGGGGGGGGGGCACTCCCGGTCTGCCGCCGGCATCCCAAGTTGGCGAACTCCAGGGCTTTAGGATCGCGTCCACTCTCTCGCCGCACAGCGGCGCGTTCTCTCGAGTGCCTGGGGGGGCGCGGGTCTTCAAAGGCCCCCCGGCCTTTTTCTCCGCGGCTAGTGCCGCACACAGGCAGGCGGTTCCCTGGTGCCTGGTTCACCGGGGTCCAGGTGATGCGGGGTCGCGATCGCCCTGGGAATGCGCCAGCCTCGGGTCGCTCGTTTCGGGCTCTGATGGCTCCGGGTGGCCACTCACTGTGCTTCCTCGGATGCGCGTCTTCGGCGGCTCCGGTGGGTCCCGGTCCGCCAACCCCCTTTCAGAAGAACTTTGCGTTGGGGAAATTGCTTTTAAAGGGCTCCTGCCCTGACACAAACAGGCGCCGCCTCCTCCGGGTCTCAAACGCGCTTCCCCATGTCTCATGTAAACATGGTAAATACTGCCAAGGCGTGAAACATCAAAGTGAAAACTAAACTTTTCAAATAGTGTTAACTGTGACAGGCTCTTGCATGTCTGAAGATGTTATCTTGCACTACAATGGACGCCAAAGTCTTGGCTGTAAATAGGCTCTTAACAATGTAAATTAGCCCAAATCACTGTATAGAAGAGTGATACCACTAGAGAAAAGTGTGTTTTATTTTATCTGCTTAGTACACGTTCTCTGCAGCCGGCACATTAAACCTCTGCTCTAACTTATGAGTCCAGGCTTCCACTAGGCAAAAGTATGTTCTCTCTCCAAAAAGAACATTAATCACCAGGGTTATTTTGACATTTTTACATTGGATGCACTCTGTTATCTGCATAGTACACAGTATTTGCAGCAGGCATATTAATCCTCTGAACTACCTTAGGATGAGTCCAAGCTTTAACTAGACAAAAGTACATTCTCTCTCCAGAAAGAACATTAATCACCAGAGTTATTTTGACATTTTTATTGTTGCAATCCAGCAAACGTAAAGACGAGTCAGATCAACTTAAAAATGTAGTCGGAATCCAAGAAATGTAAGAATCCAAAGAACATCAAGACAGTTATACAGCCGTAATGAATCCAAGCTCCCACTAGACAAAAGTATGTTCTCTCTCCAGAAAGAACATTCATCACCAGAGATATTTTGACATTTTAACGTTAAATGCACTTTATGCTCTGCCTGTTGCACATTCTTTGCAGCAGACACAGTAACCCTCCGTGCTACCTTATAATCAATCCAAACTTCCACTAGACAAAAGTACCCTCCCCAGAAAGAACATTAATCACCAGTTATTTTGACATTATTATTTTCGGAATCCAACAAGCATGAAGATGGAGTCAGAATTCAAACAACTTAAAAAACATAGTCTGAATCCAAGAAATATGAAGACTGAGTAAGATTCCAAAGATCATCAAGACAGAATGAATTGCGTATTATGACAACAGGGTTGTATTTAAAAGAAGAGCAGGACAAAGTCGAAATGAAAGCAACATGAGAACGTATTTGAAATGAAAACAACTAAAGCTGTAAAAGTGACAGCAACATAAAAACAGTCAGTATAAAAGCAACATAAGGACGGAGTTGGAATAAAAGCAACACAAGGACAAAGTCGAAATAAAAGCATCATAAAGACAGTTAGAATCAAAGCAAAATGAACACGAGTCAGAATGAAAGCAACATAACAGTTGGATTCAAATTAAGAAGAGGACGAAGTGGTAAACAAAAGGAAACATGAGGATGGAGTTGGAAACCGCTCATAAAAAAATGTTGTCGAATTGCTGATTTGCATATTGTGACACGAGTTGGATTTAAAAGAAAATGAGGTCAAAGTCAAAATGAAAGCAACATGAGGCAGAGTCAAAATGCAGCAATATGAGGATGGAGTCAGAAGCCCCAGAAAAAAAAGAAAGAGTCCCAAAAACAGGCAGATAGTCAAGAATGCGTAAACATATTAGTACTTCGCTGATGCTCCGTGGGACTAAACAAACCACAGAGTCAAAAACCATGAATTAACCAACAGCAGCAAACATTTTTAACGGACGAAGGAAAGAACAAATAAAAAGTCAATGGGAGGGCTAAAGCCCACAAACTATAAAAATGTCCTGAAGAGACAACAGAAGCGCTGTCTAGGCTCCACCTTAAAAAAACCACTTGGATGGGCACTATTCCACTGAGCTGAGCAAGTTATCTTTAGATTTTTAATCTTGCTTTGGGTTTATGGCTTGATTAGCAGCATGCAATCAGGCTTGGCAGATGCTTGTTTTCAACCTATGTTCAATTCACCATAACTTTATTTGGCATAGTCATTAATCATAACATTATACAGTAAAACTTTAAAAACATGTTATACACTTAAAAGTACGAACAGCCACTGTTTAGAATAAAAATGATTAAACTTCCAATAAGTTAAGGAAAAAAAACCCTCATGTCCCTAGTAATTGCCTTTGTAATAAAATTGAATGCAGCGTTACAAATTTGAGGGTACTTAATTGCTTTAAATATAATAGAACAATCTTGTATTGGATCAGGTTCTCCTGTCGAAACACAGGAGCCAAAAATTGCTTACTTAAAGGTTTATTCAGTGTGAACAAGAACAAAACGTGCTAGGTAAGCTGCTCTGACACAGTCACAAGAGTAGACTGGTTACATGAAAACCAAGAACCTTGAACAGGGAAAGCCACAGGAATGTGCTTAAACGATCACTTGTCAAATATAAACTAAATTGGGGATGGTTAATAACCATTAAGTAAAAAAAAAAAAAAAAAAAACACCCACTGGAATGAAAAGCTGAAAGAAACATACAGATTGCAGCTGATTTTTTTTTTTACTTTGCCTGCCTGCCACAATAATTCAGGTAATTCATTTTGAGATGTTTGGATACGCCCTCTAATGTGGTTGAGTTTTTAAAATATTGAGGGAGTCTGATCTTAGTAAACATTTTGTCCACATAATGAAACAATGGAATTTTGTCACTCTTATCTTGGGCCAGACAGCCTTTAATCGTCAATCTTGAGAAATCTGCTTTGCGGTATGCCATTCCTAAACCATAAGAATAATGGAGGCAGCCCTACAATGTAATCAATATAGCCCAATCCAGTTGACATATACTGACACCAGTGTCCTGCCTGACTGAAAGTAACCTCCACCATCAGTAGTCTTTAAGCCTCTGAGGAGTAACAGATTTATTGTATCCCCACACCCTGGACCATACATACTCACTGGTATGCAATTACTATTGTAAATACTCATAATTTCTTTTATGGGTTTATTTTGGAGATGTGAGGTGAAGAGGATCACACCCTGAGTTGCCCTTTCAAGCTGCATACACCTCGTCTTGAGAAGGTGACTTTGGGATAGCTCTGCATCAAAAGGAATACCCAGGTAAATAGAATGATCAACTTTGACCAAAATCTGATCTCCAATTCTATGCTGCATGGGTTTTGTATTCTTACCCTGCTACACAAGCAGTTGTCAGAACATCACACAAGTTACTAGTACTCTGCAGCAATAAGCAGTAGTCAGGTAAACATAAAGGTTACTGGTTATTCTGCAATACAAGCAGGAGTCGGTTTGTCATTATCTCCAGAAATGCACCTGTCAGAATAAACTAAGCCTCAGAGGTGCCAAGACACAGTCATGGATGCACATAAAATGAAATATTCCCCAGTGATAACCCATTGTTATTACAAACAGAAATATGCAAGGCATGGCAGCCTCTCTAATGAGGGGAAAACACAAATGGACATTCGGGGTATACAGTGATCAACCCAGAGCTCCCTCTGCCCAAAGGTCACATCGCTTCCTACAGCGCCTCTTTTAGGGATTATATGGTAGGTGTCAGAGTCCACCACCTCCAGCTCAGTAGCTCCTGTGCTCCTAACAGTGATCGTACGTTAATTTCCACTAGAGAAATGGCAGGATCAGGGCCTCCGTTGAAGATTCCGCCCCGTCCTGTCCGACAGTCTCCACAACACAATGCCCCTCACAACAGGTATGTGGTGATAAAGTTTGGGGGGGGGACACCCCCACCTCGAAAGCACTGGCAGGGAGACTTCTCTCATCTCCCTGAGTGCAGCATTGTTCTGCGAGTGAGCAGCATAGCCAATGCCAGTACAGCCCGACCCTTCCCTCAGCTCTACAGGTTTCCTCTCTGTGCTCCGAGGTGTGTGTATGTGTATATTTGGGGGGGTGAAGAAAGAGGTGAGAACACACCACTCTGGGCCACGCGATCCTCCTGCTACCGATTTCCCATTGCAGCATCATTCCCCGAGGGAACGCGTCCCAACATCAGGAATGGTTGCATGCTGGTGCCCTGGGGCACTAGATGGAGTGCACCTTGTCCGCGCTCAGCTGAAACTGTTGGTGGCTGCCGCTGTTGGTTCTCCTCCTTCTTGGCTCCTCCTCACTGGCGGGGGATGTGTACTGGGGTCACAGCACTTGCCCTACACTGAGGCACCTGAAGGAAGCACTCAGGATGTGTTTCCTAGGCTCCTGGCCCCACGCCGGTTGGAACAGGTGAGCCTCACCCAGCCCATGCTGCTCAGTCCACCAGGGGGAAGAGTGCAGATTGCACCACCCCCCTCCCCCGCAGGCAATCTCCAACGCTGACCAAGCGCTTTATTCTGTGCAGGAAGGTAGAAGGCAGGGAAAAAGGGGATCACTCCTCCTAGTACCTGGAGACAACTGGGAAGCACCAAATGCAGGAGAGGCAGCACAAGGGCAGCATATAAGGCAGCTAGAAAAGGTTATAGTACTTTCTGCAGCCCAATAAATACAGGCAGCAGTCCAGGGCCCCAAGTCCAGCAGTCCAGATGGTGGTTCCTTGCAGAATAACAGTCCCCTCCAGCAGCAAGTGGTTCCAGACCCACACTGTGTCTAACAATGTGATGGAAGACTCCCTGTACTTATACTCATGTTGCACAGTTTCCACAAAAAGGGGAGAAGGGGCTCCAGTACTAACTAGTTCCAGGAGTGTCCCCTCTCTCCTCCAGCACTGGCTCCAGACACCGGGGGGAGGGGGGGTTGGGGGAAGGGCTGGGGGGATAAATGAGACCTTTGTGTGAGGCCAGGGCACAGCCTTTACAAATGCAGGTGTGCCTCGCCTTTCGCAGCCCAGGAAGACCATTCAATATGCATATGCACCTCTGTGACACCTCCACCCTTCCTGTGTGCAGGCTGTCTGAAATGTAAACACAAAGCCCAGCTGTCACTCTGCCCCAGATGCGGATTTCAGTCAAACTACAAAAAACACCAGTCGTAAGCATAGAGAAATGCCCACTTTCTAAAAGTGGCATTTCTATAATGGTAATAAAAAATCGACCTACCATTACAACCATACCAAACATGCCTACGCTGCCCCTCATAAATCAGACAATACCACCTAGACATATGTTAGGGCTTTTCCAATGCAATTCTTTGAGAGAGGCAGCACCTACAGTAGTGAGAAACTAAATAGGCTGTTTGCACTACCAGGCAGTGGCGGCTCCTCCGCTATGGCTGAGGAGCCTCAACCCTCCTGCCCCCCACCAGCAGCAGAAGCTTCAAACCTTTCACAACGAAAGGATAATAAACTATGTTTATTACCCTTTCGTTATGAAAGGGGCCGAGCCATGGGGGTGGTGAGCAGTGAGGGAAGTGCACAGAGCACGCCCCTCAGTGTGCATGTGTGTTTGGCCGGCCAAACACACATGCACACTGTGTTCTCTCCATTCCGCCACTGTGTTGCTGGGCTGAGAGCAGGCACAGGCTCCCAGTCTGTCGTAACGTTGCTCTGAGCACCGTCAGGTTTGGCTGCAGGAGGGCAGGCTGGGAGCCTGTGCCTGCCTACTGAGAAGATGGAGGCGCGGCAGGGCGGACCGGAGGTTATTTTTTTTATTTTTTTTTTTATTTTAGTTTTTTGGTATAATTTTTTCAACCAGGCACACATCGCCTTTTTTCTGCTCAGCACCCTGCCCATAGGGCTAGCTAGGGCCTACCTTAGAGGTGAATTATATGTAGTAAAAGGGGGGTTCCAGGTGTGGCAAGTAAATTTAAATGCCAGGTTCCTGTGGCAGTAAACTGCGCACACAAGCTCTCCGGTAGCAGGCCTGAGACAGGTTTGAAAGGCTGCTTCCGTGGGTGGTGCAAGCTGCGCTGCAGGCCCACTAGTAACATTTAATTGACAGGCCCTGGGTATAGGGATACCACTGAACAAGGGACTTACAGGTCAATTAAATGTGCCAATTAGGTGTAAACCAATTATACCAAATTTAGAAGAGAGCTCACATGCACTTTAGTACTGATCAGCAGTGATAAAGTGCTCATAGTCCTAGAGCTAACAAGAGGTCATAAAAAATAGGAGGAGGAAGGCAACACGTTTGGGGGTGACCCTGTAAATAGGGCCAAGTCCAACACCCACTTTTGCCAACATGAAGATGCCTGAGAAATAGAACTAAATCGTTCTCTCCCCCTATAGTTGTCAGAATTGCCCAAAGTTTAGACTGGTTAAAAGTGTCAAAGGCACAGGTTAGAGCCATAAAAGCCATATAAATGGCACCTCCCCTGGCCTTGACGTATTTCCCCAGGTGTAGGGTTACAAAATGTGATCCCCGGTCAACAGTGCCAATTCTTTAATGAAAGCCGTATTTGATTTCAGATAAAATGCCCTTTTCCTGCATTCAATTCTATAATCTATTTAAAATCACTCTATCTATAACTTTGAAGATCGGATCCACTAGGTAAACTGGCCTATAACATTTAGGATTGATTTTGTCTTTTTTTAATTAACTGGAATAATAATGGCCTCCTTCCAGTCTCTATCAGGTGGCCAGAAACTGCAGTCTGCAAAGTGTGTGCGATAATGGGAGCCCATTGATCTAAATTTGACCTAATGTCCATGAACTCGCCATCAGGCCCTGGGGCCTTTCCTGAGGGGTTTCTGACTTGTTATATCGATTGGGGTGTTATGGGAATAGTTACCTCTAATTAGGAAAGGGTCCTCAAGGGAATCAGGAGCACTTTCATAATTAAAGGTTCTGACAAAATGTTACACGCATACATCCCTTCTTAAGATGAGACAGCACAGCTAGGAGACAGATGGAGAAAAGGAGAAGAAAGCAAAAAAATATTACTTCACAAAAGCCTTTGCTATGTTTGTCCATACTAGCTGTCTGTAAGTCTTTCCATGCTTTTAACAGTATTTCTTTCTTCCTCTCCTCTAGGACACTTTATAATGAGCTCTAGCCATCCCAACATCTTCCTTGTCCCTTAGTTACTGTTTTATCACCAACAAAACTCTTTATGTACAGCCAATCAAGCAGCATTAAACCATCTGCATGGCAGGATTTTAATTGGATGTTTATTACCTGAAAGTTTCTTGGAGATGTTGGAGCACAATTGGGAAAAAAAACGCTCAAGCAGTGTATTTAAACACTCACCCTCTGATGATAGTACGGTAAAAGTGCCCCTATTATTTCTTACCAATTACCTTTTAAAACTACATGGGTTGATTTTCTTCAGTTTCACTCTTACACCTCTATTACAAATATGGCCGTTTGACTAGGCTCACAACTTTCCATTCCAGACCCCAGCAATAAGTCCAAGTCTAAAACAATGGGGTTGTGATCACTGGCACGATGTGCAAGTACTTCATAAATAGAGTATAATGGAAGTTTTCCCCGAAACAAATAAAATAAAATCAGTTGTGCTACTTTCTGCAGTTCAATTTCTCTTAAATGTTGGAAGACTGGGTGAGCCGGAGAGTTGATGTCGCATCACAAGCAAAGACAATACTATACTTATTTTTAAAAATTGTTCAGCTCAGCCCCATACAGTAAATGCTTAAAACGCTTAAGGACCTCCATGTCTGTTAGGGAAGCCACACAGCAGCTGGCTGCTACATTTTCAGGCAGAGATATTAAAATCACCGACCCATAAAATCAACACAAGTCTGACATAATTCAGAAAAAAGGGAGAAAGAGTCGTCCCAGGAAGCTAACACCTCAGTAAAACGAATACAAAAGTCTATTATAAACATTAATCAGCAAAATATCAAACATCCCTTCAGTTGACAGCAGCACTAGTGGGAACCATGGTGAGCTATCACCTATCACAGGTAGTTGCCTTGACTGTTGGGAGGCGTACTGAGATGAAAAGAAACAACAAAACAGCTAGGCCACCTTTAGTCCTACTAAAGGTGGATTAGGCCTACTATGGTGTCTGTGGTACTCAATAAATTCTTATTTTCAAGTTAAGGCTCTCAGGAAATTATCTAGATCTGATCCTTGCTCATACGGTTAAAGAGAGCCTTTCCCCCCCCCCCCTCTGAACAAAGTCATTCATTCTCATATAGGGAGTAAAGCAATCCGATGTCTCAATACTGAAACTTGTTGGGTTATTTCTATTCATGGAAGATTTATTGGTGGTACCAAACTGTGAAGACAAGATTCTATGACCAGATCTGTAGAAAAAGCCAAAAGGATAGGCCTGGATCCTTCTAGGTTGGATAACATGACGGGATAAGCACGATAGTAAGTGTTGTACCACCATTGTTTATTTTTATATTTATAACCATACAGTCACCCTCAGTTTGTTGGCTCCATTCCAACCCAGTCTTTCCTCCTGACGGTCATTTTCATTTGAGAGGTCTTCTGACCCACTTCCATTTGTCTTTAGCCAATGAGTCACATTATCATAGAGAATAATTACATAAGAGATGCATGCCAGTGGGAGTTGGAGATGAACTAGTGACTTGTTTTGCTAAATGATCTAACGGTTACAGACGTCAGTTTACAAACTGGTCCATCCTTAGTTTCATCCACAGATCTGTTGCTAGACTTGGTCAATTTATAGGGTTCAACATGAGCATTCATAAGGATGGATGAGTTTAAAGTGGGGACAACTACTAGTTCTAGTCTGGGACATCTCAACTGAAATAGCTGGGCCAGTAATCTGAATACCATCTTGAACACTTGGGGCATTATATATGTTTGTTCTGTACCAATTTTTCTGTTTCCATAGTTGTAAAACAGGTTTTCAATTTTTTCCACCAGTTCCGTTTGAAGGCCTATTAATACGTTATATATAGCATTTAAATCTGGGACCAGTTCTGTACGTGTTGAGCTTTACACCCTCCCGGGCTTACTGGGTTCACAGCTTTGCTACTGCTTTGCCTACTGTATGCCCTTCTTTTCTTTTTTTGTGGAGGGGAGTTTGGATCTGATAGCCCCTTAGCAGTCTCAATACCCTCGACCAGGGCAGGACTGCCAACATAGCCATTTGCCTCAGAAAAATCTGCATATAAAACTTCCTTTATTGGCCCCTTAGAGGGGTGACTTCAGTTATTGTTCAAATAGGATGTCCCTCATTTTTCTGGTTGCCTAGGTTTGCCCTCCTAGACTAAATCCTGGGAAATCCTTTGGGCAGCATCATTCCTCTCCTCCACAATGCTCAATTCAGTGGTAGTAGTGCGTATTACAGTGGTTGAAAGAATTTGGAATAAGTGAGGATTCTGAGGTGACAAGAGGGATTCCTCTGGATAACAAAGTTTTCCTTTTAAATATGATTGATACCTATATAAAAAAGGGTTGCCAAAAGTGATTGCCACCTCAAAGAGGGACGGGCCGCACATGACCAATCCTGGCACAGTCTTTGTCCAAGTGAATCCTGTGCCGCGGGGAGATCAACATGCTCAAATAGCCCTGACAAGCCCTTCTTCAGGCAGGGCAGCAAGTAAAATGAAGTCTGGGCTCTTTAATCCAGCAAGCCCTGAAGAAGAATGGAGTACCTTCATCATGGGCAGCAGTTTAGAGGTAGTCTGGACTCTCTAATTAAGCAAGCCTTCAAGAAACGTCAGCCTGTGCATTCTGCTTTTAAATGGAAAACAAACTAATTGGTGAGAGAAGATCACTGCAGAAGCAGGTGGTAACAGGAATACCTTAAAAGCAAGGACTAGAATCTTAGAGTGAAAAACACATGGCTGAAATGACAAAGCCATAGGATATGGGACCCAAACAACTACCACCAGCATTGCACTGAAAATAGAAAGATGAGTAAATGATGATTCATTCATTCCAACAGACGTTAGCTGTGGAATAATGATGTTCCTGATAAATCCTGTTATCAGGATTAAAGAGGATGGTTGCTAACACAGCATATGGCTCTTGATAAAACCTTTTAGTCCCTTGGAACATAGTAGGCAACCATAGTGGAATGGCGCAAACAAAAAATGCTGTTTTTTGTTGGACTGATCTAGAGTGTAAGTTAGAAAAAAATAAATTATGAAAGATGAAAAGGTATAGTAAAAATAATGATCTTGGGCCATCTGGGAGGAAAAGGCTGTGGGCAATTTCATACTTAAAAGAAAATAAAGGTAACCTGAAAATGCTCAATGTTGTGCTTTGTAGAGTAAGACGGGTAGCTAACGTACTTTCAGGCTGATGAATGGATTGGGAGATAAATTTGAAGATTAGAATAAACTAGTTACAAAAATCACATTAAAGCAGGGGAAGCCTTAAGAGATGCCTAGGATTGTAGCACCATGCGATCACTGGGCAACCAGGCACATTTTGGTGTGCATACCTTTGAAAGTTTAAATGTAATTTAAATGGGTGAATGGTAAGCACACAAAATAAAATTCACCCTGACCTTTGAAAATGGCATCAGAGATATTCCCACTTAATATAATAGCTAAGTGCTTGGATTGATAATGGTCATATTAGGCCTGGCATTAACGAAGGCTTTTCATCTTTATAAAATCTTATGTATAATATACTCATAGGGTTTTTCAGCAGTCCTACCTTGTCCATTGGTCTGTTCTTGTCTCAGTCACGTTTTCTTACACCCACTACAGCATACATCATGGAGCAGTGTGTCAGCCACTGGCTACCTACACTGAATTATAGCATTCTGTCCTTTCACACGGAGGACATCAGCACACAAAGTAGTTCTCTTCAGCGTAAGGCAATGTGCCCTTTTTGAGACCAAAACATATATTTGCTATTAGCCACTTTTTTCTTTTTAGACCGACTGCACTGCAGCGTCTCCAGCAATATAGTGTTACAAAACTATGACAAAACAAAATGAATATTGCAGGACCAAAAATCTGGTTACTGCTTACTGTCAAGGGATGCTTTTAATTGCACACTGGGTTTATGTTCACACTCATGTGCTTTGTGCGCCATCATTTAGTTCAGGATTATGTGCCTTTAAAGGATAGTGAGTCAGTGTATAAAATATTTCTCATATCTTGGCTCTATAGCCTCATCAGAGATGTTTTATCGCTCTAACTAAGCTGTAGGTAAATCTTGGAATTAGGTTGCATGAGAACCAGGCATAAAAGTGGGCATTCTTGTCTAGCCGCAGGCCTCAAGTCTGACCCAGTTAGGACAGCGTGTATTTTGTCTGAATTTTAGAATGACTTGGTACAGTTTCAGATAGGTACTTCTCAATATGAAGGAATGCCACAGATGAGTGAGCTTCTCTAATAAAAGGGAGTGAAAGATTGTTGATCCACCTACCTCAGGATACAGCCCAGTGCTGCCATTGCAGTATATAAACAGCGTTGCCTACTTTGCACAGCAGTGAAGTCACCATGATTTTGGTGAAGTTACTATGTAATGAAGAGTGCCAAATTAGTTGATTGCCACACGTTAAGGTAAATTGTATTACAATCATTGTATGTAGGGCTGTGTTCCAAGTACAAAATGCAAATTAGGTCAAAGCAGCACAATCAGAAATGTGGTGGCGATCCACAATTCATTCAGCACCTTGGAGAGGTCATGGTAGCATAGCAGGAATTCAGTTTAATGGAACAAATGAAAGAAGTTTGGTGCTCTAGGCATCAGAACTGTGGTAGAACAGTAAATATGGTTCGTGGATGAAAACGGAAAAACAATTCTTTAGGTTAACTTTGGTTAATTGACATGCTGGGTGACGGGACACAGTAATTGATTTTTCACGAAATTAACTGAATGGTTGCCTTTGATTAGAGGACTCTGCAATCCTTCATAGAATGAACTACCTTGTGAGGAAGCAACCTACAAGACGATCTGCTTGAGGCCACAGAACCATAGAGTATGTGGAAAATCGACATATACTGTCAAATGGTGAACTGTAGGTTTGCTTTTCTTAAAATATTTGCTAGGCCCGGTGTTGCTAAAGTCTCATGGCACAGACACGATGTGGCCGAACAATGTGAATAGCAAAATTAAATGAAGGTGCTCTTGAAGAGCTAGTTTTTTTAACTGTTTCCTGAAAGACATTGCTTGAAAGTCTCTGATCTTGAGTTCGAGAGGATCATTCCCAGAACTGCAAGTATCCCACTGCTATTGCCAGGGGTGACTAGTATTCATGGACACAAATGGGGTTGCCCTGCCACCCTCAGGGGAGAGGCAAAAACAGGGGAAAAAACACAGAGTAGCTGAAAAGAAATTACTGCTCCAAAACAGTGTGCTGAATCTCCTGGATGAACTTTGCGGATGTCACACTGCGCCAGTGCCAGCCCAGCACGGTTTTCTTTGACCTGCAGGCACAAGCTGGGGGTGGGGCAGGCCGATGAGAACTAGAAGGTAGTGGGTGGGAACAATTTTTTGATCATCACAGAGGGGCAGGCAGTAGGAGAGGTGCAAGGAGCTGCTCTCCAGGCAGTAACACATGTTTAGAACTGCATTTGGCTTCACTTTGAAAAAAAAACATTATGGAGCTCAGCATGACAGAGTGCTTCCTTATCTTAACTCCTTAGCTGCATAGAGGCCCAAGAGAAGGAAGGAGCCAGCTGCGGACAACAACTGGCACTAATGGACTATGGGGTAAGTATGCAGTTAAGTTTATGCATCAGGGCGTTGTCACCCTCACACCCCAACCATACTCTATTCCCTGCTTTAGCAGCTACAGGTTGGGTTCTTGATGGGCATCTTCTGTCTGCGGATCAGCAGACAAAGGCTCATGAAAGGAGTGAGTGTAAGGAAGGACAGGCAGATGGATAAAATGTTGGATGAATAGATGCATGGATGAATGAGTGGAAGAATGGATGTAAGAATGGGAGAGTGAAAGAGGGTGTATGAGTGAAGGGGAGGATGGATGGACAGATGAGTGAAAGGGTGGATGGAGGAGTGAAAGGATGGATGGATTGGATGAGATAAGATGGGTGGAAGAGTGAAAGGATGGATGTTGAGTGGAAGGGTAAATGGATGGATGAGTGGATGAATGAATTGATGTATGAAGTGAAAGGATGGTTAAATTAGTAAAAGGGAGGATGGATGGGTGAATGGATAGAGGAGTGAAAGGATGGATGCTAAAAGGATGGTTGAATGAGTGAGTGACAGGATTCTGAATGAGTGGATAAATGGATGGAGTGAAAATATGGATTGATGGATGAGCAAAAGGATGGATGAGTGAAAGGATGTATGTAAAGATGGATGAGTAAAACAATGGATGGATGAGTGAGACAAGTTAGATGGATGCCTGGATGAAAGGATGGATGAGTGAAAGGGTGAATTGATGGATGAATAGATGGATGAGAGTGAAAGGATGGGTAAGTGAAAGGGTAAATGGAGGAATGTATAAGTGGATGGATGGGACAAAGGATGGTTGGGTTTGTGTAAGGATGAATGGCTGAGAGAAAGGGTGGGTGGCCGGATGAGCCAAAGGGAGGATGATGGATGGATGGATGGAGTGAAAAGATGGCTAGATGAAGCAAAAGGATGGATGAATTGATGGGTGAAAGGGGGTGAATAAGTGAAAGGAAAGATGGATTGGTTTTATAGATGGGTATCCCCGGACCAGTGGGGGCTTTCATGTATGGGTTCCACAGCTACTCTACACCCTCCTTGTTTTGTGGTCCATTTTTATTGTATCAAGAGTGGATAATCATTCACTCTTGGTAAAGAAAAATAAAATGCCGACCCACTTTCAGTCCAGCAACAAACTGAGGCTGCCAGTGACCTTGTTTGATTACTGACACAGGTGCATGGAGGTGCATGCGCCAGTTATCAAAGATACTCTTCAGAGCTGGTGAAATTCCAGCACTGTGAGCATGTCTATGTGACTATGTGTGTGAGTTAAAGTGAGAGAGATTCAGTGAAGGTTTGAGGGAAAGTAAGTGAGAATTAAGGACGAGTATGTATGAGAATGAATGAGAGTGAGTGAGAGTGAGTGAGGGAGAATGACAGTGAGTGCAACTGTGTGAGAGACACAGTAAGACGGAGTAATTCAGAATGAGTGGGACTGAGTGGGTCAGAGTAGAATGAGGGAGTGTGTGAATTAGTAAGACTGAGTGAGTCAAAGTGAGGCTGTAAACCTAGGGAGTCATATACAAGTGGCCTGCATCACTTTTTAGAAGCACCGGTAGTGCAGGCTTCTCAATCATATATATGAGGCGACGCAAAGCCTCCCTGTGTAGCTTTGCATGGCCTTATAGATATGGAATAAGACAAGGCAGCGCAGATCTGTGTCAAGAAGGCATTCCCTGGGTGTTTCTTATTTCCATATGTGAAGAACACGCCTCCATGGATTGTTTTTGTGCAGGGAGGTGTCCCTTCCTGCAGAAAAACTATCCTGCCAACAACGCAGACACCCTTGCACCACAGTGCACGAGTGCCTGTATTGGCGCTAGGCACTAAATTGTGTGCCAGCGCTGGCTGAAAGGACAGGAATGCACTGTATCTAGTAGATATGGTGCATTCCCACCCTTTTGATTTGACATAGGGAGGCGGAGCGAAAAGACTTGTGATGCTGTCCTGCGCCAAATCTTTGAAATTGAAGGCCTTAGTGCAAGAAAGTGTGAGAGAACTCTTCAAGAAGAAGCTCATTGGAAGTTGAGACAAGGATTGCACCCCACAACTTTTAAAGGTCACTAGCCACCACTAGCTAACACAAGATCTGAATGGTCAGTCAATTTCCTATTGGAAGACCTCAGCACTCTTAAAATCTCATAAGAATATGAGGGATCATATGGTTATTTAGGTGCCTCATGATTAATGGCTTTGTGAACCAGTGTCAACCCTTTACATTGATCCATCTCCATTAACACCCATTTAGAATTCCATTTAGAATTAGTTTCATGTTAACTTGAAGGACAGAGGTGGAGGAAGTTCATTTTGGGGGAAGCATTTGGTCAGTGGCTCTGATCTCTTACCACCCAAAATTTCATGGTTTTACTTCACGTGACAAAACTAAATCTCATTCCATTCATTTCCTCATTTCTCCTACAAAACCAAAACCTACTGTTCACCTTTCTAATGTTGCTACATCAGTCCAGACCCTACTACTTTCTCATCGTTATGTTCAGGTCTGAAATCTGCAATGGCTCCTACCAAAATCATTCCCCCTATAGCTCGCCTTTTCAAAGGTGCCAAAAAAATCAAACCATTGGCTCACTCCTTGCCCTCCACTCCAAAACCATCTGAACTCAGAACTGAATTTAGAAAATGTGTATCTCTCAAAGTGACACGTCTCAGCCACAACAGCTACATAAAAGCTGCATACCTCAGGAGGTGAAAACAAACACTAGGGGTAAATCCAGATTCCTATTGGAGAGCCCAAAACAATGATCAAAGCAAACAAATGGATGTTCTCCTGTCTAGCAGCAAAATATGGTATTCCACTACAAAACAGGCATGACTCTATTGCCTCCAATAAAAGGACCTAAAACTCACTTTTTTTAGAATGTATGCAGTAATCTAAAGAATCTGTTATTCTTACTGGCAATGGTGTTGCTGTACTTTGTTTTCTGGAACATGGAAGTGCTCTTTTGCCAGGTCTGTGCTATATAAATATCCTTAATAAATAAAAACAAAAATTGACTTGCTAATGTCAACTGTGCTTGATAGCTAGTGTTTGCTGTATTCATCCAGTCATGTCTCCCAATTCTCCTTTGAAGGCTTTTTATTCAAATTGTGCTGTGTCTCAGTGTAAACTTGGGTGAATTTTACCTCCTTGTATGGTAAGAAAAAGCATAATCCTAGACTGGGACTCTGAAACTATGCTGTGTTTGAGGACCCAATGATGTCGTAGGATTCACTAAATTATGCAGCAAGAAAATGTAGATTATGTGGCAGAAAGCTGCACTTTTTGTGGAAATATAACTTTTACATATGGCTGGGCAAAGGGTTGACCTCTTTAGTGCAATCAGCAACAGAAAGTTAATGAGACAACATTTACAAAGGATCTTCCACTGTGACTTTTACTAACTTTTGATCCGTTTGAGCTAAACAATTTTTTGTTAAATTATGCTAATTATGCAGCTGAATGGCAAGTGCTGCAAATAGTTATGTGGATAATGACACGAACGCAGAAAATGAGAACTCCAGTGGTCCTGATCATAGGGCATGGCCTGCTCTTTTCAGAGACATAAGCCACTAGCATCTTATTTGCAAGGTCTCAAAGATGTGACTGATTTTAATGTATTCGGCCTGCTCTAAGATCTTCGATGCCACCTCCATCAGCTGACTTTACCTAAAACTAAGGGATCTTCTGCCTCCTAACAACGCATGCTTTATTACTTTCTTTGAAACGCTGAAAGCTGTTGTCTCTGCTTGTTTAAGGTAATAGATTGATTTGGCTGGAATGGACGTGCACTCTTCAGAGCCATGAGATTGTGGGTAACTGCACACAGTGAGGCCTTCCGGGTTTATTTAAAGCTCCGTGGCCTTTGAGAGCAGCAGAGAATGTAAAGTGGGTACACCACTCCTTTCAGTACATTGTGCACCTTGTTTGTGTCTGCTGTTAAGAGGCACCAGGTGTTATGCACATGCTGTTGGACACAAAGGTGTGTTTGTAAACAAACCAATCACTCCTTTGTATTGTTAGCACACTACAGGACAGTAAGATTCCACATGTTGTATTGTTAGCACACTACAGGACAGTAAGATTCCACATGCTTTTGTTCAGTCTGTGGGGTATTTTTGGACTGGGGAACAGGTGTTTTAATAATAGCTCAGACGTCATGATTATTTTCCTGATTGTTTTTTTGGATGGCTGCAGCGACATTCATTATACGCTGTAATTTGTCCATGAAGAGCCACGTATTACACGTTAACAGAATTATACTGAGTGCTTTGAAACTAATCTTGAACAGACCAGACGATTTTGTTTTTACTTAGAGCTTTCAGTAATGTTCAATGCAGTGCGATTTTGTGGGGAAATAATGCACGCATTTTTCACACCATTTATTGTGTGAAGGGTGTGAGTTGTGGTCCATTTCGACAGAATTCAAAGTCGCGTTCTGAAACGATAAAGGATATATTTTTCGGCGTTGTGCGTTTGGTTTATTTAATTGGATTATGAATGAATGACGGTATTAACATCCATAACAAACGCGTCATGGAATAACTTTGCACACGGGCACTGAGTGGTGTTTGCATCAAATGAACTCTCATTTGGATGGTACAATTGCTTTCTTTTTCAACACATTGTAATTACACATACATGCCTGGATGATCCATTTTATAGTCCCTTCTCGCCCCATTCTCATCAACAAAAGGTGTTGACTAAATACATATAAACAAATGTAGGTATTATGTTTAAAATAAAGGACCAAGGGGCTTTGAAGTACGAACCTTTTGCAGGGTAGGCGGTCATGTTTTATGGCGCTGAAATGTAGTGTTTCTTTCAGATAAATTTGATGTGATGCCAGGTTAAGATGATGAATGATAAAGTGCTTTTTTGGTAGTAGTGTGTTCTTGTACGTTGGTTTTGTGTATTTGTTTTAAGAGTTGTATATCTGCACATCAAGGGTTAGTGATGCATGTGTTGTATTTGAGTAGTAATTAGCGTGAAGAAGTTTTGCTGATTTATATTGAATCTGTATGACTGTCTTACTGATTAATGAATTTGTTTTATACCTGCATGGATTGTTGGGTGAGGCATTCTGTTTCAAGGAGCAAGGGTCATTTAGAAATATCTGAATGATAAATTCATGTGTATTCAGGTGGCAATGGTTAGTGCTCTGCATGCTATCTGGAGAGTGATGCTTATGGACGGGTTTCCTTACGCTGTGCTACAGGTGTATGCTGTACTGTGTGGGTTAACAATGCATGTGCTGTGCTCAGAGACTGATGCAAATACGCAGGTGACTCAATTTTGAAAGAATGTGATTGGCTACCAGGGTTAGTGGCTGTATCATTACTTGTTAGTGATACGTGTTGTCTCTGACATTTTGCACATATGCCAGTGTTGCTGATGTATCTTTGCTCTGTACATAGAAGTTTGGAGTTTTAAACTTAGAGTGAGGGTTCGATGTTCAAAGTCCCTTCGAGGACTCAGACCCTATGATTTCAAAATCAGAGTTCAGAACTGCAAAAAGTTTTTTTCCGCATTGTGCATAATCCCTTTTATGAGTCAGAAAGGCTTTTCTGGCTTGTAAAGGAGCTTTTGTTGCCCTTTCACAGTAAAGGGGAGTCACCTTATTTAGGAGCTGCAAATGTTTTATTGGCTTGTGCCCAGAATTATGGGTGCAAACCATCCATCATTTACTGCCCTTCTTCCCCATCCCCCAAGTTGGGGTGATCACTGATCAGCAAAGACCCATAAACCTAAGTTATAAAGCACAGTATACTTATCTTTGTAAAATTCATGTGAAGGACTTTGCTGCTTTAAAAAAAATACTGTTATGAAATATTTCTCAAACAAAAATTGTAATAAAATACACCAGACACGGATATTGATGGATGAAGTGATTGCATCTAATTATTAGGGAATTCCAGGTTGTTTAGTTGTGAAAGGCAGCTTGAATTCCCAGACTCATCCAGATTTAAATACTCAAGACAAAATTCTGATTAAACATCGATCTTCCTTTATATAAACTACCACATAACTCTGAAGCAATAGATATGCTTTGGAGATGGTCAGTTGTTTTTGTGTGGAGCATTTCAACATAATATGTTGCCCAAATAATAATTTCTTTATAGAATAGCAGGCCCTCAGGCCCATGGGGTATTTCAAGTGCTACAATCAAAATTAATCTCAATTGATGGGCTAGGATATATTTCCCCCTATTTATAGTTGTTGATTAAACAAGGCAACAGCCATTTTCTTGGAAGGAGTTGATTATTAAACCCATTTCAAAAACTGGAGCTAGATTTGATCCTCCGTATAATGATTTTACCCTTTAGATTTGTGGAGAAAACGTTTGCAAAGCATATTCTTTTTTATCTAGGTGACTTTGTAAAGCAAAAAATCTAGTCCCCTGAGAGCAAGACGGATTTCAAGCTGGATCCAGCACCCAACATAATTTTGCATTGATTTATCTTGCCACAAAGTCTGTTATCCAAAGTAAGGATAGGCTTTATTTATCTTTTGTGGATATCTGGAAAGCATTTGATATTTAGATGGGGAACTCCTGTAGGCCAAAATGAAGGACTTGACATTAATCCAACTAGGTTGATGTTTGGAATTGTCAAAAACAATCTCTATTGAAATGGTATCAAACAGGGCTGTGTGCTGCCCTTTTTCTTTTTGCTTATATATGCTCTCCCAAAACCCCTTATGAACAGGCACAATTGCAACAAAATGGTGGACAAGGATTTGCTAAGAGTCTCTCTCCATTCTGAAGATTAGTTGTCCCTGAGAGGAAATAAATTAGCTTGCAATAGTTTGACTTGATATTGGACTACGGTGGCAGCAAACTGAAGATGAATACATAGAAGATCAAAATTCTGTTTTTTGGAAACTCACACCTGTATTATAATTCCTTTCTTAGGGTGTTATGCTGGAAACTCTATAGTATTATAAATATCTGTGGTTAATTTATCTGATCTACTTATGTGGAAATTTTACAGGAAAGCAGTGGTAAGTATAACAATATCAAGCTTTAGTGATATTTTAATGTATACCCCAATGCATAAAGGAAACTCAATGATTCAATTTTTGACTGTTCATGAAGACAAAAAATAACTCTTAGCATCCTATATGGTTACCCAATGACATCCTTACAAACAGGATCATTTTGACAAGGTCGAGGGCAAGCTTATGAAAAGAGCATTGGGTGTGCCTTCTTGTGGTGTTCAAGCTCTGCATGTTGAATTGGGTTTACAATCTCTAAATACAATTGCTGAAATACTGTCAATCTTATGTTTCACCAGTTTGACCACAAATTGAGTTACTTTCCAAGGTGGTGTTTTTCTGTGAACCTTATAGCAAGTTTTGAGTGTCGGAGTCTGAATCCCTGCGTGAGGCCAGTCATCTGTCGTTCACAGCATAGATCCCATCCTTTCCCATTCGTCACATGGTAGAACTGGATACAAGTATATGTGATTTGGTGCCTTGTCTTCGGTAACGGTAACCGCTATAGTGATAATCTTGTGTTAAATATATAGTGCTGAAACCACTGGTCATGCTAACCTCCCCCACTATGACACCCCAGACAATGGTGGCAGGTTGCTGGCCTCTTTCAAGGATGTGGAATTCCTATAGCCAGAGTCCTAGGGCATATTGTTTGGGATCAATGACAACAGGTTTTCATTTGTATTTTGTCCTTGGGACAAGCAGGCCCAAACCCCTGCAGCTCAAACCCTTTTGCTGCCTGTTCAAAGTACATTATGGATCAGGGAAGGGCATTGTCTGCAGTTAAGGAAATATATGTGTTTTATGCTAATGCAGCTTGACCTTGTATTTAAGATTCATTAATGCAAAACCTTCATTATTATGGTGAGCGCTCCAAGGAAATGTTGTAAGCCCTAGACTGCACTACTGACAGTGGTCCTGTACAAAAATCTTTACACATGTTTGCGAAGTTTAACAATATGAGGCTACTTATAATGCACCCGTTATGCTGTCTGATTAGATGTAATTATTTGCAGAATCTTGAAAGCAAGATTGACAATTCTTTGCTCACAAAATACTTTTTTCACAAAAAATGCAACAAGGAAAAAAAAACATTTGGCCAAACTACTGTGAAATCTTAGGTACCATTTCTTTAAAGTATCATTTAGTAAAATGTATTGATGCATGCTAGTATTTTCAAAAAACATTTATAATGGAAAAGCAGGGTAACAAGTCTCAAAGGGTTATGGAAAACATGAAAGTAAACAAGCATTGGCAAACCCAAATGTTCTGACATTGGTGCTCAGCCTTTTAGTTTTGTCAATGTGTGCCTTCTTTTGAAATGTTATTTGTACAACTGTATAGCTGTGAGAGCTGCCGGGCCACCACCATCATAAAAAGAAATTGGCAAAAATTAAAATATTTTTGTTCTCAAAAAGGACACATTGCCAAATGTTCTTGACGCTGAATTAAACTACTTTGTGTGATGTTATGCTCCTTGTGAAAGAGCAGAGTGCCGCCACTCACAGTAAACCCATCCAATAGATAGATGGAGAAAGAGATTGCATTTTAACAAAAACAGAAGGTGTTGGTTAACGCCAGACCTAATTGTAGGCCCAATTCTTTAGAAAAAGTCACAAAAGTGTACCCATGGTATATGTCCTTGCATTAATGCAGATTTATGGCATTCACTAACTCACAAGAATTTACAGAAGCAGGCCAGGAAATTATGTACCTACAATTTTTTTTTGCATTTTAGCTCGAGCAAATATGCATTTGTCAATTTGCTGATGCGAAAATCTGTTGAGTGTTTGCAAATTCACTTTCCCTCCAACCACTTTCTTCCCCAACCATGGAAGAAATGTTACCTCTGCTCTTGTCAGGAGTAAATTGCTGCTATAATTTGTCACCGCTCTATGTGGCACCAAAGGAACAAGTGGATTTTTTAAGCAACCTGTCCCCTGGACAAGTAGATATTTTATTAAATTCCACATCCCTGCTCCTTAGAAGTGGAGCTGATGTATCTGTTGCTCTACGAAATTGATCCAAAAGACGAGCAGGGTTTTTGTTCCCTTGGAAAGTTGATCGAAATTTTGGAGTCAAGCGCAAATGGAAAAATATGTGCTTCTAGTAAAGACAGTTACATGCCGTATAGTGTTACAACTGTCCCTATCTTCATGCACTTAACATTAATGCCAAAAACATGGATTGATTTGTTGCAAACAATGAATGTTAAAAATGTTAGTGTAATGCATGTTTGTGATTAGTTTTTTCTTTTTTTTAACATGTTTTACTTATCTTGCATTCTCCAGTAGTGTTAGATATTTAATTATGTTGTGTTTCCATATTTTTGGTGTACATCTTATTACTGGTATAGTGCATACTTTGAGTCGTGCCAGAAGTTTAAGGGGCTTTGATTAAGAGCTCTGGCGCTGAGGCTGATGGCAAAGCAACAAGACTGTTATTGGGGTTGGCCAGTCTGGAGAGCACATACAAACAATGGACATGTATTCCATTTGCAATTAAAAATCTGTGCAAATGTGTATGAAGGGGATACACAGATGTCAAATATATACAGGGAAAAGTAAAAGAAACCAAAGTGCTTAGATGTGAGTGCAATGTATGTTTTGGGGTGGTGAAGTGAGGGAGATTGGAAGAAGTGTATTTGGGAGAGAGTGAAAAGAGAGTGCTGAAGAGAAAAGAGATGAGGTTGAAGATGTGCAAGTGGTCAAGGTGTGCAGAGAGAAAGGGCTCACATATCTAACATAAATCACACCTATCTGTAGGCTAGTACTCCTTCCACAGGCCTCAATAATATTTAATTCTCAGTTTCACAATTGAAACATTTCCAATGTTAATTATTTATTTAAAAAAATAATTATTGTTGTTATTTGTCTTAAACTGCTATCATTGACAAAGCCAATAGTACTGGTAGGTTTTAGGTTCATGTCAGTTGTTATATATTTGGATGCAGTAGCATCTCAGAGAGAAACCAAAATACCGGTTGGGTGGCTCACTAAGGGAATCACAGAAATGTATTTTGCATGTTCCCCATTAGAGAGCCCCCACCGTTTTCATCCCACTTAAAGACCTTTGACAAATATTGATATATACTTGTTTCCCCGTCCGGTTAGAGCATTTTCTTTCAAAGTCTACATGGCCTGAAGTTGACATGCTGTACAATTTGCTCATTACAGTAACTGTTGAGCATATTAATACAGTAAGATATGTGGTTAATAATTCAAGGCAATATGCTTCCAGTGCTTTATAAACCCTGTTTCTCACTAAATGTATTTGCTTTGCAATGCACCATTTGCCAAACTTTTTTCAATTTTTTTTCCTCGAGGAGAGTTTGCATCCCGGCCCCTCATTTGTCTCACTTCACTCACTACATAAGTCATATCCAACTATGATGCCCTACCTTTTAAATGTCACCAGCCACCACTGGTAAAAATATAAACCCAATCATAAGAATCGTTACAAAAGCTCGTGGCTTTCTTTAACGCGTCTTCTCTTGCTCTAGGAACAAGCTTAACTATACTAAGTCTCAGATTCGTTCAACTTAATTAATCAAGTCAAGTAGTATAGGAATGAGGCCTCTGCATTTTTTGTTGGGAGAATATTGCAAGGCAGCCAGAAATGTATTATGCTTCTGCTTCCAAACACATCAATTCAGTAACCTAAAAAAACATGATTGACATTATGATTTGTTGTCGCGAGAAGGTTTCATTTGCAAGTTTTTGATCGGTTCATTCCTCCGTGGAACAGCCCTCTTAACTTTCCTTAATGTGTGCCCCAGCGGACGTGTAATAGCAAACTCGTACGTATGGTAATAACAAATTTTATATTACAATTTTCACTGATGCATGCATTTCAGGGCTGCCTAGTCTGCATGGCCATCTTTTGTCCACTCAGTCGACCATCGCTGCTGTTCCCTGTGTCACTTGCTCATTTCCTGTGTATCTTTGGTTCTACTTTAAATTTATTTCTCTCTCCGACTCCCTCCTTTCTCCTCACCAATGAGTCCTCTGTGCAGAAAATGTGCTGGGGTGATGGAGGCGGGTATTGATTTCTACTACCTTTTCTGCCTTTCTGGGGACATTCATTAACAGTTTGTAGGAGAATTGTTCCGAGTACAGTTGTTGCATCGGAGCCATTAATTTTCTGAGCAAGAATACGATTTTCTGATGAATTAAAACATTGATTCCTTTAAAATTCGTGTCCCCTCGAATCACGTTTGGATATTTCAGTAGCAACCAATTGTTGGCTATTTTCTCTAATATTAGATGTTTGTATATACTAAGCACAGACGTAGCCCTAAAGGGCAGCGTGGAGCTCTACACAGCAACAGTAGCATTTAGCCTCCTTTCGCCTATTAGGGTAAGATTAATTATGGGTCTCTAAAAATAAGGTGACATCTTGGATTTCTCTTCTACTTGTCACCCCGTTCTGTTACGTCACCCGTTTGGCATCAGTTTACCAATGTCTCTGCCGTGAGCATGTTGTCACCTGGATTACTGCGCCTTGTGTCATGAGTCACTTTTTGGTTTAAACGTACTCGGTGCCAGTGTACTGCCCTCCTAACTGGGTTGGTACTATTGTAGGTGTCTAAAGGGTGTACATTCTACTCACCCACCAGGAAAATCCCTACTTCTAACACGTTTTAGTAGGCAGAACGGCTAGAAGTGGCGTTGCTGCACCTTGAACGCTACCTCATCGGGAGTGCAACTCCCTTGGCTAAAAGGGTTTCACCTCCCTATCCCTCATCATGCTTACCAGGCCGGGCTGTTGCAGCTTCCAGGAATGCACGATTCTTAAACTAACGTGCGCCGGAGAAAGGGCCTCGCTGAAGACTTTTGACAAAGTATTTCTCATGTTCACAGGCAACCTAGGGACTGAAGTGCATGTACAAGTAAGGAAACTGAACCAGAGAGCATTCGGGGCAGAGCCATAGACGCTAAAAAGAACAAAATACTTGCCAACTGTTTTTTGTTTGATTTGTAAGCTTTCACCTTGAGGTAGGTAAATGTAAAATATTGGACATATGTCTTCAATGAACTATATCACTTGGGAATGCATTATTTTATGTAATGGCAGCTCAGTTGGTTAATAATGTCTAAATCCTGGTAAATAGTAACGTGTATTTATAGTGCCATGAGGTCTCACCCCAAGACTGAAGACACCGTGAGTATGCAAGTCATTATTTTAAAATTGTATTACACACAGAAAAAAGAGAGACTGTTGCAAAATGGGCAGTGAAATTTAGGGTCTGATTTTAAGTTTGATGGACTGGACAGTACTCCAACTGCCATTGTCGTGGAGTAGGTTATCTCCACCATCCCGATAGACTGTCATCCATCATATTTAGAGTTGACCACCAGGATTTTTATCTTGAAGGCGACCCTCTGTTTTGGCAGTTCCCTTCTAGGCACAAAAAGTTTTTGGTTGACTGCTGTCCACTAAACATTTAACTCTTTGCAATCTCATCGCCTCAACTGACTCCATCAGTGAAAGCCAAATACTGCCTCCAAAGCACATATGAGAGCTGCTTATTACCCAGTTGCTACATTTACATTTCTTTGAGGTACCAGGCATCCTGGTGAGAAGGCGTATTTCTTTTTTTGCTGCCCTTGGATTCACAGGAGACCCTTTTCAATTCTACCAGGGGCATCAAAAGTTCAGCATTATCCTTTCTCAAACTGTTGTGTTGTGATTTTTAACCCAAAGTATACAGTCTGATTTCAAAGTGCATTCTAGATTCCAGTGCATGCTCAAAAAGATGTTTGCATATATACATATAAACACACACACACACACACGCACACATATATATATATATATATACATACACACACACACACATATATATATATATATATATATATATTTATATCAGTTTGAAGGCCATCAAGCCTACCTAGTTTGCCCATTTCTCTACTTGCTATAACCTTTATTAAATCTCCATCTCTGTCTTTGCCCTAACCATGCAATTACATGTTATAAACAGAGGAAGGGATAAGGGATGTGGGATGTGGAGTGTGTGGTGGGTGTGCAGGAATGGGACCTATCTATACTGTCTATGTTCATGCAGTCACAAGTTATGTCTTTGCTCCTGCACTATGATATTACCCAAGAGGATAGTTAAATAGATATTCAAGGTCATGCATAGATATTGAGCATAACTAAAATCCACCAGACTCACCTGATCTGTCAAATGTCCTGCCTGCTGTAACCTTGTAGGCCATGCTTAGTGGGACATTTAGAACTTGTACATTTAGCCGATCTGCCCAGAGGGGATAGATAAGTCCATGGCCTCAGCCACTCGGGCCGGGCCACTCACCCTATTTAGGGATCCCAGACTGCCTGGCCGTTTTACTCTGCTGTGGGGATACCCTTTCAAAGGATATCAGGAGTATTGAACAGTCACCATATTTAAAGCACCTCCTCAGCAAACTTCTTTGTGTTAAGAAAATAAACTCTTGAAGCATGAGTTAATTTTCTAAATACAAAACACAGATCTCTAACGCAGGAAACTTCCTACCCAAGAGTGGGTCCATTCTACGTTATCCCTGCCTATGTCCACCATGCTTATGGCAGAGAAAATGAGTGATGGTATCCCTGCCATCAACAGGTTTGGCCAAGCATTATTGTGACTTGATGGCTTCTTTGCAGATGGAGGACCGGGTCAGAGGTTTACATCAGCGGATCAAGTGGAGGCTCCACAAGTGTAAATCTGTTGCTTCTGCCAACTCAAGTAGAGTAGCAGAGTGACAAGTGTGCCAACTCAGAAGCTCCTTGAGGTTTTTTTTCCAGTCTTGCCAACCTACCCTGTCAAAATGACTGTTACCCCTCCCAAGTTATTTGTCCTAATGTGATCCCTTTTTTTTTTCTATGAGAAGATCAACACTATTAATGATCATATTGTCCTGGTTTCATCCTGCATCATGCAGGAAAATTATAAGCTTTCATACTGCTTTGTCACTACACTCGCAGCTCTCCTGGTGATTAAAGAAGAGGAGAAAGCTTCCTCCTGACTTTTCTCTCTAACGTTGGGCTCCTGTGATGATGTATGTCCAACCAGGGCACCAGAATCTTTAAATGTGGTCGTTACACCTGCTTTTATCTTAATTCTTAACACCTGTTTCATTTCCTTACAAACCCCGTTTATAGAAGTCAAACCCTGACCCCCCCCCATGGCAGAAGTTAACTACAGACTCAGCTTTTACCATGAGACACTAAAATTGGTGAAAATGTCTGGCTCATCAGCTTTCCAAACATCCTGAAGAGCACCAGTTACTGGACGCTAGAGACTGCCACTGTGGCTTTACTTAATGACGTCAAACAAAATTAAAATGATGACATTTGGACACGTCACAGTTGTCATCTTGCTTCCTCCACATAAACATCTTGTAGAAAAACCTTTTTATTGCACACTACCTGAAAGTTTGTGTTGTTAATGCCACTAACATTTCTAAATTGATCTATGCCAATCCTTTCTATGCTGTGTTAAGGTTAATATTTGTTGTGGTTTCTTTAATCTTTGGAATTATTATGGTGTAGAATAGCATCTCTTTCTGAGAGTTCCATACTCAAGTCCAGTCCTTAAAAAAAGACAGCTTCGTAGATTGCTTTCCTTTTCCCCAAGACCCATCAGATGTTTGCTTAATTGGGAGGGCTAAAAGTATTTTTCATATTGTTCATAAGGACTGCTTCCCACCAGGTCGAGCTTAATGAAGACTTTCGTTCTCTCAGTGTATTCAGCACACTATTTAGTACTGTTAGAATCCTTCACATTCCCATTGGCTTAGCCTCAGCTGCATCAGTTTTCCATCAACTGTTGTCAACTTTGCTCCCTCTTCCTACCTTGTGCAGCACTCAAAATATTTAGAACCCACATAGTTATCACTCGCTTCTCTTACGTATGTGCTATTTGTTAGGTAAAATGCATCCTTGAATCAATTTTTTGAGGCAAGGGTGCATTTTGCTCTAAGAATGTAGTGTGTACTGCCCACTCCACTGCATCATGGAATTCTGCAGAATCTGGTGGAATTTATATGTGATTTTGTGTGATTCCAACTCTGCAAATTCTGCTTACTCCAAGTTGAATGTACATTTTTGAAGGTGCCCAATACTGATGTTGTGGTAGAATTTATGAGAGTGGTGTTGAAAATAAAGGTTTCCAAACTTATTTGTGTCCGACAATGGCGCACAATTTAAATCTCAGTCAATGGAATCCTTATTGCTGTCATTTTTGTGTTAAGCATCTTTTGGTGGCCTGGTACAGTTTCAAAGGTAATGTAATCTTGGAGAGGGTAAATTGTATGTTGAAAGAATCCATTCAATTAGCACTACCTGGATCACATGTCCTTGAAATGGTATCCAATAGGTTGTGGAACTATAATATTTTCGTTCATACTACCACAGAGATGTTACACGTTTTGTGTTGTTGAGAACAATAAGTTGTCACTTTATTAGGATTTGAAAAATACTTGTGTTGGAGACTGAATTCCCGGTGTGGTATATATCTGGTGAAGAATGAATAATATACAGGCCAGAAGTAAGCAAAGATATGATGTTTTGAAGAAGTTTAAGGAGGTAGGCTTTCAGACTGGAGATGTGGTGCGAATCAAGTCCTCCTGGCTTGATTAAGGATTTTTTGAAATTCAGTCTCAGCAAACACATCATACACGTGCCTAAGCATGAGAATTTGGTTGAAAATGGTACGTGATGGAGTAAGAGAAGTGTAGCCAAAATCAAGGGTTAGGAGAAGGATGATATGCATTTGAATCTTATACAGTTGTATCCTACAAGCTCTTTCAATTCCATGACTAGTATTGAGGGAAGATTGAAAGGTTGGTAGGGTGATAATTCAAAAGGACCTGACTCTTTAGCACTTTTGGGAGGAGTTGTGAACTCTAGGGTTGGTGTTGCACTTAGAAGTTCTTTGTATGAGGTTAAGTTGCAACTAAGTTCTGGGGCCACCAGAGTTAAGGGAAATACCTGTGCTCCCAGACATTTGAAGGATAATGTTTTACCGTAAAGCTTTTTCTAAAGTTTTCATTTATTACTTTAGGTGTTTTTCTTTGTGTTGCTGTGGGTTTGTTTTGGGGACTGGTATTGTAATTGATTGTAATTGTGGCATTTTTGTTTGGGCTGGTAAGGAGGCATGGACATCAATTCACCGGAATGCCAGAGGTGGCAGAAGTGACACACACCCTTTGACCTTCACTTTATCTCACATACACATGCTTATACATACACACAAATTCACACTCGCTCACATCACCACGCTCTCACTGCAAGCACACCCACAACATACATGGCGGACATTCTTGTCAGATTATGGCAAGACAATCACAGCATTGCTGTTGGTGCGTGGATATGCGGATAGACTACAATGAATCTGTGGTGGATCTGCATCTCTAGATATACATAAATCTTTTTTTCTTTGATAATTCCAAAACTACAAAACAGATTTACACCAAATTACAAAGTAGATCTTTCTGGACAAATATATAGCTTTCTGAGGCTAGAGGTTGCAAAGGCATTTGCAGGGGTTGCAAGAGGTAAGCCCGGGGTCACAGTTGTAATCCCTGCCAACCCCTAAGTGTTGTCCATGTAAGGAGGGGAACTGTGTCATAGGTTAATTCTTGTTGTGGTCTCTTTAATGTTTGGAACCAATATGGATGATAAGTAAATGACATGACTTGACAGAAATCCAACACCAATTTTAAAAAATAAAGCATATTTGTATATTAATTTAGACACCAAACCAAAGGCGTTAAGTTGCAGAGAACCGGAATTATGAATTTTAGAAGATTAAATAAATCAACACTTTGCAGAACTGTCCAACTCTATCATTGTGGTCAATGGAAGAAAGCACAGTATGCAATCAGTCACTTGTGAGATGAGTTCCGTGGAACCCACCTGGAATTAAGATCTTGCAGGCCCCTAGACCAAGTCTCAACAGACAGTATTTCGTTACCCTGCCCAGAGAGTCCAGGTGCAGAGGTGCTCTGGCTGTCCTTGGTGATGGCGGGATCTGCGGTCACTGGCAAAGTTGCAGCACTTGACAAAAACACACTTGGAGATGGAGCTATGCTCCACCCTCAGGAAGTAGAGGCATTTGGGGTCCCATGATCTAGATTCAATGGCAGGAACTTTGCTACCACATCCACGTGCTCCAGGTACAGTGGTAGCCTTTCAGCTTTTAATTATGGGAGGGTTGTGTCAAAGATGGTTTGCCGCTTCACTCAAAGTCACCTTCAGGATACAGGATCTCAGAAGTAGAGTTGTTGCCAATGTCATTCACTAGGCTCGGGAACTGCTCTTGAGTAGGTGATGTCTGAAACAGGGGTTTGTTAACGGGCTGGCAACTGACAAGTCTTGGCAGCGGCAAAAGTAGTCTGTCGTTCCTTCATTGACTGGAGGTCTACCGGAGTGGTGTAGCAGCTCAAAACATACATGCTGTGAGCCTCCCTACAACTCCAGGGGTGCAGGTCACCAATTCTCTTTGGACTCACTCAGGAAGGGCCCACCAAGTTGCACTTCTTGTGATACAGCACAATTCTTCTGCAGGTTGCCGATGACCGTTTCCACCAGTCAGGGGAGTCTGCTATAGTTTCTGGCATCCACCGGAGTCCCTCTGGTTAGGAGCAGCAAGCTTTGCCACGGGCATGCATCAAATACACAGTTCCAGTCTATGTGGTCTTCACAGGGTACTTAATGTCTTATCTTTGTGCTGCAGCAGAGTCAAAAGCCCTGTTGTAGGTGACGGTGTCTTCTCTGTGCCTCTTCTCGGATTCAAAGTCAGAGCTGAGGTTCTGGTGCCTATGGAGCCCTTTAAATCCTAGTTTAAGGGGTGTTGAGGGTGTGAGGGGCAGTGGCCAATGGGCTGCCGGTCCCTGTGGCTAATATGTCCCTGATGTGACTGCTTCCTGTGGGACTCCATCACTTTTCTACCCAGGACCCACTAATTTAGGATCCGGCAAAATGACAGAACCCTCTCTTGGCTGTACAGACCTCTTAGCCCACCGTAAAAGTGTGGCTAGCCTCTTGGTGGTGTATGCCTCCTGAGTAACTAATTGTTACACCTGTCGACCTGGACAGGGCTGGAAGGGCTTTGTCTTCCAGTGGGGGACAAGAGATTATATATCAAGGGCAGTGAAAGCCTTTGAGGCTCACCACCATGATCACTGTAAACATTAACCATCTTGGAAGGGCAGAAGTGTGACCTTCCTGCACAGATCCCTTGTCTCCATCCTGGGGGAAGTGCTAGCAAAACCAGCAGGAGGGCAGACTCTTGTCTGGGTGTCAATTGGCTCCGGGGAGCCGCCAAGGAAACAGAAAACAGGTACCTTGGTGGGCAACCTCTAAGGACGCCACCAGGGTACATGCTAGGTAACTCTGAGCATGAGAATCAGTTAAAAGCAGAGTGTTTGACACCAAACACGGGGGAAATCGGTTGGGCCATCATGGAGCTGGACATCTGGGGGGTGCCCGGGTGCCATCCTATGTTATCAAATGGATCACCCTATGTTATCAAATGGATTGACCCAAGGGTAGGTCGCTCCCCCTGCCGCTGCAGCTCCTCCAAGTTCCCGAGTTCCTGTGTTCCTGAGACCCACCTAACTGTAAGTACCCCCCTCCTCCCAGCCCCTCGCCCTGCCCCGCGCCACTCACCTTCTCTCCTGCTCCTGCTTCTTTTCCTCCTCTCTGTCTCTTCCTCCTCGCTCCCCCTCTGCAATCTTCTTCTGTGTTCTTCTGTTCTTCTCTTCTGTTCTTCTGTTCTTCCCTTCTGTTCTTCTGTGTTCTTCCGGTCTTCTGTGTTCTTCTTCTCTGTTCTTCTCGGTGCTTCTGTGTTCTTCTTCTCTGTTCTTCTCTGTTCTTCTCTGTTCTTCTCTGTTCTTCTGCTCTTCCGATCTTCTGTGCTTCTGTCTTCTGTTCTTCTGTTCTTCTGTCTTCTGTTCTTCTGTTCTTCTGTTCTTCTATTCTTCTGTTCTTCTGGTCTTCTGTTCTTCTGGTCTTCTGGTCTTCTGTCTTCTGCTCTTCCGGTCTTCTGTTCTTCTGTCTTCTGTTCTTCTGTCTTCTGTTCTCCTGTCTTCGGCTCTTCTACCTCCTCCGTCTTCTTCCCCCGAGCCTGCCCTCCTGCTCCTTCCTCATCCCCCTCCCTCACTCGCCTCCCCCTCTCTCACCCCTAGCTAACCCGTTCGCTATCTACCTCCCTCACTCCTCCTATCTTCCTATCTCTCTAGCTCCCTATCTCACTATCTAACTCCCCCACTCTCCACCTCCTCCTACCTACCTATCTGTCTATCTATCTATTTCCCTATCTATCGACTTCTCTATCTATTTTCTCTATCTATTTCTCTATCTCTCCCCCCCTCCCGCCACCCCCTCTACTACCTATCTCCCTATCCTCTCACTCTACCTCTCTCCCTCACCCACCTCTACAACCCCCCTCCCCTATCTTCACAACCCTACTCCTATCTCTCTCCCTAATCTCCAAACCTCCTAACACTCACCCTCCTCCACCCTAAACCCCCTCCCCCAGCTCCTCTCACTCTACCTGTCCCCCCCCCTCCCTCGCGCTTTCCCGCCGCGACCTCCTGCACGCCCCCGCCCCCCAGCTCCCATTCGCCCCCAGCTGACCCCTCCCCCCCCCCTCCTACCTCTTATGGCGGCCGCTGCGCGACAGTGGTAGCGACCCTTGACCCAAGGGTAGGTCGCTCCCCCTGCCGCTGCAGCTCCTCCAAGTTCCCGAGTTCCTGTGTTCCTGAGACCCACCTAACTGTAAGTACCCCCCTCCTCCCAGCCCCTCGCCCTGCCCCGCGCCACTCACCTTCTCTCCTGCTCCTGCTTCTTTTCCTCCTCTCTGTCTCTTCCTCCTCGCTCCCCCTCTGCAATCTTCTTCTGTGTTCTTCTGTTCTTCTCTTCTGTTCTTCCCTTCTGTTCTTCTGTGTTCTTCCGGTCTTCTGTGTTCTTCTTCTCTGTTCTTCTCGGTGCTTCTGTGTTCTTCTTCTCGGTTCTTCTCTGTTCTTCTCTGTTCTTCTCTGTTCTTCTCTGTTCTTCTCTGTTCTTCTCTGTTCTTCTCTGTTCTTCTCTGTTCTTCTGCTCTTCCGATCTTCTGTGCTTCTGTCTTCTGGTCTTCTGGTCTTCTGTTCTTCTGGTCTTCTGTTCTTCTGGTCTTCTGGTCTTCTGGTCTTCTGGTCTTCTGGTCTTCTGGTCTTCTGGTCTTCTGGTCTTCTGGTCTTCTGTCTTCTGCTCTTCCGGTCTTCTGTTCTTCTGTCTTCTGTTCTTCTGTCTTCTGTTCTCCTGTCTTCGGCTCTTCTACCTCCTCCGTCTTCTTCCCCCGAGCCTGCCCTCCTGCTCCTTCCTCATCCCCCTCCCTCACTCGCCTCCCCCTCTCTCACCCCTAGCTAACCCGTTCGCTATCTACCTCCCTCACTCCTCCTATCTTCCTATCTCTCTAGCTCCCTATCTCACTATCTAACTCCCCCACTCTCCACCTCCTCCTACCTACCTATCTGTCTATCTATCTATTTCCCTATCTATCGACTTCTCTATCTATTTTCTCTATCTATTTCTCTATCTCTCCCCCCCTCCCGCCACCCCCTCTACTACCTATCTCCCTATCCTCTCACTCTACCTCTCTCCCTCACCCACCTCTACAACCCCCCCTCCCCTATCTTCACAACCCTACTCCTATCTCTCTCCCTAATCTCCAAACCTCCTAACACTCACCCTCCTCCACCCTAAACCCCCTCCCCCAGCTCTTCTCACTCTACCTGTCCCCCCCCTCCCTCGCGCTTTCCCGCCGCGACCTCCTGCACGCCCCCGCCCCCCAGCTCCCATTCGCCCCCAGCTGACCCCTCCCCCCCCTCCTACCTCTTATGGCGGCCGCTGCGCGACAGTGGTAGCGACCCTTGACCCAAGGGTAGGTCGCTCCCCCTGCCGCTGCAGCTCCTCCAAGTTCCCGAGTTCCTGTGTTCCTGAGACCCACCTAACTGTAAGTACCCCCCTCCTCCCAGCCCCTCGCCCTGCCCCACGCCACTCACCTTCTCTCCTGCTCCTGCTTCTTTTCCTCCTCTCTGTCTCTTCCTCCTCGCTCCCCCTCTGCAATCTTCTTCTGTGTTCTTCTGTTCTTCTGTTCTTCCCTTCTGTTCTTCTGTGTTCTTCCGGTCTTCTGTGTTCTTCTTCTCTGTTCTTCTCGGTGCTTCTGTGTTCTTCTTCTCGGTTCTTCTCTGTTCTTCTCTGTTCTTCTCTGTTCTTCTCTGTTCTTCTCTGTTCTTCTCTGTTCTTCTCTGTTCTTCTCTGTTCTTCTGCTCTTCCGATCTTCTGTCTTCTGTTCTTCTGTTCTTCTGGTCTTCTGTTCTTCTGGTCTTCTGGTCTTCTGGTCTTCTGGTCTTCTGGTCTTCTGCTCTTCTGCTCTTCTGCTCTTCTGCTCTTCTGGTCTTCTGGTCTTCTGGTCTTCTGCTCTTCTGCTCTTCTGCTCTTCTGCTCTTCTGGTCTTCTGCTCTTCTGGTCTTCTGGTCTTCTGCTCTTCTGGTCTTCTGGTCTTCTGGTCTTCCGGTCTTCTGCTCTTCCGGTCTTCTGCTCTTCCGGTCTTCTGCTCTTCCGGTCTTCCGGTCTTCTGTTCTTCCGGTCTTCTGTTCTTCTGTCTTCTGTTCTCCTGTCTTCGGCTCTTCTACCTCCTCCGTCTTCTTCCCCCGAGCCTGCCCTCCTGCTCCTTCCTCATCCGCCTCCCTCACTCGCCTCCCCCTCTCTCACCCCTAGCTAACCCGTTCGCTATCTACCTCCCTCACTCCTCCTATCTTCCTATCTCTCTAGCTCCCTATCTCACTATCTAACTCCCCCACTCTCCACCTCCTCCTACCTACCTATCTGTCTATCTATCTATTTCCCTATCTATCGACTTCTCTATCTATTTTCTCTATCTATTTCTCTATCTCTCCCCCCCTCCCGCCACCCCCTCTACTACCTATCTCCCTATCCTCTCACTCTACCTCTCTCCCTCACCCACCTCTACAACCCCCCCTCCCCTATCTTCACAACCCTACTCCTATCTCTCTCCCTAATCTCCAAACCTCCTAACACTCACCCTCCTCCACCCTAAACCCCCTCCCCCAGCTCCTCTCACTCTACCTGTCCCCCCCCTCCCTCGCGCTTTCCCGCCGCGACCTCCTGCACGCCCCCGCCCCCCAGCTCCCATTCGCCCCCAGCTGACCCCTCCCCCCCCCTCCTACCTCTTATGGCGGCCGCTGCGCGACAGTGGTAGCGACCCTTGACCCAAGGGTAGGTCGCTCCCCCTGCCGCTGCAGCTCCTCCAAGTTCCCGAGTTCCTGTGTTCCTGAGACCCACCTAACTGTAAGTACCCCCCTCCTCCCAGCCCCTCGCCCTGCCCCGCGCCACTCACCTTCTCTCCTGCTCCTGCTTCTTTTCCTCCTCTCTGTCTCTTCCTCCTCGCTCCCCCTCTGCAATCTTCTTCTGTGTTCTTCTGTTCTTCTCTTCTGTTCTTCTGTTCTTCCCTTCTGTTCTTCTGTGTTCTTCCGGTCTTCTGTGTTCTTCTTCTCTGTTCTTCTCGGTGCTTCTGTGTTCTTCTTCTCGGTTCTTCTCGGTTCTTCTCTGTTCTTCTCTGTTCTTCTCTGTTCTTCTCTGTTCTTCTGCTCTTCCGATCTTCTGTGCTTCTGTGCTTCTGTCTTCTGTTCTTCTGTCTTCTGTTCTTCTGTCTTCTGTTCTTCTGTCTTCTGTTCTTCTGTTCTTCTATTCTTCTGTTCTTCTGTCTTCTGTTCTTCTGGTCTTCTGTCTTCTGGTCTTCCGGTCTTCTGTTCTTCTGTCTTCTGTTCTTCTGTCTTCTGTTCTCCTGTCTTCGGCTCTTCTACCTCCTCCGTCTTCTTCCCCCGAGCCTGCCCTCCTGCTCCTTCCTCATCCCCCTCCCTCACTCGCCTCCCCCTCTCTCACCCCTAGCTAACCCGTTCGCTATCTACCTCCCTCACTCCTCCTATCTTCCTATCTCTCTAGCTCCCTATCTCACTATCTAACTCCCCCACTCTCCACCTCCTCCTACCTACCTATCTGTCTATCTATCTATTTCCCTATCTATCGACTTCTCTATCTATTTTCTCTATCTATTTCTCTATCTCTCCCCCCCCTCCCGCCACACCCTCTACTACCTATCTACCTATCCTCTCACTCTACCTCTCTCCCTCACCCACCTCTACAACCCCCCCTCCCCTATCCTCACAACCCTACTCCTATCTCTCTCCCTAATCTCCAAACCTCCTAACACTCACCCTCCTCCACCCTAAACCCCCTCCCCCAGCTCCTCTCACTCTACCTGTCCCCCCCCCTCCCTCGCGCTTTCCCGCCGCGACCTCCTGCACGCCCCGCCCCCCAGCTCCCATTCGCCCCCAGCTGACCCCTCCCCCCCCCTCCTACCTCTTATGGCGGCCGCTGCGCGACTGCGCAGAGGGCGCGCGCAGCGGGCACGCCGCTGGCGCGCCAGAGGCAAGCCCGTCTGCGCCTGGCCCGCGCCCAGCGCCACGACCCCTGGTCCCCAGCTCCCCCAAGCCCCGCTGATCCGCTACGACCCCACCACCCTCCACGCCCTCAACCCAGGGCGCTCCAAAACCTGCTTCCTAGCTCACCCCAAACGCACCCATGGACCCTTCGCCTGCAACTCCTGCAAACGCATCTTCCACCACGCAACTACCACGACCACAAGCCCACGCGCCATCAACCACCTCAAGTGCATCCTGATCAACGCTCGTTCCGTCCACAAGCACGGCGTTGAACTTTGGGACCTCCTGGACTCTACAGCCCCGGACGTCGCCTTCATCACGGAGACATGGATGAACGCCTCCTCTGCTCCAGACATCGCTACCCGCCATCCCCGAAGGCTACAAGATCTCCAGAAAAGACCGCACCAACCAAGTAGGAGGAGGTGTCGCCATCATCTTCAAAGACTCCATCAGCGTCACCACCTCCACCGAAGACCCCCCCCTCGCCGCTGAACACCTGCATTTTCAGATTCGCACCGACCCAAGGACCACCCTCAGAGGATCCCTCGTCTACCGTCCTCCCGGACCTCGCGCCTCTTTCAGCGACGCCATCGCCGACTTCATCTCCCCGCACGCCCTCGCCTCACCGGACTACATCCTCCTAGGCGACCTCAACTTCCATCTGGAACAAACAACGACCCCAACACCACCACCCTGCTCGACAACCTCACCAACCTCGGCCTCAAACAACTGGTGAACACCGCCACCCACATCGCCGGACACACGCTCGACCCTATCTTCTCCGCCAGCAAACACGTCTTCTTCAGCCACACCTCTGCCCTACACTGGACCGACCACAGCTGCGTCCACTTCACATTCCGACGCGAGACCTCCCACCTCCGCACTCAACCCACCCCTCGTCGACAGTGGAACAAGATCCCTGAAGAGCAACTCTTCTCCGCTCTCGCCGCCAACCAACCCACCCTCACCACCGACCCCAACGACGCAGCTCTCAACCTCACAAACTGGATCTCCAACTGCGCTGACAACCTTGCTCCCCTCAAACGCACGCATCGACAGACCAACACCAAAAAACCTCTCTGGTTCTCTGACACCCTCAAAGAATCAAAGAAAACTTGTCGTGCCCTTGAGAAGGCCTGGCGCAAGGACCACACCGCGGACAACATGACCGCCCTCAAGAACGCTACACGCGAACACCACCACCTGATCCGCACTGCCAAAAGGAACTTTTTCACCGACAGACTAGACAAAAACAGCCACAACAGCAGAGAACTCTTCAGCATCGTCAAAGAGTTCTCCAACCTCAGCGCCAGCGCCAACGCCGTCACGCCCTCACAGGATTTGTGCGAATCCCTCGCCACTTTCTTCCATCGCAAGATCAGCGACCTCCACGACAGCTTCGGACACCAGACCCAACCATACACCACTGAACCCGCTTCCCCGGACATCACCCTCAACAACTGGACCCACATCAACACGGAAGAAACCAAATCCATCATGAACTCTATCCACTCCGGCGCCCCTTCGGACCCCTGCCCGCACTTCATCTTTAACAAAGCCGACGACATCATCGCCCCGCACCTCCAGACCGTCATCAACTCTTCTTTTTCTTCTGCTACCTTCCCCGAATGCTGGAAGCACGCTGAAGTCAATGCCCTACTAAAGAAACCTACGGCTGACCCAAGCAACCTGAAAAACTTCCGCCCCATCTCTCTTCTACCTTTCCCAGCCAAGGTAATAGAAAAGACCGTCAACAAACAGCTGACCACCTTCCTGGAAGACAACAACCTGCTCGACCCTTCACAAACCGGATTCCGAACCAACCACAGCACGGAAACCGCCCTCATCTCAGTCACAGACGACATCAGAACCCTGATGGACAACGGTGAAACAGTCGCCCTCATTCTCCTCGACCTCTCGGCTGCCTTTGACACCGTCTGTCACCGCACCCTAATCACCCGCCTACGCTCCACCGGGATCCAAGGCCAGGCCCTGGACTGGATCGCCTCCTTCCTCGCTAACCGCTCCCAAAGAGTTTACCTCCCTCCGTTTCGCTCAGAACCCACCAAGATCATCTGCGGCGTACCTCAAGGCTCATCGCTCAGCCCGACACTCTTCAATGTCTACATGAGCCCCCTCGCCGACATCGTACGCAAGCACAACATCATCATCACCTCCTACGCCGACGACACCCAACTTGTACTCTCCCTCACCAAGGACCCCGCCAGCGCCAAGACCAACCTACAAGAGGGTATGAAGGACGTCGCAGATTGGATGAGGCTCAGCCGCCTAAAGCTGAACTCTGAAAAAACGGAAGTCCTCATCCTCGGCAACACCCCGTCCGCCTGGGACGACTCCTGGTGGCCCACGGCCCACGGCCCTCGGCACCGCACCGACCCCCGCAGACCACGCCCGCAACCTCGGCTTCATCTTGGACCCTCTTCTCACCATGACCAAGCAAGTCAACGCCGTGTCCTCCGCCTGCTTCCTCACTCTCCGCATGCTCCGCAAGATCTTCCGCTGGATCCCCGCCGACACCAGAAAAAACGTGACCCACGCCCTTGTCACGAGTCGCCTGGACTACGGCAACACCCTCTACGCCGGGACCACCGCCAAACTCCAAAACCACCTGCAACGCATCCAAAACGCCTCGGCCCGCCTCATCCTCGACGTACCCTGCAACAGCCACATCTCCGCACACCTGAGACACCTGCATTGGCTCCCAGTCAGCAAAAGGATCACCTTCCGTCTTCTCACCCACGCACACAAAGCCCTCCACAACAAGGGACCGGAATACCTCAACAGACGCCTCAGCTTCTACGTCCCCACCCGCCCCCTCCGCTCCGCTGGCCTCGCACTTGCTGCCGTCCCTCGCACCCGCCGCTCCACGGCGGGTGGGAGATCTTTCTCCTTCCTGGCGGCCAAGACCTGGAACTCCCTCCCCACCAGCCTCAGGACCACCCAGGACCACTCCGCTTTCCGGAGACTCCTAAAGACTTGGCTGTTCGAGCAGCGATAACCCCCCCTTTCCCCCCTAGCGCCTTGAGACCCGCACGGGTGAGTAGCGCGCTTTATAAATGTTAATGATTTGATTTGATTTGATCACCGGTCACTTGTGGTAGCATCATGTTTTAAATGCTATCACATGGTCATATGTGCTCGTGCATACATGCCCTCACTCATAACACAGTGCACCTTGCGTCCTGGGCTAGAGGAGGCCTCCCTTAGGGGTGACTGACCTGTGCTATGGGCAGTGAAGGACTCTGACTGCACCTGGTGTGGGCAGAGTCAAACTTGAGCACACACGCTGCTTTTGCAGGCTGACATGGCAGCTCTGCAGGCTTTGCTGTTACTCTGATCAAGCAGGGTGGCGCAGTCCATACTGCAGCCCTGATGACCCCCTTTACCATCCCTGCCCTGGGTGTGACTGGTACAATTTTCTAGGGCCTTACAGGGATGGTAAAGTACTTGCCAATTTGGTTTACCTAATCACAGTACAATTTAAGGGAGAGAGCACTGGCATTGAGGTCTCATTACCTGGCCTCACTGCACTTTCAGATCAAAAATGCAGCATCAAGCATCAAAAAGTGGGGGAGACCTTCCAAAAAGGGGTCTTAACAACAACTGTTATTCAATATTACTTTGTCCGTACATTCAACATTCATGTTGCTACCATCGTAACACATTGCCATTCCAGAGTTAGCTTTTTTACAAACTTCAACATATTCAGAATATGACAGGGTGACTTGACATGCAATTTGGGACATTTTTTAGGTTCATTTAGACCGGCTGTAAGCTGCACGGGTTCACCAGGTTTTAGAACAATCCATTATAAGGCACTCACCTTTGTCCATATAAGTTATTCTGAAACTGTCCCCATGTTGCTTATGTGTTTGCTTCCATGTCTAAGCAATCTCTTAATTTTGGCTCTTCCTTCTGCTATCATTCCCTGATTTAGAAATGCTTGTTTCGAAGTAGAAGGGGATGTTCATTTTCTATTGTTGCATCCTTTATTTTGCATGCATCGTGTCTTGGACTGATCAAAATAATCGTTCTGTATTTAGGAAGGTTGTTAAAATTAATTTGTTTTATTGAATGTCTTCACATCTTTTCTGTTGTTGTTAGTTCAGCACCAAGATGTCTTGCAACATTTTTTGTACTTTATAATCAATATTTCAACTAATACCTTATATGTATATGTTTTCAATTAACCTGTGGGTACCCTCAGGAACGAAACATAGGGCCAGTGGCAATTGTAAAAAAAAGTCAAGAATTGATCGGTTTCGGGCTTTTTTTTTTTTTGATGAGGGAGGATTGTCAACTGATGGATGTGAGAAAACAGGGCTGATTGCAGAGGCCCCATAACTTTTTGCCCCCATTTTCCACTTTTTGCTAGTGTTTTCCTGACTTTAAAGGTGCTCTGGGTACTGCTAACCAGTCCCAGGGCCTGTGCTCTGTGTAAAATGGATATGCAAATTAGGCTAATTATAAGTGGCTAAGTTAACCTACCTATAAGTCCCTAGTATATGGTAGGGCATGTAGGTTTAGGGACCACAGCATAGGTGGTGCACATCTAGGTGCATTGCTGAGGTGCCCAGTGTCATTTTAAAAGCAAGCCTGCCTTGCTGGCTGCTTTTAAATTAAAGTTATATGCAAATTCGACTTTGGAATTAAAGGTGCTTCCAAAGTCTTAAACTACCTTATTTTTACATATAAGTCACCCCTAAGGTGTGTCCTATGTGCCCCTAGGGCTGGGTGCCATGTAACTATAAGCAGGGACTTTATAAAAATAGATTTATAAGCCCTGGTGAGGTAAAAACAGCCAAATTCGTTTTTCCCTCATTGAAGTAAATGGCCTTCATAGGCTAGAATGGGCAGACTTTATTTTAAATTTTAAAGTCTCCTTAAATGTTGCATACCAAGAATTTGGTATCAAATTAATTGTTGTAATAAATCCTACAACTTCCAGTTGTTGGATTTAATATAACTAGTTCAGATAAAAAGTTTAGACTTTACCTAAAAAGTTGCCAATTTCAGCTCTGCATTGTTTTTGCTGCTGTGCTCTGATTGGCCAGCCTGCAGCAGCTTCTGCCAGGCTGCCTTGATGAGGTGTGAAGTGGCCAGGCTTCACACAAAGGAATGTGCTCGGGGGAGAGAATCTCCCCTCAGCAGATGGTGAGGCAGGAAGGGGGAGGGCTGCCAAACTGGTCTTCAAAGGCAGAGAAGGACATTTGCAGCACCCAGCAACACCCCCACATCCTGCAACCCCAGACAGCTAGGTGCCCCCTTGATTAGATTAGGAGAGGGCAGGAGAGGGGTGTGTTTATGATTTTTAGCCACACCAGTGGGTGGGCTCAGCCAGATGTAACCTCCAAAAATCAGATTCATCCATGTTGGATTTTTAGAGACTGTTGCCTTCTGGGATGGATTTTTGCCACACTTCCCAGGAAGTGGTCATCACAGGGGGACGACCCTGTCCCTGATTGGAGAACCAGGGCCCCCCTGCTTTTCACCCAGGAGCAAGGATAAAACTGGCAGACCTGCACCCACGCCTCAGATCCCCTCCAGAATTCAACAAGAAAGGAACTAAAGAAGAAGAAGGACTGCCCTGCTGGACCCCTGGCCTGCACCTGGACCCTGCACTCAGAAGGACTGCACCAGCTGCACACTTGGGCTTCACCACAAGAAGGACTTTTCCTGGCTTCAACTGGTTCAAGGAGGGACTCCCTGTTTGCTACAGGTGAAAAATTGCTAACCAGAGTCCCCTGCACCAACTCCTGAAGAAAGCGACCAGCTGACCACTGTCCAGTGGCCAAAAAGGAGTTTGCGCCAGGTGCATTCTGGGAGTTGAAGTCCGCACCCCCCAAGGACCATCACAGAACTTCTGGACCCTTGGGGTGAGCTGTGGACCCCAAAAGAACCTTAAAAGAACATCTGGGTGAAGCCCCAGAAGTTTGGAAAAGATTTGAGAATTTTTGGAAAAAAGCTCCAGAGAGGGACCGACCCGCCGCGGAAATTCTAGCCGGCTTGCCTCAACCGCGACCCAGCCTGACTTCGTGGTTCGTCCCGCTGAAGAAAATCTTCAAAATAAAGACTAAGTCAGAAGGTAACTTTTTAACCGAGGCCTCCCGCGACCTGTAGCCGAGCAAGGCTCCATCGCGGTCGGCCTGAAAGTTTGACTTTGCCCCGGTCGAGGTGCAACCAGATGACCCGATTGGCGCTTTTTGTTTCTAAGCGCTAGAAAAGCAATAATTCTTTAAAAATTCATATCTCCGGTTCCCCTGAACCGATTTTAATCGTTTTTGTGTCATTTTAAAGATAAAAATATAAACTATTTTTATAAATTGGTTTTGGATTTTTAAACTGTTTCCTGTGTTTTATTTGATTACTGTTTTGTGATATTTGAATGCTTTACACTTTGTCTCCTAAGTTAAGCCTTGACGCTCGTTGCCAAGCTACCAAGGGTTGAGCTGGGATTAATTTACTGAGACCTAACTGTACCTAGGTGGAGGTTAGTGGCTTGTTGCTAGGTGTAGGTACCTACCTGCCCTTACCAATAACTCATTTTCCAACATAATTGGAAGCAGCGACGGGAACCTGTACTTGTGTTCAATATCACGTTACAGTTTTAGGTAAAACAAATTAAAAATCCTTTAAATTGTCCTAGTGCAAAAATTGTTTTTAATTTTTAATTTGGATTAATTTCAATTATTGAATTTTTGTAATTTTTCTAAATTCTTGTTTCCAATTTTTGCAAAAAGTTTTTGTTGACACAAAACTAGGGAACCATGGAGCTTGATCTGGCTAGCCTACCCACACTGACAGTAGTCCAGCTTAGGGGGTTGTGTATTGAAAGAGGGTTGCCTGCAACCACTGATCTCAGGAAGCAAATCCTGATCACATCCCTGACAGCATGGGCTGAGGCCCAAGAGGTAGAGTCAGAAGAAGCTCCAGAGGAGGGAGAAAGAAGGGAGGATGCAAGCTCTAACCACTCAGGGGAGGGAAGGCATCTGAGCCCAAGTGAGGATGAGGAAGAACGGTCCTCAGTAAATACAGTCACTAGGGGCAGATCCAAAGCTAGTGGTGGGAAGGGGGTCCTTTCAGGAGGAGAGAACCCATCCATCAGAGAAAGAGAGCTGGAGGCCCAGCTAGCATACATAGCTTTGGAAGCAGAGAAGCTGGCCCTAGAAAAGAAAAAGTGGGCATACAAAGAGAAAAGAGATGGAGGCAGCGATAAAGAAGCTGAGGTGTCCATGGGTGGGGGAGTTTGCCCCAGATTACCCAAGGGGGTGGTTCCTGCTTATGTAGAGGGGGATGACATAGATAAGTGGCTGGGGGACTTTGAGAGGGCACTCCAAATGAGAAGGGTTAGGCCTCAATACTGGGGTTCCCTTTTGTGGGAGTTGGTCCCCAACTCAGGGAGGGATAGGCTTTTGACCTTAAGGGGGGAGGAGGCAGATTCATACCCTAGTATGAAGAGGTGCTTAGCCAAGAAGTTTGGTCTGACAACAGAGCAATATAGAATGAAGTTCAGGGACACCCAGAAGGTCAGTACCCAGTCTTGGGTTGACTTTGTGGACATTTCACTAAAGGCACTAGAGGGCTGGATTATTGGTAACAAAGTAGATACTTATGAGGGGTTATACAATCTGATCATGAGAGAGCACATCTTGACCAATTGTACCCAAGAAAGGTTACGCCAGCATCTAGTGGACTCTAAGCAGACCAACCCTAGAGAGCTAGGGGAGGCAGCTGATGAGTGGTTGAGAACCAGGGTGGTTGTCAAGTCCCAGGGGGGAGACTCCAAGAAGGGGGGGGCAGGTCCCCAAAAACCTAAGGAGGGAGGTGGTAAGCCCACCACAGAGACTCCCTCTGTACCCCAGAACCCTAAGAAGGAGGAGAGTAAATCCCACTCCCACTCTGACCAGCAGAGACAGTTAGACCCAGGGTTAAAAAAGCTCTTGGACAGTAGGGCTTGCTTTGACTGTCAGCAGACAGGTCACTTCAGAGGAGATGCAGCCTGTCCAAAGAAGGTGGTTAGCACTGGGCTGTCCAGTGTAGCCATAGAGGAGGATTCCTCAGATGATGAAGTCCTCCTAGCATTGAGCTGGGAGACAGGACCAGATGGTAAGCTGGTGATCCCTGAGGGTGGGAGTAGGCACTTCCACCACATTCAAGTGAATGGGATCCCTACCACTGGCCTGAGAGACACCTGTGCCAGTCACACTATAGTGAGTGACCGGTTAGTGACCCCAGACATGTATGTCCCAGGAAAGACAAAGAAAGTCAGGATAGCCACAGGGGAGGTCACCTCCAAACCTGTAGCCATAGTGCCCCTAGAGAGGGAGGGTATCCTTGACTGGATTAGGGTGGTAGTCAGTGCTGACCTTCCCCTAGATTGTATCCTGGGCAATGACCTCCCAGAGGTGAGTCTGGTCACAGATGGGGTGGTCGCCCAGGGCGCCCCCCCAACCCAAAGTCCTGGGGAGTCAGTCCCTACAGTTAGGAGACAGGGGTCCCCAAGAAAAGGAAAGAAGAAAAGGAAGGGTAGGCCACTCTTAAAGAGAGTTCCAGGGAGCCAATGGCCTTCTGCCCCAGTAGGGGGGGAGCCCAGAGTTGGCACTGGTGAGGCCTCACCTGACCCCAAGGTAGTCCTGAGTAGTCAGGCAGCTGTCCAGATGCAAGGTGTTGCCCCTGCACTGACAGAAGGGAGAGTGGAAGGAGGGTGTCTGCCACAGGAAGTGGTAGCCCCCCACTCTAGACAGCAAGAGGGGTGCCAGGACCTCACAATTGCCCCTAAAGCAGCTCAGCCACCTGTCAGTGGAGAGCTTAGGGTGTGGTTCTGGGTACTGACAGCTGTCAGTAGCCTCTGCTGGGTGTTAGCCTTCCTGGCAGCACTGTACTTGGCCTGGGAGGCAGACCCCAGGGCCAATAGCAAAGTAGGCCCCCTGACCCTATTGGTCATGGTGGGGTTGCTCAAGTGTTGGGTGACCTCTTTGGGTAAGCTAGGTGTTGCCCTAGCAAAGTTTGGAGTAGGGGAGGTGGGCACCTCACTACCCAAGTTGGCAGAGAGAGAGGAGGAAGACCCCCGTAGAGGGAAGTTTCAGTTTGAATTGGGTCCTTTTACTGTTGGGATGGCTTCACTACCCATAGGAAGTGACCCTGACAGGAGGATATAAGGCAGAGTAGGCCCTGCAAAGGGACAGCCAGTTTTCTTCACTGTCTTCCTCGCCTAACAAGCCAGGAAGACTCTCCCAGGGTTGGGCTGAGTCTCCTGGGCGTGTGGGCTGGGGGGGGGGGTTGTGTGAGAAAACAGGGCTGATTGCAGAGGCCCCATAACTTTTTGCCCCCATTTTCCACTTTTTGCTGGTGTTTTCCTGACTTTAAAGGTGCTCTGGGTACTGCTAACCAGTCCCAGTCCCAGGGCCTGTGCTCTGTGTAAAATGGATATGCAAATTAGGCTAATTATAAGTGGCTAAGTTAACCTACCTATAAGTCCCTAGTATATGGTAGGGCATGTAGGTTTAGGGACCACAGCATAGGTGGTGCACACCTAGGTGCATTGCTGAGGTGCCCAGTGTCATTTTAAAAGCAAGCCTGCCTTGCTGGCTGCTTTTAAATTAAAGTTATATGCAAATTCGACTTTGGAATTAAAGGTGCTTCCAAAGTCTTAAACTACCTTATTTTTACATATAAGTCACCCCTAAGGTGTGCCCTATGTGCCCCTAGGGCTGGGTGCCATGTAACTATAAGCAGGGACTTTATAAAAATAGATTCATAAGCCCTGGTGAGGTACAAACAGCCAAATTCGTTTTTCCCTCATTGAAGTAAATGGCCTTCATAGGCTAGAATGGGCAGACTTTATTTTAAATTTTAAAGTCTCCTTAAATGTTGCATACCAAGAATTTGGTATCAAATTGATTGTTGTAATAAATCCTACAACTTCCAGTTGTTGGATTTAATATAACTAGTTCAGGTAAAAAGTTTAGACTTTACCTAAAAAGTTGCCAATTTCAGCTCTGCATTGTTTTTGCTGCTGTGCTCTGATTGGCCAGCCTGCAGCAGCTTCTGCCAGGCTGCCTTGATGAGGTGTGAAGTGGCCAGGCTTCACACAAAGGAATGTGCTTGGGGGAGGGAATCTCCCCTCAGCAGATGGTGAGGCAGGAAGGGGGAGGGCTGCCAAACTGGTCTTCAAAGGCAGAGAAGGACATTTGCAGCACCCAGCAACACCCCCACATCTTGCAACCCCAGACAGCTAGGTGCCCCCTTGATTAGATTAGGAGAGGGCAGGAGAGGGGTGTGTTTATGATTTTTATCCACACGAGTGGGTGGGCTCAGCCAGATGTAACCTCCAAAAATCAGATTCATCCATGTTGGATTTTTAGGGACTGTTGCATTCTGGGATGGATTTTTGCCACACTTCCCAGGAAGTGGTCATCACAGGGGGACGACCCTGTCCCTGATTGGAGAACCAGGGCCCCCCTGCTTTTCACCCAGGAGCAAGGATAAAACTGGCAGACCTGCACCCACGCCTCAGATCCCCTCCAGAATTCAACAAGAAAGGAACTAAAGAAGAAGAAGGACTGCCCTGCTGGACCCCTGGCCTGCACCTGGACCCTGCACTCAGAAGGACTGCACCAGCTGCACACTTGGGCTTCACCACAAGAAGGACTTTTCCTGGCTTCAACTGGTTCAAGGAGGGACTCCCTGTTTGCTACAGGTGAAAAATTGCTAACCAGAGTCCCCTGCACCAACTCCTGAAGAAAGCGACCAGCTGACCACTGTCCAGTGGCCAAAAAGGAGTTTGCGCCAGGTGCATTCTGGGAGTTGAAGTCCGCACCCCCCAAGGACCATCACAGAACTTCTGGACCCTTGGGGTGAGCTGTGGACCCCAAAAGAACCTTAAAAGAACATCTGGGTGAAGCCCCAGAAGTTTGGAAAAGATTTGAGAATTTTTGGAAAAAAGCTCCAGAGAGGGACCGACCCGCCGCGGAAATTCTAGCCGGCTTGCCTCAACCGCGACCCAGCCTGACTTCGTGGTTCGTCCCGCTGAAGAAAATCTTCAAAATAAAGACTAAGTCAGAAGGTAACTTTTTAACCGAGGCCTCCCGCGACCTGTAGCCGAGCAAGGCTCCATCGCGGTCGGCCTGAAAGTTTGACTTTGCCCCGGTCGAGGTGCAACCAGATGACCCGATTGGCGCTTTTTGTTTCTAAGCGCTAGAAAAGCAATAATTCTTTAAAAATTCATATCTCCGGTTCCCCTGAACCGATTTTAATCGTTTTTGTGTCATTTTAAAGATAAAAATATAAACTATTTTTATAAATTGGTTTTGGATTTTTAAACTGTTTCCTGTGTTTTATTTGATTACTGTTTTGTGATATTTGAATGCTTTACACTTTGTCTCCTAAGTTAAGCCTTGACGCTCGTTGCCAAGCTACCAAGGGTTGAGCTGGGATTAATTTACTGAGACCTAACTGTACCTAGGTGGAGGTTAGTGGCTTGTTGCTAGGTGTAGGTACCTACCTGCCCTTACCAATAACTCATTTTCCAACAATGGATATCTCAGGTCTCTGACCTATGGGTGGCTTAGAAATAGCTCAGCTACATGAAGCCTGAACATTTAATTTATGTATTACAAAAGGGATGCCACTGCTGTCTAAAGGAAACACTTTTCTGATCAGTTTCTCAGACTACATTGTCAAACAGATGTGAAATGTGCTTACCTATGCCTTGTGTGTTTTTCTCTGGGATGGTGTCTTTGCGAAGTCAGTACTCCTGCACTCACTTTGTGGAGGCATTTCATCATTGTGTCCTTCGTCTACAAACTAGTTTAGTTTGGCACCTTGTGAACCTTATTTGCTGTCAAACTAAATCTTGGTCTGTCCGTAGTCTGAAAGGTAAAAACACTGTGCAATGAAAATACTCTTTGTCCACTACTTGTTGATCATTTATCTCAAAGGGAGTTTGGCGAAATTTCTAAACAAATTTAGCATACTATAATGCAAATTGCACCATCAGGATTTGAAAAGAAGATTGATACTTTAGTGGATTTCACACATTACTTCTGAGGGTTTTATCTCAGAAATAAAAATATAGTTTTGGTATTATAACGTCCCATTAAGAGTCACTGATTCTGTTGAAGTGGTGTCTTTGCAAGACATTGCCAATCAGCCACAAGTGTTCTGGATCTTGAAAGAATATGTGTATCTTTTGCTCGCTAGAGCAGCATTTGGTGCAAAGTTATTTCAAGAGAAAGACCTTTTTTGCCAGTTCCTTAGGCCTGGTGACTTTCTGCATGGCTGTAGCTCAGTAGTCTCATGAAAACTGCTCAATGTGGGGTGCTAATGACACATATTTCATTTTGAATTTGTAAAGTGCAGGTTCCTGCTGAGTAATTAACAGATTGTAATATTGCAAATCGATTGTCGGTCACTTATTGAATCTCCTGAGGAAGGGAAGATGCATAGGATTTGAACTCAAGACTTGCGAGTTACACATCCTGAAATCAAACGTGTTGATTTTTTGAGACGTGTACAAATGCACGGAATGAAACATTCATATATTGCAACTTCTTGATGAGCAGACTGAAAACATACATTTGATCAACAGTCAGATCAAAGAGTCTTTCTGAATAAGGAATACAAATATTTCTAGAACTCATTATCATTTCCCAATCATTGTCCTGAAATAACTTAGCAAAAAATCTGTTTCGAAAGTCTATTTACTTTTATTGACCTCTAAGGATATCTCCATCCCATTTCTGAAATTGTTAGTCCTGTCTTCTTTGGTTGGCCAGTTAGCCCCCACCACCATGTTCAGGTCTAATTGCACGCCTGCCTCTCATGCATCTGTCCTAGTGGAAGTAAGCAATATACTTAGTTGGTTGAACTTTGCAAGCCCCTTTGAATTAAAAATGACAGTATAAAAACATTGTGTCTAACATCTCTGCAATGAAAGGATCTGCAGGATGGGCTCACTTGGCCTGGAGTCAGGGAGCATTATTAAAGATCATGCACACATCCACAAAGAAGTACGGTAGGATCCTTGGATGAACAGTGCTTCAGCAGGGTACACCTAGGACCTTTATATGGATCTTTAGTACCCTGGTTGTTTATCAGTGCTTCAGATGGTAGGTTCTTCACAGCAATGAGGGGATTAGTACATCCAATACATTGTTGTGGACTCTACCTCTACACATGCCCCTCGATATGCGCAATGCACCTATTGTACGCACTCTCCGCCACACACCGTTTTTACATGCATCAACCTGTGCTGACCCATATTTGAAGCACATCTTTAGTCCTCATGTACCTCACCCAACACTTCCCAAATGGAGCCAACTACATCTAACATCCTTTTAACCAGGAACTGTAAATGGACACTAGAAACCATATTTAAATCAGTGTTTCATGATCTAATCAGGAGTATAAGCACTATATAAATGCTGTGATACAATAAAATGGTGAACTGGCATAATAGAATACTTGAGAGCTTGTTTTTAATTTTAATATCAATTCAGGGCAATCAGCATGTAAAAGTAAAAAAAAAAAAAAAAAAATCAGGATCATTAATGTAATTCACAGAGCTGATGCTGGACAAGGGCTTTTTTTTAAATCTTTCCTAGATTGCACCCATTGAGGTAGTAAATCTCAAATGCAGGGGGAGATCATTCTGAACTGTCAGACCATGCACATAGAAACTCTATTAAGGTGTGTGTGTTGTGACATTAATACATTTTCAGCCAGGCGTTTAAGATGCTCTTCCTAACGTGGGCACCAACGGACTCGATGATTAGTAAGAATTATCCTATAGATTACACTCAAGTCTGAAGTGTGTTCTGACAGGGAAGGCAAGGCAAGGCAAATAATTAAGGGAGGGGAAGTGAGCTGAGACATTTGTTGGTTCGTGATTATTCAAGTTGCAGGAGAAGAGAACTTTGGCTTGTATTAGGGCGGACTCTTGGAGACAGCGTCAGTTGTTGTGAGATCAGACGACACTATAGGGCTTAAATGAAGGCTCTTGTGAGCAAGTAAGAGCTGTTTTCATCAGTCATGCAAACTTTTTTCTTGATGTGGTCTTTGAAGAGAGGGGTCAAGGAGAAAACAGAGATTTAAGGTAAAATTAGAGTTTACAGGTGACACCATCCAAGAGTGCGTGTTTGAGTAACTCTTGAACCAGCAGCTGAAAAGTTCATCTGTTAATTTGAATAAACTTTGTGGGGTGCGTTTCAGATACACTGATGGCATCCAGGTTTGAATGGCATCCATGCTAGATCTTTGTTGAAGAATATGATTAGCAGGCAGTGCTTTAAGGAATGGTTGGACAACATGAGTGTACTGGTGGATTGCAGTGTCTTGGCGGCTGAACAATACATTGTAATACCTTAGTCTACAGATTATAGATCATGGGGATAAACATCACTAAGATAAAGCTTATCTTTATTATGCCTAACTTCACATACTGAAACATCAGACTGACACCATCCATGGAAAGGAACCAAAAGCTAATTTGCTCAATGAAAGTTTTAGGGATCATTCTAGATTGTAAGTTATATTTGCAACAAATGGTCATCTAGATATAAAGTAGTTTAGGCCATCTACAATTATAGAAACACATTCTCCCCTCATAAATTCCACACAAGACATCCACAGAGCTAATGCTTACTTTCAGGCAAGACTTGATTATGGAAACAACATTCAAATTGGTCATTCATGTTGTTATAAATATAGCTTGTCCAGATACTATTGCAAAATCCATCATTAAACTGATTAAATCTGATTATGTTTAGGGTCTTTGTCATTCTTTACTATCTCCCACCACCACAGCAAGTCATATTCTAATCCTTCTGCTTAGTGTACAAAGAGATCTACCCAAACTCCTGTATTCCTTTCTGAGAAATTTAAATTCACATTAAAATCACCATTCCTAATCTGCAATTACACTGGCCTTTTCTGTGTATCCTTGCATTGGGTGGACATCCTAGCTAAAGTTTATTTCCCTACTTTGTGTGGATGTTAGATCCGTTTTGCGAGTCCATGTCCTCCTTTTCCATCTCCTTGTCTCAACCCTTGTGGATGATGGAGCCACTCTAATTTCAAAGAACATGGGATTACATTGGTTCTCATGAAGGTCCAGGTACTGATGAGAAATTGAGGGCCCCAGAAATGCACACCTATACAACACGCATTTATCCAGAAATTGCTGACTTCATCACAGGAAATTTGTATTTCTGCAGCAATAATTCTGAAGTCCAATAAGTTGGATCCTGTGGTCCAAAGGGAGGCAGCAACTGTAAGGGCAGGGAACCAGTACCAGTGCTTAATTTGAGCCATTGGTTTCTGGTGCTCGACACTGGCACCTAATTGTCAACACCTGTACTTATGACTGCCTGCCACATGGTGGAGCTGAATATCTGATTTAGATATGAGCACAACAGCAGTTGTTCATTATTTAAATATACAATAAAAAAGACAAATACCTGTTACCCAAGCTTTTCTTATAGATTTAGGGGACTAGAATAGTCTGGATTGTCAAACTTGTAGAAGTATGACAATTAGAAGTGCTATTGGTAAAGTCACTGGAATAATTTGCAGGGGCAAGGTGTGGTACAAGCTACGGTCATTCTGATGAGGGCCCTGGCACTTGATTTTAGTACTGACCAGTACTTGTCCCCAGCAAGTGACAGGTAACAAGAAACTATCTTTAGTTCACTATTCCCAACACCACAGTCACAGTGATCAATTCATGGAGGATGGGGCCTAACAAAAAGAAATAATCTTTGTTAGTTGGGTGTTGTTGGCTGCAAAAGGTGGAGTTTAGCTCCTCTCCAACCTATCAGTGGACAAATGATAAGTAGAGGGTATGGCTGATGCTCCGATTCTAAAGACTGACTTTTTCAGTATTCAGCAAAGAGCAATATCACAAGGTGTGAATCACTAACTATGCTTATTTTGCCATAAAGGCAAATATGAAGTATTTGAACCCACACGACCTAAGGAAGGCTGAGCAATAACAAACAACAAACCACTAACTATTTCTCTTTTTCTATGCAAGCTTGAAAATCAGTGGAGACATGCCGAGAATCATCTGGGAAATCTTGAAACTGATACAGGAAAAAGGTGGCTTACTTTGTGGGACAAAAGACTGTCTACTAAGATTCTTGAAGACAAGAAAATACAGGTCTGCTAAAAGGAATTGGCATCTAGACCAAGGTATTTTTGTTCAGTAATCAAGAGATGCCAATAGAGTAGGTGTCACTAACTCTACAAATAATGTAGCAAAGGTTTGGCACATGATAGTCTATAATAAATCAATTGGACATAAACCTGGTTACCTCTGTGGCAAACAATACACTGTCAGTGCCAAGAATCTCTGGTGAGCTCACATTCAACAAACAATACATGGATAGACAGCTAAATGGGGAGCTTGTGTAAATTGAGGTTTTTTTTTTATTGAGGTGGGAGAGGATTTGAAAAATATACTGGAATTACAGGAAGGTACCTGTCTAAAGAAAGCTGCTTTTTCATTGCTGGCTGGAAGGATTTCATGGTTTAATCATAGAAAATGGAAGGAGGTGGTCATCATAGGAAATGTTAGAAATTGGGTCAATAGTTGGTAGAGGTATGTATCCTGTCTAAGTAGGGACCACAATCCTAGTCAGGGTAAGACAGATACACAACCTAAATTAACCTGTGCTCACCCTTTGGTAGCTTGTCACAGAGCAGTCAGGCTTAACTTACACATATATTTACCGATTACTGTTTAACACTTAAATTATAGTAACACAGTGAAAACACCATAAATAGACTACACACCAGTTTAGAAAAATACAGAATATTTATCTGAGTAAAACAAGATTAAAAAAAACAAAAGTCCAATAAATGGAAGTTGAGATAAGAATTTTTAGGTATTAAATAAAAAAACAGTGCTTAGATGTCAATCGCGCTAAGAGGTTAGTTTTGGTTGCTCTGGCGTAGATCCAAATTTCAGGCCGACCATGATGGAGGCCAGGCTGGCTGCAGGACCTGCACAGAGTCCGCGGAAAAAGTACCTTGGATGGATCAAGCATCGAAGCCGAGGAGCGATGCAAAGGCGATGCGTCCATTCCAATCCACACAGTTGGGGTGATGTGTCGGTGTGGAGCTTCTCAGTCAAGTCCCACGTTAGCGGCAAACTCTGTTGAGATGTTTGTAGTGCTTCATCATGGAGCTGTGCAGCGATGTCCTCAGGTCAGTGCTGCATCATCGTCGAACCTCGCAGTCGGGTCCTGCATTGTCAACTCTGCAATGCGCTGGAGGGCACTGTGTTGTTTCTGAGCAGTTGCAAACCCATATCAAGGCCCAGGACTAGATTGGCACGTCAGGCAAGGGTAGGACTCACAGATGACAGAGTCCAGCAGCAGGAGCAGAGTTGCATGCAGTCTTTAATGTCCCTGAGACTGCAAGAACAGGGAAGGGGGGGGTCAGCCAGTCATTGGAGAAACTTTACCTCCAGGATGTAGAGAGCAGGTCCAGTCCCTCTCCCAGGCAAGAAAGCATCAGGCCAACAAAGCAAAACAGGTAGCAAAGTGGCAGCCCCTGCTACAGCACAGCAGATAGCAGGTCAACACAGCAAAGCAGTTAACAAAGTGCCAGTCCCTCCTGCAGCACAGCAGCTGTTCATTTAGGCAGAATGTCCTTGGTCCCAGCAAAGTTCTGATTTGGTGAGGTTTGGGGTCCAGCACTAATACCCAGTTGAGCCTTTGAAGTGGGGAAGACTTCAAAGAGGCACAACAGACACTTTACAGGGGTTATGCAGACCTTTGTGTGGGGAGAGGCATGGCCCTATACATGTGTGTCAGCTCCTCCCTCCCCTCTAGCCTAGGAAGACCCATCAGCCTGTTGATGGGCCATCAGAATGGAGGTGTCACACCCCAGCTCCCTTTGTGTATGACTGTCTAGTGGGAATGCACAAAGCCCAGCTGTCATCCACCCCATATGTGTATTCAGAGATAGGCAGAGGCACTAAATGGTTAACGTACGAAATGACAGTCTAGAACTTCACACACAGACACCGCAGTGGTAAGCCTGAGGCATGTTTAAAGGGCTACTAAGGCAAGTGGCACAATCAGGGATGCAGACCCACTAGTAGCATTTAATTTACAGGTGTTGGCCACAAATAGTTCACTTTACTAGGGAATTACAAGTACATTAAATATGCCAATTGTAGATAAGCCAATATCAACATGTTTTAGAGTGCAGAACACCTACACTTTCACACTGGTCAGCGACAGTAAAGTGCACAGAATCCTAAAGCCAGCATAAATGAAGTCAGAAAAACAGGAGATCAGCAGGCAGAGTTAGGGGAAGCCACCCCATGGATGTTGGCTCTAATGGGAGATTGCTTTGAAAGGGTGTAGGATGGTCGTAATAAATTGCGTTGTGAAGGGTTTGAAGAAGTGCTAGTGCCTATTATGTTGAGTGGATTTGAGGGCTTTTACCACAAATGTTAGCATGATGTTGTTACTGATTGTGCACATTTTAAAGAAATAAAATACACATATCAATTGACTTTTGAACTGAATGTGGGTTTAGAGCAGAGGTGTATTATTTTTAATAATGCCTGCCTTACTTTTTTTAATTAACTTTGAAGCTGGTTTCTAACTAGCAATTACCCTTGGCATTAGCAACGTTTTGTTTTCAGTTGATGAAGGCTTCATTCTGGAATTTTAAGGTCTAATGGAAATTTTGTTTTCACGACCTCTTGTCAGGTTTCCCTTTATTTTGTTGTTTTTCTGTTCACATGTTTGAGTTGTGGAGAGGATGCGGCGTAACTGCCAGAGCTGTGGACCTTGGAGATCTGTGATTCTGGGCAAATCACTTAATCTCCCGGTGCCTACTAAAAAAAAGAATGTGTTCTTGTGTAATGTAACTGGTATTCATGTAAAGTGCTCCAATACCTTGTGGTCGAGTTCACGGTGTATAAAACTGCAAAAAAAAAGCTAAGGTGCTAGAGGGTTTATGTTGACCTTTTCCTAGTACAAAGGGGTGTGTGTTTTTCCAAAGCCCGGAAGGTAGGGTGCAGTGTATATAAAAGACTGCTATATTTGCTGCAACTGGCTGACTGGTGGAAAACCTACACTGTCAGGTGTGCTGTGAGAGGTTAGGCAGTATCATCCCTGAGCTAATGGGAGCTAATGAGTTCAGAACAGCCGGATCTAAGTCATTCCTCTTTTTAGGTGTTACAATTTTGCTGTCACTGTAGTACATGGACACTACTGTGGTCAGTGTAGCCCACTGACTTTAGCACTGCATTTGGGTGTTATCGGCTCGTGAGTGGAAAGCTGCCCTGGCGTATGTTTCGTAGACAAAGCATTGACATACTTTGCCAGAGAGAGTAGATGGGATTATGATGTAGTTCCTGCGATCTAATGTATTCTCATCTAGGAAGTGACAAAACCAACTAACTGTTTCAGTTGATGAGAAAAGATTTGAGTTCAGGAGCTTTCTGCTTCGTTACTTAAGGATATTGCATACAAACTTGTCACGTGGGATTCATTCCAGATCTTGGACACCTCTCAGTAATTTTGAGGGGTCTACAATCTAATGCACCATTAAATTACTTCAGCAGTTCATGTATGTTATGCATTGGTATGTGAACAAGAAATAATAGTGCAGACGATGCAGTGCTCGAAAGGTCAATATAACCCCTCCTTGGTTTGTGAAACAAAGTGATGTTTATAGGTATTGTGGACTATTTTACACCACCATATTATGGATGATTATGAAGCATGTAAAAACCAGTGTCTTATGCCATGTGCTGTAAATATATATTTCTACATCGACTGCTCTATTATCACTTGTTCACATACCTTTGCATCCAAATTGGTAATATATGTGACGGAAACTATAAGCAGTCCATTGCTCCTTGTTTTTAACACAAATGAAATGATGAAGTAATGTATTGGTGCATTAGATGGTGGTTCTCTTAAACTTATTAGGTGTCCAAGATTTGGGATGAGTCCCAGGGACAAATGTTTATGTAATATGTATTGACTCTGCTCCACGCGGGCATATAGGATACTCCTTTCCTTTTAAGCCTTGTTATTTAAGGAAGCAGGAGTGTGAAAGTATGGTGGTCCCCAGGAGTGCCCTTCATCCATTAGTGTATATAAAGGATTGAATCTTTTGTTCAAGTAACCCCAACCCACTCCTCAGCACAATGTGGAAATGCCGGAGAAAGAAACCTAGATGTGTACCTGCAATGGTGGAAGTGTTCAGGCACTCTTTCTTAAATCTCCACTGGACTGATAAAGTGACAGAAATTTTGACTTCTGGGTACTTTCAGAGTGATTTTGCCTTTGTGGAGAGGGCCCACATGTGGGGGTGTTGAATCTCCATCTATGAATAGCTGTTTCTCTATTCCCTCCTCCTTCACTTTGAAAATGGCACATCTCGTACAGGTGGCAACTTTCTTGCACTTTCTGATTGCAGTTTTCATCCTGTAAAAGGGCCCCATGACTCTACTTGGGAAAGCCTAATAACTCCAAATGGAAACATGAATTAGTCATGCTAAAATCAGCTCATTGTTCCTGCACAAGCTGCATGATGCATCCTATTTCTTTGTACTGTATTGTCCCCTAGATCTCTAGAATGAATCAAAACAGGATGGAGATCCTCCAAGTATTCACGGCCAAGCACTTTAGATAGCTAGCTAAGAAAGTTAATGGAGACATCCCGGGTAATGGCATCAGGGAACTGGGAACAGTGGCTGTCACTATTGACTGTTCATTTGAATGAATTATGTATTTACCGTTTTATGGAGAATGAACCAGACTCAAGTATGCCAACGGTGCAGTGTACACTGAGATTTCAACTGTGTATATTTTAGCTTGGCTTGTGCATGGAGGACTGTTTTCAAGATGAATAGGTAGATTGTTTGAGTCATGCAAGTAACATGTTAACATCGGTAACTCCTGACATGACTAGCGTTTCATCCATGGCTTTGCAGATGGGCTCAGGTGTGACATGCAAAATATTTTTAAGAGGACTTGATGTAATTAAAATGAGGGGACAGCAGAGTGGTGGGACCTTAGCTAATTTATTCAGTTAATTAGTTGTAAGTTGCTTACAATGGATTCAGAACAAAAAGGAAGATACTAGGATAGATATGAGTGTCTTCCTAATGTGAGAATGTCTTCTGGAGGGCTCAGAATGTATCCTCTTGGGAGAAAATAAACAAGAACCAGCCATGGATAGGCTATACAAAAGTTACATTTACACATGAGAAGGGAGTGGGGAAATGTGAATGGATCACTTAGATCACATAGGTGAAAGATTTTACCCATAAATGTGTAGTCAGGTTCATATGTACTCTATTAACCAGACCAGGATACTCTGGAAGTTTTACCGCTGTCACTAGGACAACTTGATTCTCTCCTGTCCTTACTGATTCTGATGTAACCATTTGGTAAAAATGTGCCTTATGCCATGAATTCACCCTGGGTCATGGTGTCTGAAGACTCATCAGGCAGCTCTGTTTATCAAGTGGGTCTGTTGTTGAACTTACCAAGAACTACTGGTGCAGATGTGTCTTATGTAGTACAAGTCTAAATTCACTGTGAAATCATAGCTTCTCTCTTTCCTCTCCTCACATCCGCCTTGTTAGAGTTCCTTCCTTGCTTGCCCAGTCGCCAGTCCTTCTCCAATGGTATCCATAGCGTGTTCCTCTATGTCAAGGCCTTTCCTCTCTAATTTGCATGATTTTGTTTGTCTAAGGACAGCCCTCTGATTAATATCTGATTAATAATCAAACAATGGAGGAGAAAGAAGTACTTGCCTTCCAATGGAGAACAATCAAAAAAGAGTGGAGTCCCAGAAAGTCTGTGTAAGTGAGTACACCAAGGGTCTTTTCTGTCCCACTTCAGCTTTTTCTGATAATTCGTCCCCAGTCCAAACCCTTAAACATTGGTCTGTTGATGGAATGGTTTATCAAAATTTTGACACAAAAGTAGTGAGTCATTTCAAAAGATATATTTTTAGGGTAGTAAATTGGAGGTAGTTGTAACCATTGGTCTATTTGGGTATTGCATTTTCCAAAAGGTCTGAAAAGGGAGCATCATTGTTTGCAAAAGTTGTGATAAACATTTGTTAGTAACCCACCACCCCCCAAAGGCCTGATATCCTTCTTGGTGTTGGGAAATTGCGTGGCTCAAATACGTTAGTTTATATACCTGCAGTTTTATGGTTCCTTCATCCCAGAGATGGCCTAAATATTGGACTTGCGGGTTAGTGATCAAACTCTTGACAGGGTTATTCTGGAGGCATGGTGTAGTAGTGCATGAAAAACCTCCCTCATGTGATGTAAATAAGTATACCAATCCGAGCTATAAACAATACTAGATTTGCTACTGTATTTAATCATTACTAAGGTCAACTGACCTTCATTAGGCTTTAGAATGTTGCAGGCACTCCATGGAGGCTGAATGGTAACATGAATAAACTGTATCAATCAATCAATCAATCAATCAATTTGTAAAGTGCGCTACATACACGTGAGGGTTTCAAGGCACGGGGGGAGGGTGCTGCTACTGCTCGAAGAGCCATGTCTTGAGGAGTTTTCTGAAGGAAAGAAGGTCCTGGGTCTGTCTTAGATCCGACGGGAGGGTGTTCCAGGTCTTGGCGTCGAGGAACGAGAATGATCTGCCGCCGGAAGATTTGCGCCGGATGCGGGGGATGGAAGCGAGGGCGAGGTTTGCGGAGCGGAGATGCCGGGTGGGGGTGTAGAAGCTGAGTCTGTTGTTCAGGTATGTTGGTCCGGTGTTGTGGAGTGCCTTGTGTGCGTGGGTGAGGAGCTTGAAAGTGATCCTTTTGTTGACGGGGAGCCAGTGAAGGTCTCTTAGGTGGGGGGTGATGTGGCTGTGGCGAGGGATGTTGAGGATGAGTCGGGCGGAGGCGTTTTGGATGCATTGGAGGCGTTGTAGGAGTTTGGATGGGATACCGGTGTAGAGGGCGTTGCCGTAGTCGAGTCTGCTGCTGACGAAGGCCTGGGTTACTGTTTTTCTTGTTTCTGTTGGGATCCATTTGTAAACTCTGCGAAGCATGCGGCGGGTGTTGTAGCAGGAGGAGGCGGCTGCCATAAGAGGAGGGGAGGGTGGGAGTGGCAGCTGGGAGGCGGGAGGGCCTGACGAATGAGAGGGCTGGGGGGTGGGGCCGCAGGGGATGCAGCAGCGGGAAAAACCAGGCAAAGGAAATGGTGAGAAGGAGGGGGGAGGCGGGAGGGGCCGCAGGGGACGCAGCAGTGAGGAAAGCAGGAGAGAAAAAAATGGAATGGAGGTGGCGCGGATGGCGGAGCGGGGAGCGACCTGCCTGCAGAAGCAGGGTCAAAGAGAAGCCTTTCTTTCCTTTGTCTTTTGAAACAATGGGAACTTGTTAGTAACCTTTAATGTTGAAGAAAGTAATCGCTGCGTAAATATGGTGCATTGGATATAAAATTGGAAGACTCTGTATACTTTTTTTAAAGTCCATAAAAAACCTTATGCTGCCATCCGGTTTCGGGACAAGAACTATTGGCAAGTTCCATGACGTCCTTGAAGACTCACTTATACCAGCCTAAAAAATCTAGTTTCCTTCACTATCTCTTCTTTCAAGTAGTTCGGTTTTCATAAGGATGTTTTCTATTTTGTTTGGTTCAGTAATGATGCTGTGATAAATCGGAGAGCTTACTGTGGTTCAATAAGAAAAATGATTGTAATTTTATAGAGGAGGTGTTTTGTCTTCCTGATGTTTGGGGCTGCGGTTGGTTCTTATGAGTTCACATTTCAGAGTAGAAAGGCCTAAGCTTGGAAATTTGACTTTTCTAGGTTTGTTAATGGTTACATAGAAGAAACTTAGGTAACCCTGATCTCCCCTTATCTCTACATATTACTTCATTGTTTCAGGAGATTGAAATAATATCACTGACGATGGGTGTCTCTACTTAATAAAGCCACTTCATATTAAAACCGCTGCAATGTGCTTTACTATACTTAAAGGACTCCACCAATGAGCTTACTTGTATTTGTGGATTAGACCTGCAGCATGATAACGTGGTCACCTGATTTAAGGACTCACAGGCAGGTGTTTTATTTTTACACTGGTTGCTATCTATCTTCTGTTAAATTTTCCTTACTCTGTTCCACACTTAATTTCCCCCCTCATCTCCATGTTTATTCTATTGTTCGTAGGCCATGCCCTTTAATGATTGGGGTTGCGTGCTAAATAATTTTTTTAAAAAATCTCTGGGTTCCAGAGGATGAGATTAAGTAGCATAAATGAGTAAAAGTAGTTTTTGACCTAGTCCCTCATAACTTCCTGTACGAATTTTTAAGGGTCTGAATATATCTGTTGATCAGTCCGTAAATCTAGAGATGATAAACAGATGTACAGATTTGGGCAGTCCCCCAGCATGCTTGGGGCATTACTTTTGACATAATGTGTGTTTCTTGATCTTTTAAGATCTTTCAAAAACTACCTTAGAAAAGTAAAATGACCATAACTTGAACGCATGTGTTCATGATTTTTAAAGGCACAACTTCGTGGTAATAAGTGGTGTAGTACAGAAGAACAAGGATATACTTATTTCTTTTTTAAGAAGTACTCAATGAGGCCCACTAGATCCAGCCTTACTCAGCGCAAATAATTGTCAATAATTGTTAGGGTCTGCAGTGGATCTTTTGAAATATTAACTTGGGAAACTACCCTGGCTCACTAAAACTATGTAGTATATCTTGCTCTTTTTTTCTCTCATGATATGGTTTCCACCCGTCTACCCAGCAGACTAAATGCAGCACTGGAGACAGAAACAGTAAAGTCAGGGGCGGCTCCTCTGTTTGGGCGGAGGAGCATTCCTCACCGCCAGCAGCTGCATCTTCAAAACCTCTACCAGAAAGCGATCATAAACTTCGTTTATGATTGTTTTCTGGGAAACGGGCCTGGGGCCACGGGGTAACAAGGAGTGAGGGGGAGTGCTCAGCACTCCCTCTCAGAGCGCATGAGTGTTTGGCCAGCTGTGTCGACCTGTCCAAACACACATGCGCACAGGGCTCTCTCCAGCCCAGCAACACAGTTGCTTGGCTAGAGAGAGCCTGCACAGGCTCCCTGTTTGCATGGGAGCGCCCTGGCTGGGTGTCCCCAGTCAATCCTGACGCTGCTGGCCACAGGGCAGGCTGGGAGCCTGTGCCTGCAGCATCCTGCGAGGAAGGAGAGGAGCGGCCACGGCGGTGAGGGAAGGTAAGTGGTTGTTTTAAAAAATAATGAATTCAATAAATGTTTATTCCTTCCCCCCCCCGCGTGCCACCCCACCCCTTCTGCGAGCTGCTACTTGGTAAAGTACTAGCAAATGATTACACTCCTCCCCTGCAGTTATGCAATATAGTAATCCTTATTCAGTAATGACATGCGGACGTACTTTGTTCAGGTCAGTAAATAGCCAAGCAGTTATCACTGCAACATTGAAGGTGGGTTCCTCCCTAGGAAGCTGGAAGTTCTGATAAGGTTTCCACCTAGGAGACTTTTTCTAGGGTGGTAGTCTGACCTGGATAAATAGGGATCATTTTATTTTCTCTGTTCTTCTGTGTCTCCTAGTTTATTTCCTTATCAGAGTGTTCATTTCTACTTCATCCAATCCCATGGGAGACTCTTCCCACCAAGCATAAAGTTTATGTTTTTGTTCCTAATTATTTCTGAAACTGTGGATTATCATTCCCAAGAATAAACTCCTCAGTTGAAGAGGTCACCACTCCCAGCCTAGTAGGAACAATAATATCTCCCGTTTGGAGAACAGCTAGAGCACTGACATAGTTTAATATCACCATGTACACAAGTGATCCATATATCAGATCCAGATTAATATTCTGAAGGGTCAACAAGTTCTTTAGACATACCGGTGTGCTGGCAACCCATGTCAAGGATAGCATTAATGTTGTCCCTGAATTTGAATGGCCCAGGGATATGGATAACTCTGACATCCAATATAAAAAAAATAGATTTTCATCTTTTCCTTTATCCATAGGGTAAGTGGACTTTTGTGTGAGTTATTCCTGTATTAAGACCCCACAATAAAATTGGCATCCACGTGGAATGCTAACAGAAATTGGTTTCAGATTGCTGACCATAGGAAGACTTTTCTGAAGAAGGAACCTTGGAGGAAAGTGTTTTGTTGGCCTGAGGTCTCTTCTGTCTAAGAGAAGTGTGACAATGAGGCCTGTAGGTCAAACATGTGGACGAAAATCAGGACCCTATTACAATGCATAGCCCAGTTAGGTGATCTCTTGCAATGTGGTCTGGGATGTTATTGGGTAATTTCTGAGTGTTGTGTTAGAGGGCTTGCAAGAATTGTAACATAAGAATGAAGCTAGTAATATACTTAAAGCTGGTGGTTGAGCGTTTCAACCCTCTTTCTGCATGATTTTTCAATCTTTAGAAGACTGTCCTGTGACTCATGCCAGGTATCCACTTTTTCCACCTGAAACGTATTCTACAGGATTCTGTATAATGTCCTGGTTGCTCTCATATTGCTCTTTTTCACTTCACTTCACTTCATGGAGTATGAGTCATGAGTCACCAGGAAGCCTGGTGAAACATGTTGCCGTGTAGCATTGTCAAAACTATATCTGCCTTCTGATCAAGGAGGATTGGCGGTACCAACTTATAAACAATGCTACCTTGCATCCCAACTCCAAGGGTAGTGTGATGAATAGCAAGTTTGCAACTTAGGGTCACCACCACACTTGCACTTGCCTGAAGTCAGACCGCCATCTGTCACCTATTTCATCCATGCTCTAATTCACCACTACCACGCCTAGGCTACAACTCATGGCCTACTGGTGCTTTTGTTGCTGTGTATTTCTCACTCAGACGTCACACCATATTCCCCAGCTATTGCGTTGCTTGGAATGCCCAGAGGGTGAGTTGTGGCCACCGCGAAGGAGTTGTCTGCCTGGCACGAAGCAGGACTTTGCACACTGGGCGACCTCTACAGTGATGGCATCTTCGTCCCATATGAGTCATTAATTAATCATGGAGGCTTGCCTCCGGGACACTTCCTTGTGTACAGTTCCTTGGTGGGGATGCTGCGGTATACATGGTCCGACATGCAATACTTCCATGTACTAGGCATGGGTCGCCACCTCACACATTGGCTCTCTGACTCGTTGCTCCTCTATACAGTGACATCACTTGCATCCCTTTGCCAACATTGGGAGACAGATCTATCACGTCCCTGCACAGACAAGGAATGGGCTGCGCTGTTTGGTCCAACACATGTTCCTCGCAAAATGCTTGGTTTTGACTTACACAATACTAAATCGTACATAGAGCATATTTAACCCCTGCTAAAATGAATCAGTATTTCAACAGAACAGTTGCAGCTTGCCCTCGTTGACATCGTCAGTGGCGACTTCCTTCACGTATTATGGGCCTGTTCCTCTGTACACCATTATTGGCACGGGGTCATGCAGCATTTATCCACATGCACAGAGATACTTGCCTTACACACCTGGGACAACAAATATAGAGGTACCCCACGTTACTTGGACCTGGGACTCCTGGTGGCCAAATCCCTCATCACCCGCCAGTGGAAGTCCCCTAAAGCCCCGACAGTAAAGGCGTGGTCCCATTCCATCTCTTTATGGGCCCAGGCAGAGAGTGTGGCAATACACATGGAGGATAATGAGGGACTCTGTAAATACCCCATCTCCATCAATTGGGACAAAATCCTGGTCGATCTCCAGGCCTCCATGCAACACAGTGTTACCGCTCACGGCAACACCACTGTAACCGACATGCATATCAAAGAAACTCTGTACATCACTTAAAAATCTGGTAATTTCAAGTGCCCTGCTAGGTCCGATGTCTTTGTGTTGAGCGAATGCTGCAGCATAATGTTACTGCTGTGGGGCTGGTGTGGTTCATAGTTGTTGACTCTCTGCCCTATTTTCTCCCTTCCCTTCCTGTTTTAAGGTATACAGCCGAAGGAAATCAGAAAGGACTGATATTGCTTGAATCATATGTTGACACATTCTGCGCAGCAACATCGCAGATATATCAGTCACATGTCCTCGTCTAATTCACCTGAAACACTGACCTGTAGTACTTCCGTACATGCTGCAGTTATATCTCTCACACCTGACATAATTGTGTTCTGAGCGCTATTTCTTAAAGTTGGTATAAAAACCTAAAGACATCCATCACATGTATAATTGCATGCGTTATGTACTAATGTACGTTGAAATGAAAAACTCAATGAACAGATTAACCCAAAAAAATAAGGTGTTTAGTTTTAGTACAGTCAGCAGATGGCACTGCCCTTTCATAAACTAAATCAATTCACTCAAGGGAACAGGGGCCATCACTAGAGTGCCAAATCCCACTTCTTGACACCATTGAGATGTGGTTGAATTAACGGAGAAGCAAAGTAGCAAAACTTTAATTGATTTGCTATGTTAATTTGGTACACTTTTCAAAATGGATCTGAAACGTGACGAGGTTAGCTTCTAAAGGTCTTCCTTTCATAGATGCCAGAAGGTGTTCTAGGGCTTTTGAAAGTATTCTTTCTGGAGAAAATAAGTAAGAGCTGCATGTAATTATTTCACTTTATTGAACCATTCCATAATAGACCGGTCCTCAATAGGCTATTCGTAGGTAAGGGCTATGCTTGGGAATGAAGTGTGGTACAGTTCCAATTTTGGAAACAGGATTGTGTAGTTTAGGACGGCAGCACCATCGATTATGGACAGCTGAGTCAGTCCCACACTGTTTGGAAGCTGTCGGCCTGACTTTGGGCTAGCTCACAGTGCCTCACACACTGAAGGGGATTATTGGCAACCTAAACACAATTCTGACTCATCAGGGAAGCCGTGGTGAACAGATCATACCCCTTTCTCTGTTACACAAGGATTCACACATGCCAGGGCAAAGAAGAAGATACGGAATAAGGTTAAATATATTTATTGAAGCAAGTGCATCTGATTATACAAAGCATTGTCTGCGATAATTAGGCAGATGAAACATAATACAGTGATCATTGTTACAATTAGAGTGAAAAAGATAAAAACCTCCACTTTTTTGGTATGATCCTAGAGCCTAGATATTCCTAGCTTCACCCTGATGTCTAAAACCTGAGAGCATAGAGTTGGTAACCCTTCTGCCTGTCAAGGACCACAACCCCATACCTGAAAGGGAGGCAAGGGCCTGCCTGTTGTCTGCTGGCAATTCTCCTGGTTGGCTGAAGAGGCAGTGCCAGGATCAGTGAAACTGTTAATGGAATGGTGTACATCACAGGACAGCCATGACTGGAATACCCTCTCCATCCTTAGGCCTACGTGCTGTTTACATAACAAATCTTACTGTCTTCTAGGAACAGGCCTCACATGATAATATGTCTGAAACTGAGAGTGGCTCTGTAACACCTGGAGCGGCAATACTAGTTAGAATATCATGTAGCAAACATAACAGCCTTGAGCAGAAAAGTGAAATGCGTGATAGAGGCTGATAAATTGTGCAACGATACAAAACTGATTAAAATATCAAAACAGCGAGCTAAAAGGCTGGCTATGATCAAAAATATGAAAATAAAGTGAATAAATGAAGCATGTCTACATGTTTAAAGACATAGGCTATGGGCCTAAAGCTAAAACAAGGGTGTCCAACCTAGGTACTAAGGGAAACCCACAATACCCTCCCCACTGTCGGTACAGGAGTGTAGGATGCAGGACCTAAAATGAATGACACAATCAACCAACTACCTAAAAGCAGGCAAAAAAACATAAGCAATGAAATGTCTAAGTTGACGACCAGACCAGGAAAAAGCATAAGGCTGAATAAAAATAAGTCCATTTAAAAAGATGCCAATTTAAAAATCTTCAGGATCCCACAGGAGGTCACCAAGCACATCAGTAGAGATGGAATCCAAGATAGACCCCACTTTGGCAGATGATAAAACCACTAGCTTGTTAATCGAAAGGTAAAAGGAACACACATGCTGGGGAGGCAGCGTTCTGTACCATGCCAGATGTTGAGGCACCCGGAGCTACTAGATCCACAAAGGCCAACTCATAGAAGGTGTCATGCAACAACTCCAATCCCAATTTTAAGGTCTGGCATTGAACCCTCATCAAAATAACACCAGATTTATGTCCATACAAAGTACATGTTGTAAGGCAAGAAACACTTGCAGTGCACCTTCAAAAGATGGATGGAACACATTTGAGAACTGGTTAAGATCACAGTGACCAATTCTTGTCAAGTTCCTCCAGTAGTGATGCCCCGAAATAGTGCATCATGTGTTCATGACACAATTGGGCTGGTGGAAGCTCCATCACTCCTCATAGCTGAGATGTGGCAGCCATTGCAAATCAAAAATAACAACAGCAGGATACCGTCCACTAATGCCAAAACTATTGGGAATCTTTTGAAAACGCTTGAAAAAAGTGAGGGAATGGCTGGAGGTATAACTCCAAACACAGTCTGGAAAGTGCTGACAAATCCTGAACCTATACCCTTAAAAAGGTAACAATCAGGACGGTGTTGGATGTATTGAAAATGCGACTGACCAATTCACCAAAGTGTTTTGGAAAGTTGGTGTTTATATGGGATTTTATCTCTGCCGTCAGCCTTGCCACTTGCATGTCATAGGTTTCAAGGGCCGATGTAAGGGCCACGTGTTTTTGAAGCAAAAGTGTTTTCAGGCTGCTCAGCTTGTCAAAATTTACATAATTAGTAGCAATTTGAGGCCACAGATCCTCTACATTTATCTAATGCTTGGGGGAGGCAGTACATTGCCACTGCAAGTCACTATTTGAGCAACTGAAATCACTTAAGCGACACCTACTCCCATCCCACAGCAGCCTTGATCTCTCAGCATCAAGTAACTCTCATTTGAATGTGCCTGAAACACTGGGCTAATCAAAGAGATGTGAATACTCTTCAAGTAGCAAGCTAAATGTGCTACAGGCGTGTTACATGTGCCATGCCAGGCCACCTGTTTAGAAATCATAGAATGGCTTACAGAAGTTTCACAATCGCTTCTGCTAAGAAAAACCTCCTTGTCGCCATTCAGGCATTTGAAATGAAATGGCAACTTTCACACCTCATGATATAACTATCCCCTAACTGCACAAACCTGCTAACAGGAAAATGTTTCAAGCACAAAATGAATTAAAATGCTGATATTGGCTTTGCGATCACTCCATGTATTAACCACTCTGACAATAGCATTTCTGCTACAGTAAAAGACAGCTTCTCTAATTTCTCAATATTAGCATGATGTAACTAGATTCTTTCTTAACCATTATCTATTGTTTACATGTTAACTCCTTGGAGTTAATGTGCTTCCAGGGCATGAAGCCACTTTTCAGAACTTGTAGAGTCCAACTCAGCTGCATAATGGACCTAAGCTGACTTTGTGCATGGTGAAAGAATGATGTCATTTTGAATAATGTCAGCTGCAGAAGACACAATTGTTGATTAGTGTGTAAATGTGAGTGAACAATGTGTTTGTTGTATTGACATCTAATGTTTTTCCCAAATATTCCCTATCTGCCTCAAATGTGCAGCAGCTTCCATTTGTGAAAACTTCCATTAATTATATATTCAGTATAAGAAATGTTTTGAGTATTGTTTTCTGAAACCTGACAAGAAATCTTGTAAGTCAGCATCTTCAGAGAGGAGACTAAGGTGTTATTTTACAGCTGTTAATGTTGAAGACGTAACCATTGCTGACAAAGTTTATCCACACTATATGTGGTTACGTTACCTGAGTGCTGTGTGATGGCATAACGAGGGTCCGGTCTGCTCACTGTAAATCCCCGTCTAAAAGTAAAAAACTTTGCATTACACCATTTGTGACCACTGGCCAAAAATGCCCATCTGTTGGGACCAGAAAGTGATTAATTAAAGGTACCATTCTGAACCCAACCATTGTACTGTTTGGTGACATTCAAAATATTTTGCTGATTCTCAAATTTAGCTACAAAGGGAATACTGGGCACATTCATTTCTTTTACTTTTGCTGGCCATGGGCAAGTCATTTGTGATACAGTGTCATTTAGAAAAATAATTTGCAGCAGAATTAAACATACTCTAAATAAAGTCTCTGTTCCTTGTATTTGCCAATATCTTGTTCCCCAAACACTTTTCAAGTGAATCAATCTCTTCCAATATTCATGACCTTCTAAGGCCAACTAGGAAACAAAGACTTCATATCAATCACTTTAGTATCAGCAATATTTTTTTTGCTTTCAAATTTGGTATTTTGAAACAATAGGACTCAGCATTCTTATCATCATGCCCAGAGACATAAGTGAACTTTTCTACATATGTTTTGGAATTCCACACTGGGTGAGTTGAACAATGTTCCCACTTTGTATAATTAACGACTATTCTTGGAGTACTAGCTTGATGTTAGAAAATAAAAAAAAATAAAGAAAATGGTGGAACAGAATATTTCCCCATAATGTTTGGTATTCATTGATACATCTTCACTTTCAAAGTTTAAAAGGCATGGCATTTAGTTTTTTAACATCTCAGTCATCAGAAACAACCTCAGGTCTAATAATGTAATTCATTGATACTTTAAACACATATGAAATTTGAATCATTTCAGGAGAGTCAGTGGTATCAAAGCACATTTTATCCCAAACAATCCCATCAGGTACTGGTACAGCTGAAATGTTCACAAGGGACAAGTCTCTTCACACTTAATGTGAGGACAAATAAGGCTTTAAAACCTCATCCAACTGTTTAACAGCAGAGCGTTCAGGAAGATAGTGACCATGTATCAGCAGAAAAAAGATAACAAATCTGATCCATAGAAGAAAGGCAAGCAGTGTCAGAATTAGCCACAGAAAGTACCAAGAATGAACCCAATAATTTTGTTTAAGCCAATGAAAAAGCTACGTATGTTAGAAGAGTTTGAAGAAATCTTATCGATGTCAGCTAAATAACCAGAAGTAATTTGTACAAAGACTGGAGCCGGTGTTGGTGAAAGGGAACTGGTAGATATATCCATAGGTTGTTCATCACAAACAGTTCCATCCATTTGTGTTGCATTGGAAAATTGTAGATTTATATTTTGGAGGTTTCTTGTGGAAGTGGTGACAGGAACCAACAAAGTTAATTTTCTGCCCCCCAACTTCGGAGAAGTAATTTCAGCGTTGTTTAGTGCTTGAAGAGGGATCTCCAGTACTGTAGTGAGAGCAGGAAGGGTACTACCAGGGAATCCTCAGGGTTTACTGTGCATAACTGGCCACATGATGCATTTTGACGTGGTCAATGGAGACAAACTGTTGTTTTTACAACTAGCCAGACAGCGGTGGTAGGATGACAGTTTTGTACCTTGTATTCTTAGAACTGGAACCGGTGTTTGGTAGGATGGACCAAACTCCTTTTTCACAGGCATCATTTCTTGAGCTAGAGCCCCAACCTTTGTAATCCAGTCTGTGGAAGTTGTCAAATCCCTCACCCAGAATCGGCATGTGCCAATGAATTTTCATCACAGAATTGTTTATTTCCTGTAAGACAGTGAAACGTTCATTTATGCCAAAAGTTGTTTCTGCTGCCACTGCAACTGGGCCATCAAGATCTATGGCATGCACAGGGATGCCAAACAGGACTTTGTAAGGGGTACGCCCTCCCAAAGATGACCTAGGCAGAATATTTAATGCTATCTGGACTCTGTACAAGTGATGCACCCAACTACAACATGAACATAGGATCCTAGCTGTTAAGGAGTTATTTATGTCTTGGTTCTTCCTCTCCACAACCTAATTTCCCTCAGGATGGTACAGTGAGGAATAATGCACCCCAACACCCTTCCTTGCCATGGTGTCCCTGAATGTCCTGGAGGAATGTTGCAACTGCATATGTCCTGATGAAGACTTGCAAATCTTTAATAACAGTATGAGCGGCAGCCGATCTTTGTGGCCATACCCATTTGGAATTTGTAGCAAGAGTCTACTGCAAGTAGAATATACTTGTATGCACCATCTGGTTGTAAAGGATCACAATAGTCCAGTTACACACACTTCAATGGCTTGTTGGAAATTAAGAGGGGTGTTTGCAGTGGGCGTTTGATGGTGGAACCTTTAATTTGTTGGCAAATGTCACAAGTAAGGATATAGTGCTTGGTCTGTTTGTATAGACCAGGCCACCAATAATGTTTCTGTAGCATTGGGATAGTAGTTGCAGCACCAGCATGGGCAGAAGCAACACCCTCATGAGCTGCTTTAAGAAAATCTAACCTTTGATCTTGGTTGGGGATCACACGATAACCCACCCTTTGTAATGCAGCAAATGTAATGTTTTTAGCGCTTAACTGGTAGATATATTTGTTAGGTTATGCTTTTGGTAAGTGCTTGTCATTAGCTGAGACATCCACCCTCATATGAGAATGAGTTACCGCAGCAACAGAAGCTGTAGCAACTGCAGTTTGGCCGCTTCATCAGTCAGTGAGTTTCCTACAATGTGTATTCCACTACATTGGTGACCCAATGACATGTGTCTTTAAGCTCTGTCACTTTCCACAACAACAACCTGTGTTTCATGGTGTTTCCTTTGGAATCTCTGAACTCATTAAGGCACCTGTAGTGTGAGTATTCACTAAAGGACTGGACACAATAGTAAAAACTGCACACAGTTAGTATAGACAACTTAGGGATCTGTATTTTCCAGTGCCAAAATCAAAGCCTTGGGCTCTCTACTTTGTGCTGTGCAGTCCCCTGGGATCTGCCAGTAGGTTGGTTGAGGGTGAAATTTACCATCCCTCATTACTCCACCAACAGCTGTGCAAGCCAGGAAGTACTGATGTTTGGTCCCTACAACTGGTTGAGCAGAATCATTGGTGTAGATGATGATTCTGTACTGGTCAAGAGGCATGATGTTTGTAGACATGGGGTATTCTAGTTCGGGAGAAATTCTTGGATCTATAATTATGGATCAAAAACATAATCAATGTCAGTGGCAGTCAAGAAGGTAGCCCATTGTATCCAGCATGGATGTAATGCTTTTGCATTTTGGATTCTTGCTTTTGTGAACCCCTCGAGTGCTGGTATTGGATCAACAACAATAATGCGTTTCCTTCAGGTTAATGTCTTCTCCTTTATCACCGCCATCTGAACTGCAGTCATTATTTTTCTGTTGGTACAAAATGCATTTCTGCATTGGCGTATAGATGTGATTTGTGCGCTGTGGGTACTGTGTCAACTTAATTGAATGTGACATATGTGAATCCAGTGGCACCCAGAATGACCCGGTTTACCAGATTTGTTTAATTTACATGTGTGTACGTTTTTTACTTCAAGCATGTCAGTCCGTAATTTCTGAGAATCGGTGTGTGTTGCAGCATCCAGTGTTGGCTTGAGAAATCAGGACGTATTAAACCATAAAATGGTTTGCTTCGTTGTGCCTAATCTGGAATTTATGTTCTGTCAAAGCTAAAGAAACCAAGCAATGATTGCAGTTTCTTATTATTTGGTAGTTGTAGTTGTGCACATTTCTCAAGGAACTGTGGTGCCAGGCTCTTCCCTTTATTCGATAGTTTATATCCTAAAAATAGGACACTGAGTAAAGCAATCTTTGTTTTCCTGAAATTGAATTTGTAGCCATGGTCGGCAAATCCCGAAACAATGTGATCTACTCTGGCTAGGTGTGTGTTAAGATCATCATCCATCAGTTGAATATCATCTACTCTGGACAAAGCTTCAGGATCAATATAATGCAATATTGATGTCACATAGGCCGAGAACAATTCTGGAGTGTTATTATACCCTTGGGGGAGATGACAAAATCAGCATGGTTATCCCAACATGGAAAATACGCTTAGACGCCGGCTTCCAGGCACTAGATTTTGGGAGGAGAAACCATTGGAAATATCTCAGGTTGTTTTCCATTTTTTTCACACTATGCGGTTAATGAGTGCTGTACTCTGTGAATTTTGAATGGCAAATGTACGTGTGTGACTGTTTAAATGTCTGTAATCTAAGATTATTCTATATGAATGAGTCGGCTTTGCAACAGAAAGAAAGGGTTAGTCATAGGAGATACACAGGGTTCAATTACTCTTCTATTCAAGTTGTGAGAGAATTTCCCTCATTAGGGCTTTGGCCTCATGTTTTATGGGAAATTGATCATTGCATTTGTGGAATGGATAGTATTGGTATGACCTAAAGTGAACCCCTATCCTAACTCACATGCTTGCAGTACAACACTGGAGCCAGTGCCAGTGCCCAATCTGCGGCAAAGACTTATTTTACTGGATCAGGAACAAGGACCGAGAAAGAAGGTAAAATGACATCTTCCGCTTGTGGGACCGTACGGACAAATTCTGGTGGCCAATTTTTTCTGCCAATAGAATGTAATAAAATAGTGTTAATTCCCCCCCAGAAGATCCCTTTAACAGGGCACTCAGTGTCCCCCTCAATTTGAATTTTTAATTTATGTACCCTATTGGTTGGGTATACATGCCTGTCTGCGTTTTGACTTTAAGATAGTCGTTAGTTGCTGTCACATTCAGAAGTTCTTGAAGATTTTGATGAAATATTGTGACCTATGCTGTGCTGTCTAGCAGAGTCACTGTCCATTCCTCTATTTCAGTAACATTCTCAATATGTGTGGCATATTTAGCTGAAATTGCCACAATCTTTTTTCCTCTTAAACTGTTTTTTTTGTGCAACTTTTCCTTCCATTTTAATTGTGATCTCCGGAGAGAGTTGTGAATTGTTTTTCGATTTTAAGTACTCGTTTCTTTGCTCTGACAATCCTCCTCTCTCATTCCGTTTGTCCGATGAGTCCTGGAAGGAACAAGAAGGGTGTGTGTCAGTATACTGATATGTCGGGAGGTTTCAGTTATAGCCTTTTTCTGAGGTGTCCAAATGTGGAGATTCTCCTCTTTTCTTTACTTTATCTTTATTATTATTCTGTTTATCCCAGTGATTTTTAGAACCTTCTTATACTTGCTCTGTATTATCCTTACCGGAATTACCTTTTCATTGTGGTTTGCCTTGTCTGGCTCCCAGACTGTCCTGACCTATACACACGTCCCAGCAATATTCTTTAGCAGCTCCTGTTGCTGGTCAATTTTAGGATCATCTCGGAGCCTCTGGCATACTGCCAATGTTGCTGCTTCCCATAATATAATTTAGGAGGCTATGGCAAAATTGCCTATTAAGTTTACCCCCAAATCTATGGCAAAGGGCTGCCCCATATTTATTTTGATTTTGTTTTGTAGTAAATTTGCAAGTATTGGAGTACCATGTGTGGTAGTGTTAATTGCAGCAAATAATGCACCCCAGCTGGCACAGTCATCTATTTAGGGGACCATTCTAATTGGCAATCGCAGTGTAAGAATTCTATGTTTATCTTGGGATCCCATATGAGGACTCACTGCTTCCGGCAGATTTGATTTTTGTGCTGCCCATAATGGAATTTCATTGCTTTTGCAGGGCATTTTAACAATTATCAAATGTACAGTCACCGGATTTATAGCGGGTGCAGCCAATTGTGGTACACCTGGAGCAGCCCTCGTTGGGGTGGCATTTAAAGCCTGCAGAGTAACTGTACTAAACATCTATATATCCTCACTAAAGTATTGTATAATGGGCGCAGGTCTGCTGCCTCTAAATTTTGTATGTTTGGGTGTGGTGTGTATGTAGCGAAACCTGGCCATGTAAGTCCAACATTACTTAAAAGGCCTAACCTGACATTTTGAATAACATGTGGAAGGGTGCCTTGAAACCATTATAGTGTTCTTGATACAATAGTGGTATTTCTAGGTATGCATAAGCTCTGTATTGTGCAGGTAGATTTGCCATAGTGTATGTATGAAAGTGGTTAAAATATGCATCTCTTGCAGGAAAGGTGAGCCATTAATAGAATATTTCTGTTGTGTACATATCATGTGCCTCTACCATGAACGTAACATCTCCACCCCCATTAGGGAGCGCATGAGCTAATAAATGTTGTGTGAGAAGTTGCCTCATATTTACTGGAATTGTCACCAGTTGTTGTTGTGCCCATAGTTAAATGTTAAAGAATTCAGAGCTAGAAACACCAAACAGTGAATTCTTTTAAGGTTCAAGCTTGAACAACCTACAAGCTATGATAGGTACTACTTATTTAGCTGAGGAGGATTGTCCCTAACACCACAGACACAGACATCTCCGTATAAAGGTAATATGGGGACCTTTGGCATGCAAAAGAGAGTTACTCAGAAGATCCGTTAAAATGTGTGCCTGACCAATGTTGGTAGTGCCATGTGGTATTTTGGGAATAGGACTGCATAGTTTAGGGTAGCAGCACCACTTTGTTGGCGACTGAGTCTGCCCCACACCATTTGGGAGCTGTCGGCCTGACTTTGGACTAGCTTGCAGTGCCTTGCACATCTAGAAGGTAAAGACGATTTGTGGCAACCTAAACACAACACCGACTCCTAAGGGAAGTCATGGTGGACAGATCATACCCCTTTCTCTTAGTTACACAAGGATTCACACATGCCTAGTCAAATGATAAGATGCTGAATAAGTTTCAATATATTTATTGAAGCAAGTGCATCCGATTATACAAATCATGGGCTGAGATAATTAGGCAGATGAAACATAATACAATGATCATTGTTACCATTAGAGTAAAGAAGATCAAAACTGCCATCATCTTTGTATGATGCCTAGAAATTCCTAACTACGCCCACCCTGATGTCCTAAAACCTGACGGCATGTAGGTGGCAACCTTTCTGCCTGTCCTGGTCTATGGGAAGAACCCAGTACCTGAAAGGCGGGCAAGGGTCTGCTTGTTGTCAGCCAGCAATCCTCTCGGGTGTATCTGATAAATCAGTGCAGGATCAGCAAAGCTGTTAATGAAATGGTGGACGTCACAGTACAGCCATGAGTGGCATGTCCTCTACCCTCCTTAGGCTACGTAGTGTATATTTAACAAATCCTAGTGTTCTAAGAACAGACCTGACGTGATAATATGTCTGGAACTGAGGGTTGGCTCTTGTAGCTCTTGGAGTGACATTACTAGTTAGAATATCATGTACCAAACATGACAGCCTTGAGCAGGGCACAGAGTGAAATGTGTGTGAGGGGCTGGTAAAATATTCAATGTAAACAACTGTCTCCTTAGAAAAGGCAGCTGATTAAAATAAAAAAACGACGAGCTAAAGGCTGGCTGTGCTAAAATATATGAAAATGAATAAAGTAGATAAAGCATATTTACATGTTTAAAAGCATAGGCCTTGGGCTTAAAGCTTAAATAAGAGTGTCCAACATAGGTACTTTGGGGGAACCAACAACAGAAGATGGGCAATGTGAAGGGAATCCCTTGGATCAGACGTGTGGGCATTTCCTAGACATGTATACTATGTATACTTAGGAGCTTTATACATAATTTATGAACTACACCAAAGTGCTGGCCTGTCATGCAGGATCTCTCGTGAAACTGATGTCCTCCCTCATTCCTACAGAACCACTTGGGAAATACCTGCTGCAACCCACAATCTTACTCTAGGTCATGGCATTTGAAGACTCAGCAGTGGGCTCTGCTTCACAACCAGGTATGGTGGCAAACTCGTGAAGAGCTGCCTGGGCAGATGCCTCTTTGGAAGAACTATTCCAACTTGCCTCTGAGATCACACCTTTCTTTTTCCTCTCCACCTGTCTGTCTTGTTAGGTTTCCTTTATTGTATTCCAGGGTTCCTACTCCTCCCTGTTATAGCATCTCCCTCCATACTCACATGTCAACCAATGTTTGGGGCAAATCTGTTAGGTTAGGTAGTTTTGAGCATTACTACCTAGAGTCCTATACATATGGTGTTGAGGAAAGAATACATTACCAAATTTCCATCAGTGTTTTTATATGGTGCACTTGCTTGCTTCCCAAGGTGTGTATTTGGCACACAAGGTCCATGGAAGAATTGCGTAGGGTGGCCAAGTAAGTCTTTTCCCTTCCAAACCATTATTCTAGAATGGTCTTTGAAATCTGGATGGCGAGTAACCCTCGCTGTTTGTACCTCATGACATTTCAATCTTCCAACTTGCATTTTTCAGCAGACTAGCTGCTGTAATCAATAAAGAGCAGAAGGGCCTTTATTAAGCTAATCAAGAGAACCTCCAAGTTTGGCTCCTGAATACCGTGGCAACTGGAGAATCCTATGGCCTCTCCAACTTCCAGGTCTGATCTCCTCCCATCGTGCAACCATAACTGAAAGCTTATGTGATGTGAACTTGTACCCAAGGTAAAGTTATTTGTACATGTGGCAGGCAGTGTTGGCTACCTAAGTCTCATTTTTAATCTGTGGAACATGTCTGTCCTTTCTTGAGAAACTACTTAGCATTCATACTTGTTTCATTCCTATACAAATTATATCATGGGGTAGTTGTCCTAGAAATGCCAAGTGAGTTGGTAATGGGCTTAGACAATGGTAAGTATTGCATCCTAGACAAAAGTTTTAAAAAAATGTTTATTTACATATTAAATGATTTGACTGCACATCATCATGCTTGTCCTGTAACAATTTAAAAAGGGATGTGGGGTTGCTATTCATTCTATTTTATTCAGTTGCAGGTATGTATGTTTTTCCTTAACTATGCTGTTTAACCCTGTATTGTTAACAATGTTTGTTCTTCCATCTGTTTTATGTTTTATGCTTGTTTGTTAACATTGGACATAAAAATTATCACTAGAACAAAATGCATGTTCACTTAAAGAGAGTCTAGGAAGTCCATGGTGCTTCTGTCAAACAATAGACAGGGATGCAGCCCAAGTAATTACCGGTGGCTAAAATGATGTTCTTCTCTTTTATTTGTATAGTTTTGTCTTTCACCCTAAGTAGTGTGGGAACATCCAGACGTTGGTCCCGTGTGCACTGTCACTAGAACCAAGCTATAACTGTCTGAGCTGCCCTGGTTAAGGTGAAATCGGTCCTGAGTTGCTTGTGTTCCAGTTCAGGGAGGGCCAGCAGTTCGGACTGGACTGTTCCCTTTGGAGCACAATCTAGACTGATTTGCATATAGCTGGTTCCAAACTCAGGTGGCAAGGTGTGACATATAACAATGGACTGGGATTCAACCCTGAGTAATTATCAGGTGCTGAGATTAATTCAAGCATTTCATCCATCACTTTCTTCTATTCTTTAGGCTGTCAAACCTTGTCGCACCGTTGAATGTTAACCTGAAAGATAACCCAACCATCTTAAGGTTTAAATTTGAAAACTATGGCTGGTTTAACCCCGGAGCTTCCTTTCCAGTTTACAGCAGGGGATTTACCGGGCTCGTCATTTGTAGGTCAAGCTTAAGCAGCGCCTGCGCTGTCTCTCGACGTGCTGTATCTACTGTATCGGCTTTAGCACGCCCCATCGCTCGTGATTGGTCCCTTCATGTGCTTTTTTAAAATTCCCTTGGTTTTTTGGGTGAATAAGTTACATTTGCCCCTCATATTGCTGTTTTTGTCATGCCTTCGACTCTGCCCCTGTTACATGGATCATCTCATGATCAGGCATATATGTTAGTTTCGGCTCACTACTTTTTTCTTTTGTGTCGGCTTCTGGGTTAGGATTGTTGTGATTGTTGGTGGCCTCGGGAGCCTACATGCATGCATTTCCCTGTGTGGGTTTCTCCACACCGCGCTACGTGACACGTGCCTCTTTGGTCTTGGCACCCCATGTGTAGGCATTTTCTTCTCAAGCCAATTCTCGGCTTGTGGGCAGCGCTTTATGCAATTTTTGTTAAGAGCTTATTTTGCAATCGTCATTTATTTTTAAATACATCCGACCCAGACCCAATTCCCCAGCCCCAGAGTAGTCAACTCTGTATGTTACACCACATTGCTAACTTGCTATTTACAATGAGCACTTCTTACAAGTGCTGTATTATTTCTTTACAAATGGCCACCGCCTTGAGCTAAAGGCTGACAGTGAAAGCGAGCCTGTGTAAGAGAGAGAGACTGGGGAGAGTGGTATTGGACAAGACCTCTTAACCTACCATTTCCTAACCTGTTAGGCTATCAAGAGCACCAGTCCCATGGCTGCAGGCAAAAGTAAGCAATTTACAAATAGCCTTTATTTATTTTTTACCCCATACCTGTACTCTGCCTTTCGATTGCCATTGTTTCATTTTATTTGTTACCAGTTTATTTTGCCGATCTGCATTTTGTTTTTTAATAGAGGCAACCCCAGACTTGAACCCAGTTCCCCAGTCTTAAAGTCATCAGCTCTATATGTTGCGCCACACCTCACCCTCTCCTGTGCTGCATATTTTTAGATAAAGCGCAAAATGAGTCAATGTTCCAGCACTTATTTTGTAAATCCATTTATAAGCACAAAGCTTCAAGCACACAGGCTTAAAAAATTGGCCAGCGTTACTAGTGTTGTTACACAAAATGTGACAGGTTGTTCTATCTACTGTGTGTTGTTTGTAAACTCGCAGCTTTTCTGCTACTCGGCTAAACACTTATAGGGTCCAAAAACAAGACCTATTGGTTGTGTCAATGCTTGTTGTACATTGTATTTTTTAACTCTGGATTATGGCCTTTTTCTGCACAAATGCAAAAACAACAGCTGATGGAAGGAATGCAGAACAAATCAAACATTCACCCACAGTCACAGATCTGGGTTTAATCCATCAGTTTTTTTTGCTTGCCATGCCATTCCAGTTTGGACCTAGCCATATGCAAATCAGTCTTGACCCTGTCCCCCATGGGAACAGCCCAGCCTGAGCTGCCAGGCCAGGTCCTCCCTGGACCAGAAACAAGCATCCTGGGACCAGTTTCAGGGTATCACCCTTCATCATAGTTAAAAGCCCCCAATACTTACAACCTATCAAAGCGCTTGCACACTCGACCTAAAAAGGAGGATTAAAAGTAAGAAAGAAAACAGTGACAAAGGCAGAAAGCAGTGATGAAAAATGACCTGTTATAGGGAGAGAAATAGAAACAAAGAGTGGTGAAAGAGGCATGATGGGACACCAAGACTAGACCGCCTTGGTATTCAACAACCTCACCATTCAGGAGTGCTGGTAGAAGACCAATATGAAAACCTTCAGACTTGTGCACCTATTTTTTTATATTCTTTATGTTACCAAATTAAGCATTGCAGGCTAATCAACTGTATGATTGATTTATATAGATTATGAAAGACAGACACCTGTCTGATTTCTTGATAAGGTGAGTAATGCCACGTTCTTGCACTGCCTATTTAGTTCAGGTGTCCAGTCTTCCAGAACCTGTCCCAAACTAAGATGCGAGAATTTAAGAAGATAAGAGTGAGACTTCTTATGTAGGGACCAAAACACATCCCTGTTGCAGGCTGTCAGTACTGGATACACCACTTAATATGCGACCAATAGTATTTGTTTAAAACTTTTCCCAAATGGAATCATGACGGGCCTAAAATTGACAGCAAAGTAGACTTTGTGGAATGTTCCATGCAGCCAGTTTCCCTCACGGACAATGTCTGTTGACTAAATAAAAGCTGCTCATAAATAAATAAAACTAAAATACAGGTTACGATATAGTTCCGTTGACTCCCGAGCTTGTGCTGCTAGAGCAAAGCAATGGTAAATAGCAGAAGTCCACCTAGTTCCACGGGAAGCAGGTCGTTACTTGAGATGCAGTCTACTAATTGTTATATGATTTTTTTGCACACTTTGGCAATTTTATTGGTTAAACGGATTAGTATGTAGCTTAATGGAAGGTTGACATCTTTTTTTTAATATGAAGTAGGGTTTTACTGGTGCACCCTTCCCAGACTCTGGAAAGTGGCCACTGAAATTCAGCAATAATTGCCAGGCCCACCGTTTGACATGTATTTTTACAGCTGACGTTCGGACATAATCAGGACCTGCTGCGCGACTTAATTTCACTGTAAGATTAGTAACTTTTATCTTTATTAGCAGCATTATTGGCAGCATCCGTTATATACTTCTCGGTGGGATACTCTGATTAATGGTCGTATTGGTCATGGGTAACCTCAGGCCTCCTCTCCTATTGAGCAGGCCAATAAAATGACACCATATACAGTTGCAATTGACAAAGTTCGAGAACTTCGTGGAATCGCCTACGACATCAAATCCCAGCTTTTAATTAGCACGTGCTATTTTTTCTCTTGAATAGTTAATTTGTAACAGGATTTATGTGTTTTTAAATTCTGATAAGATGGATTTTCAGGATCCTGCGTTGCCTGTTTCTGAATCCTCTACAGTTCACTTTTTAACCATTTGCATTTTTTAACGAACCATATTGGGTGACTTGTTTTAAAATCTGCCAAATAAAAAGAAAACAGCGTTTACCTTAGATGCAACAGTAAAGATAACGGAGGGACAGTGCAGTTTATCAAGAGGGCAGGTAAAGTGGCTGTAGCATACCTGAAAACATCTTCTGGACACTGTGGACTCTTGTTAAAACGTCTGAATCCAGTACTGTGCCAACAGGTTCCGTCTTCCCTTCAACTGTCCCACCCACCTCTTCATAACAAAATGAAACGCAATGCACTACAACATCAATGCATACTAATGACAAAACGGTCAATAAACTCTTTCTCCACTTCATCAGTGTAGAGGACCCAGCCACAGACATGTATATCCATTAAGTAATCCGCTGTCTCTCCTCATCTCACCCCACCCCTCTGCAGTTCACTGGCCTTATTTCTGCTTTTCAGCCTGTCCCTCCATTCATCACTGTCTTAGCTCTCCTCATGCTGCACCCCGTCCTTTACAGGCTCTGCTTCCCTCCTCACCCTGTGACTCCTCTCTCTTCAATGTCCTTTTCGGCCCGTCCGACCATCCATCACATGCTCCGTTACTCTTGCGGATCATTTCGTCCGGAAATTATCTTCACATGCTGTCTCCTTCCTCAGATCCTCCCACCCTGTCCAAAATCCATCATTAGCTCTCTGTCTTGCTTCTCGTATTATTTTACACCATGTCAAATTCATCATCGTTAGGTATCCGCCTTGCATTTCACTCTTTTCTCAAGTTATCACAGACCCTCAGCCTCTCCTTAGCCCTCCTCAGTCCATTCGTACCTCACCCAGTCTTTTTACCCTGGATCACCATGTGAGACTGGTTGGCAGCATTGGGAAGCTTGGGGGGGCGTGTGGTGACGTGGAGGGCTTTCCACTAGTGATCATATTAGCAGATTTTAAACAATAAGCACACATCTAGTTTTCTTGGTCAGAGCTGAGGCATGTAGGGTTGTGGTGAACCTCACCAGAGTCTCCACTGTCATCCTTACTACATGAGCCCATCTACCAGTCGGGTCATAGTTCATTTTCCTGGTTTTATGATATTTTGATATTCCACAGTTCCATCTCTATAGATCCATATTATTTTTTGACATGTTACTTGTACTTATTAGCTGAATTCGTATAATTTTCACTTGTAAAATTATGTGAAATTATGCTTTTAGAGCAAAATATGGTTTGCCGGTATCTCGTGTGATTTGGTTAAGCAAGTGCCTGTGTCGTGCTACAAATTGACAAATATGCTATATATCTTGTGGGATACAGGAGGAGGCTGGTTTAAGTAAAAATGTTACTCTGAGCCTCCCGTTGGTATGTCAGGAAAGGTAGAATGCGGGAAATTTTGCAAATGTCAGAATAATTGTAAAACGTTGCCTCTTTTTTGACTGAGCATGCAACACGACCAAGCATTGTCAACGCTGACAGGTCTGCCTTGCATGCTCAGTTACTAGCGAGGTCTAGTGGCTGTGTCAGTACTTGTTTCTGTCTTTTTTTTTTTTTAGGCTTTAAAGTTCTACTGACTTTTCACTTGTTATCCACCCCTATCATCATTTTTAAAATTTTTTTTACGGAGAAACCCCCTCTTGTGACCCACCTCTCTTTGGTTCACTGCCCGAGTTCGGTTCCTCCAACTTATTTTTGCTGTTGTGAAATGTGGTCCTTTTTTCCATCCTCTCGCCTTTTTTTATTCTTTTTTCCAATGGAAAAAAAACCTACCCCACTCATCTCGCTTACCTCATCCTCGTCACCCACGATCATACTTTTCATATTCACTTACACCTTTCACCTTGGATGGCTCTCTTTCTCTTGCAGACTACGCCTTTGACCCCTTCAGGTGCATGTGACTTTCCTTAGAAGATTCCCTTCAGCAACCACCTGTCTTCGCTCGTTTTTCCCTTAAAGCCACCATGTACTCTCATCTTAACTATGAAGACTTTGTCCAAGAATGATCAAAACCCTTTATCCCTTTTCCGAATTTGCTCTTTGACCCACTTTATTGACACCTAGGTTTTTTTACAGGGATGTCACAGGAGTTAGAGGGCAGCCAGGAGTAGGAGTAAATTCACACCCAGCTACCAGGAATTGGTTTTATAAGGCTAAAATGTCACCCAAAATTGATAAACCTCTACTAACGTTTGAGTTTGTATGTATTCCCACTCACTTTGATGGCTCATATACATCCTCCATAAATTAGATTTTTACTTTTCCCTAGGACAAGAGTAAATAATGATTGAGGGTGTAAATGAGGTTGGAGTGCCTCCATAATTAAGGTGTAGTAGAGGGTTATTATCCACAGGAAAATTTTCTCCAAAGAGAAACATGGTTTATGCTAATATTTTTGGTAAGGTATTTACACGTGTAAATGTACGCCATGTAAAGTTGCACGTTTTATCGCTTATGTATGTGATTTCCCCTGGAAAGCTGCAACTGTCAGTGTCCCAATAGCACTCGAGGGTCTTTTTAGGAATAAAAAAAATAATATATCTACTGCAAACATAGGTGTAAACCTATATGAGCATATTTATAATTTGTTTGAAAAGTGGGGTGGTAAAACAGATGCTACACTTACTGTATGGAGTTGTATTAAAGACCATGATTTGCAGATTTATTTGTCCTGAATACATCTCATACTCAAAATGGTGGACAGGACTAAGCTTTGCAATCGGACGCAATCGCTTTAACAAGGAAGAAGACTGTTGGTTCAAAATGGATCTTGGCCAGTAATCCCAAAAAATTGGGGCCAGCGATGGATTTTGAACAAGACTCAACTTTAAAGGATTCCTTTCATAATGATCAAACGTCTTAGTGTTATATTCTTCTGAAAGGCTTTCTGGCCTGTTTAACAAAACACAAACGGCAGCATTGTTGTTCCCTTGTCATGTAGACAGAGATGTGTGATCCTTTTTTTGCATGGATTTAGCTAAGACCTTTTTAGTAAATTATATAGTATTTATTTGGGAATTGTATAAAGCGCGTCATGACCCAAAGGTATCAGAGGGCTGTACAGATACGGCATAACAACACAGATCATAACATGCAAAATGTTGTGCTACATAGTGATGTTCTTCTGTGTCCTCTATTGGGTCATTCACCCTTTTGACTTCATTTTTTAAAGTGATGGTAGATGAAGTCAGCCGAATCTCCAACAGAAGTGAGTTCCAAAGTCTGGGGGCCGAACTTGAGGAAAAGCTGGTGTGATGTCCTTTTTCTTGAACCTAGGTGGTTCAAGCAGAAGGTACCTTGCACTTCCCAGGGAGCAGCTGACAAATGTACTTGTTTGTGTCGTAGTGTAGTGCTTTGTACATCAGGTAAGTTTACTTATAGGGGCTTCCAGCCAGACCTCCATTAGTCTGTTGTCATTCACATTTTGTATCTGCCCAATACAGCATGCAGAATGAGGCAATAGGTCAACCCACTTTGGCCAGTATCTATCTTCACTGTCATTCAAGTCATTCTGCTCTTTCACAAAGACCACATCCACACACAAAGTAGTTCCTTTCAATGCAAGACCTGCTATGACAATGTGTGCCTTTTAAGACCAAAAATATATTTTGCTTTTTTCAATTTTTTTCTGTTTTGAATGTTGTGAAGGCCCAGCAGCTCTCACCACATTAAAGTTTTTTTTTAATAGAAATAATGGTAACACAACCATTGACAAAGCCAAATGGCTGGCAGCCAATGTTCGTTATTGGGGTTGTGAATGTATGTTTCTTAAAGTAGTTAATATTCAATTTGTGTGAGCCCTGCAAAATGCACAAACGTCGGAAAATTGTGAGACGTGTTAGACAGTAAAAAAAATATTAACTGCAATAGCAACATATTTGTATTAAGTAGCGTGTCCTCTACACATCCATATCCGACACTAAAAAAACTTTTTGTTTGAAAGGCACCGATTTTACTGCAATGCACAGTTTCATTCTCCGACTGACCTGCTCACGAAGGGCGGTTAATTCATTCCAATATAATCGGTTTTGTTTGACTTTTCGAATGGATTACCTTTGTTTATTTTTGGGGTGTATGCAATCAATGGTCTAAAATTAACTTTCTAAAAAAAATCTTCCTTATACGCTTGACGTACAGCGCACATTGTTTAACCTAAAGGGTGGCGCGAGAACTTTCGTAAATAAAGACGCTTGGAGGAGGCTTGGGGATGGGCTTCCTTCGTATTTCAGCGCTGTAATGCTGTGCAGTCAAGACCCGCTGCTTCCAGTTTAAATAGATGTTCAATCATCCAACAAATCAAAATGATCAGTCACGTTGTTAAGCTGCTGCCAGAATGAACGCTTCTCATATATCTCAGCAGCCCACTACCTCGGGCAGTACCTGTCATGAAATGCCCTCTTCTTGATTTGAGGGCTTATAAAGGAGGAGGTGGCCTTTAACTACTGGCATTGCCCAAGACAACGGGGCTGCAGTGCTGTAAGAACATTTAAGCCATTGAAGGTAGATTTCTCTTAACGATTGGGGAGAACCTGAAAGACCAACATTGGAATGCTGGAGTAGAAGGCCCCGCACGCTCCACGCGCATGTTTAAAATGGAGCACCCAACAGGTCAATGTTCTAAAATACATTTTTTTGGCAGTTATATTTGTTACAGTAATTCCTGAATCTTTTTTTCAAACCAAATAGTACTTTCTACATCCCTGTCTCATGCTCTGTTAAATCTTTGGCGTATTGATTGCAGAAGACTGTATGCTTCTTTTCCACTAGTACTGCTTAGCCTGAGTTGTTATCGTCTGTGGAGCTGGCATTAAACAAAGGCAAAAACACAAATTGCTCTAGGCGCTGAAGACGGCCATTTATGAATGCTTTTATTTGAGACTTTGCTTTTGTAAGGCTCTAGTGCAACAGGGAAAATGTTTGACAGTGCTGGGGTACAAAGGGTGAGCGAGGGGAGGTAGAGGTCTGCCTGACAAACCTAACACTAGAACAGGGCATGTGCTTGGCAGAAGAGGGTTGTCTTCAAATAGTTTGTGTATTTTTTTTGTCAACCTCTTAGTGAGCTCTCAAAGGTATGGAGTTCCAAAATTTTGAGTGTAGGTTCCTTCAACAAAATTGTTACTCTTTAATGGGAATAAAGGTAGCTAGTTCTATAAAGATGACTTTATGCATCTGGCTTAGTAGCACGGGGGTGATAAATTAGGCACCATTATGTTGGACATTGTGTACAAAAGTGAAGTTATTTAATTAAACTTTGGTAAATCAGCAGCTAAAGGAGTGACATCCGTGCAGACAATGTGTGACTACTCTTTTTAGGATGAGAGTGATGCAGGTGTGGGCTGAGAAGTTAAACCTCTTGGAGGTTTGTTCAGTGTTTGGCTTAGAGGGCCCTATAGAGTCTAAAGCTTGTGGTTGTTTATTTCTGATCTGTTAGTGTTGGAGGCAGCACATTCTGGATGGCTGAGGCAAGGCCCTAGCCAGGCAGAACCTTCCACCTTACACTCACTACCCGTGGGTAGTTTGGCACAGAGCAGTCAGGCTTATCATAGTGGCAAAGTGCAAAGCAATGGCACAGCACTTCCACACAACAATTATACTGAGTGTCACAAAAGAGATTTCACACGATGTGTATGTAAATAACCTCTTAGCTGCTGGGTCTCCCCCCCTTCAGTGCTGAGCCCTCTTTTGCCTATTTGGGATAGTTCGCGCTTAGGCCCCCATAATGTTTTCTCCACATAAGCTACCCACGCCAAATTTGCGTCCTTTTTTCCCAACATTCAGGGGATTGTAAAGGTACCCAGAGTTTGTGGGTTCCCCAGAGGAGACCAAGAAATTAGCCAAAATACATCTAATTTGTTTTTGGAAAAATGGGAAAAAGTGCTGCAGAAGAAAGCATCTGTTTTTTCCCTGGAAACGGCATCAACAAAGGGTTTGCAGTGCTAAAACCACCGTCTTCCCAGCTTTCCGGAACAGGCAAACTTGAATCAGAAAACCAAATTTTTCAACACATTTTGGCATTTTACTGGGACATACCCCAGTTTTAAATTTTTTTGTGCTTTTAGCCTCCTTCTAGTTAGTGACAGAAATAGGTGTGAAACCATTGGTAGATCCCAGACAGCTAAATATTGCTAAAAAAGGAGACACAATTCTGAATTCGGCAAGGGGTCATTTGTGTTGCTCCTTCAAGATTTTCCTACGGAAAGTAGCAGTTCAAATAAAATATTGAAAATGAGTTGAAAAAACAGCTCTTTCTGACTGTTTTCTTCTGTAACTTTTTCCAACTATGATAGATTTTTTAAAGCAATATACCGTCACGTTTGCTGGATCCTTCTGGCTGCGGGGATATATAGGTCTTGTAGGTTCATCAAGAACCCTAGCTACCTCAGAGCCAATCAATGAGCTGCTCCTTGCTGTTGGTTTTCATTGTATACTGGGAATACAGCAATTAATTTGGTAAAATATAAAGTGTGAAAATTAGGTATCACGGAAACCTATGTATTTCTGAAATGGGCACAAGATAAGGAGTTTAGAAACAGTGGTTATTTGCACATCTCTGAATGCTAGTGTCCCCATACTAGCATAGGAATTACAAGGCATTTCTCAAAATGACTTCTTTCTTACACACTGCCTTACATTTGGAAGGCAAAAATTTAGAGAAAAACAATTGGCAATAACACTTGTCCTTCTATATTGTATTCCCCCAAATCTCCCAGTAAAAATGGTACCTCACTTGTGTGGATAGGTGTAGTGCCCGCGACAGGAAACGCCCCAAAACCCAACATGTACACATAACATTTTTCCATTAACAAAATGATGGTTTTTTTGCAAAGTGCCTAGCTGTGGATTTTGGGCTGTATCTCAGCCGGCGCCTAGGGAAACCTACCAAACCTATACATTTATGGAAAATAGACACCTGGGGGATCCAGAATGGGGTGACTTGTGAGGCTCCCTCTGAGGTCTGTCACCCATAATCCTTTGCAAATCCTCAAATTTAGGCTTGAAAAAAAACATTTTCCTCACTTATCAGTGCTGTCAAGTTCTGGAATCTGAGGGGAGCCACAAACATCCTTCCACCCAGCATTTCCCCCAAGTCTCCCAATAAAAATGGTACCTCACTTGCATGGGTAGGCCTAAAGCCCGCGTCAGGAAATGCCCCAAAACACAACATGGACACATCACATTTTTCTAATGAAAAAGGACGTGTTTTTTGCAAAGTGCCTAGCTGTGGATTTTGGCCTCTAGCTCAGCCAGCACCTGGGGAAACCTACTAAACCTATACATGTATTGAAAGTAGACACCTAGGGGAATCCAGAATGGAGTGACTTGTGGGGCTCTCACCAGGGTCTGTCACCCAGAATCCTTTGCAAACCTCAACATTTGGCTAAAAATAAAATTCTGCACATTTCTGTAATCTGAGGGGAGCCACAAACTTCCTTCCACCCGGAATTCCCACAAGTCCCCCGAGACAAATGGTACCTCACTTCTGTGGGTAGGCCTAGTGCCCGTGACAGGAATGGATCACACAACAGTCAATGCTAGTCCTTACATGAGGGCAGCTGTTGACCCTGGGCTGATCCATTCCTGATGCAGGCACTAGGAACAGTCACTCAAGTGGGGTAACATTTTTATCAGGACAGGTGGGGAAACACTGGGTGGTAGGAATTTTGTGGATCCCAGCATATTCCCTTAATTGGTGTGACAGAAATGCAAACAAAAATAGAGTTTTTATTCAACATTTCACCTTTGCAGGGTATTCTGGGTGAGAAAACTTTGGGGAATCCACACAAGCCACACCTCCGTGGACTCCCTGGGTGTCTAGTTTCCAGAAATGTCTGGGTTTGGTAGGTTTCCCTATATGTCTGCCGAGCTCAGGACCAAAAACGCAGGTTCATGCCTTACAAAACCAGGTTGTTTTTTTATAGATAATTTTGATGTCTCCACAATACGATTTGGGTGGTGGAATTTGGGGCTGAACTAAATTTAGGAGCTCCCAAGAGAGCACTCTCTCTGTGCTTGCCACTGCATGCATCTTCTCTCTGGGTTGGGCTAACCCACTGTTGTCTGGCTGACAGACTGTGCTTGTGAAGAGACAGCAGAACCATCCTCATCACCTCCCTCAGAATCACTGGAAGACGAGTTGTCGGATGGGATTCCTCCAACTTAAAAAAAATCACTCCCAGAGTCTGCTCCATTGTCCTATCCCTCAGATGCTGTCTCAGTATCACCTTTCTCAGTCTCTGATCCTACATCAGAGCTGTCCTCCATAACCCGAGTTAGGGATTGAGCAGCAGTCATCCAACGAGACGCCATCTCTGTTACTGGCTAAACTGTCCCTCTAAAACAGTAGCCTAGGTAGAGAGTCAAAAAATTGCTGGTGGGTGTGTGCGATGTGTGTGTGATGTTTGCAACAGTAAAAGTCAGTCACATTACCTTCGCCTCTTCCCTCAATCAGCACGTTCCCTGAAGACATTGAAAAAACAAAAAAAGACACACTATTAATTCATGTTGTCACATACCCATCGTCACAGTCTTTAGCACCTGTGGTGCTCAGTCCGGCAATCATTTGTTGTGCTCCCACTCCCATGAACTCCTCCTCCGATTCCCTCACTACCACCCAGCAGGAGTGCCCTTCATCTCTCCATAGCCCCCCTCGCACATACATTTCATTTGTATTATAGCGCAGGTGATGGCTGGCTTACTCAGCTATTCCATAAAATACAGATTTGATCTTTGCAGCAAGCATATAAACCTTTGGTGCTACTTTATGGTATCAAAACTGCAAATAGACAAAAGTCCGATCCTCATCTAGCAGAAAAATAATCACAAGAGTTAGCTTGACTTTTTATTGCTGCCTAAAAGCTACGGTTGAAACTCATCAGTTGGAGTATGAGCATATGTGCATTGCTTTGAAGACATGCGCTGCGAGACAACTGGTGGTGAAAAAATGAATAATAATATATATATATATGGAGAGAGCGTCTCTCTCTCTCTCTCTCTCTCTCTCTCTCTCTCTCTCTCTCGCTTTATGTATATGTAAAAAAATCACCTTTATATGTGTGTGTGGTTACCCTGGGGGCCGATTGCAGCTCCTACGAAAACCACACACGCATTGACAAAAGTGATCTGTGTGTGTGTGTGTGTATATATATATATATATATATATATATATATATATATATATATATATATATATATATATATGTTTTTAATAGCTGTGTGGCATTGACAAAAGTGATCTCTCTCTCTCTCTATATATATATATATATATAGATATATATATTGATCTAGATAAATATATCAATATATAGATGTATATATATATATTTATTTTTTTCATAGCTGCATGGTTTCCCTGGGGAGGCGATTGTGGCCCACAGGGAAACCATACAGCTATTAAACAAACATTGTCCCCACAGGGGTTCAGCCCTGCTCATGGTGACCCCCTGTCAGTTTCATTTTTCATTTTTTAAACATTTTTTTCATGTATTGTTTTCTAACTCCTGGATTTAAAAAAAATATATATATATGCCTGGGGGGGGGGGGGGGGGGGAGGCGGCCCAGGCCCAGGCCCATTTTCAGAGGAGTTCCCCCACCCAAGTATAACTCCTGGTGTCTAGTGATGGCTGCAATACACGGCCAGGAAACCATTTCAGGAAGGCCTTGTTTGAATTGGGAGAATTTCCCCTTTCACACAAGATCTTCCTGAAAGGTGGGGAGGCCCTTTCGGGCCCGTTTTCCCCACCGGAGCAGAAAGCGGCCTTACCTGCTGCTTCCTGCTCCGGTGGTGAGAACAAATTGTGACGTTAGCTCACATTGCAGCGCGCTGACATCACAGAGGGGCGGGCGAAAACACAGAAGCTCTTCTGTGTCTCCCCAGGGAGTTTTACATTTAAAAAAATCCTCAGGTGCATTTTTAAAACCCCACCCTGGCATCACCCACTGGTCATGACCTGCACCAGGAAATAACAGTGCCAGTAATTGGATAGGTAATGAGAAGTACTCTTAATGATCACCCAGGCAGTGAGGTAAACCTTTGCTGCAGATATTTTACTTTGATCTGTAGGTCACAAGTTTAGATCCGGCCAAGGCAACTCAGCCTTTCCACCCTTTGAAGGCTGATAGTTTAAGTACTATTACGTTCCTTAATAATAACACCCGTTATTGACAGTGCTTTGTAATGTCAGAAGTATGAAACAAAACTCTATTTAAAATACAATTAATGGCAGAGTTGTAAGAACTCCCATGCTGCCAAGGTGCACATAGGCAATGGGTAAACCCTCTTTTCCTCTGAGCCACGGCATCATTCCATCTTATTCCACCATATGCTATCAGCTGGAGGTGAGTGCTTGATGCAGTAATGAAGGTAGTATAGGGTATAAAAGGAGTTCCCTGCAAAAACCTTCCCATCATTTTCTTTTGCAGGTCTATAAAAGTAGTTTCATGTAATAAATATCTTCTTGATTCAAGTACTGGGTATGTGAAATTTTATTTGAGAGGTTCTATGGAAAATTGTGCAACGTCTTGCAGTTATACACTTAGCCCAAATTTGCCTGATATTGATACTTTTGTGATAACTTGTAACAAAAGGTATTCTTGCAGAGGAAACCGTACATATATTTTTCATACTGGGTGGCTGCTAGTAGGGTGAAAATGTATAAACTCAGGCGACAGTTTTCTTTTAATGCAAAGAAAAACGTTCTGTGAGCGAAGCCGAACTGAAAAGTTGGCAAATTGTGTGACCGGACAAAGTTGAGTAATATCGCAAAACTTCGGCAGTATGAATAAACAAAAACTTGTCACATCGAATGAGTTGCATGCAGACTTGATGCCATTACACCCGAAGAAAAATACACTTAAGACTTTTACTGGCGAATATAATTGTTCACTGGGATGTAAATTACCATCTTGTGCAAGACCTAGTGTCGAAGAACATGCATTACTGTCAAACTTGTACTTCCCATGTTTTCTTATCAAAACTTTCTCCACTGAGATTATGTTACAGACAGACATTATGTGTATTGACGTAAGGATTGATAAGTGTTCAGGTCTGAACTTTTGCGTTACATATTTTGGGCAGTCTGTCCATTTATCAATGCCTGGTACTCAGTCTGTTACGTATTAGGTAATCGAATTATAGAAAGAACATCATCCATCAACCACGTCCAGAACAAGTACGCTGTGCAACTTTTCACATTGTTTAATTTTTATGATAAGTCAAGAACTCGACAGGATGATTAACGTCTGTTGCTGAAAAGCCTTTCCTCCAGCAGAAGTACAACATGCCATAGGATAAAAGCATTTTAGCAAAATCGCATTGAGAGAGAATGGTTTTCAGAACTGTATAAGAGGCATTGCTTGTTAAAACTTGCGGACACACAGAATCTGTCTGCAAAGGAATGAGTGCTGAGCTGAGGGACTAGCCCTGAGGCCTTGTCTTGTGAGCCTTGCAGGGAGGACAAGTCATTCTACTAAGTGGCCTTTTTGGTGCCCAATAGTGTTGAGTACTTTCAGTGAAGTCATATACTATGTCTGTGGTGATTACTGTAATGTCACCATTGAGAAGGTAGGACTGAGAACCCAAAGTGGCACTAGCATAAATGTCCAAACTGCTCTTCTTTCCTTCTGACACTCTTTCCATCTATGCTCTGTCTCTCTCCTTCTCTTTGATCTTCTCCATCGTTGCACTTTTTACTTGCTCTCAGTTCCCTCTCCTGTACATTTCTTCTTCTGCTCTTTCTTTCTGAGTATACCCCAGCTATGCCTAATGCAATAAACTCCAAGGAGCTTTAAGGAGTGCTGATTGTCGATGGCCAACTTGGCATCTCCATCAATCAATCTCCAAAAGCTCCAGCCAGATAAATGGCTAAGAAAGCACAGGTCAATGATGTTTTTGATAACTCCCACTTTAATTAGAAAGAGTATTCCAAACCACTACAAATATGGATTTTAAGTATGCAGTATTCTTTCAACCTGTTTAATCCAAAAATATATAGGAAATTATTCATCTTCTACATTAATGTTTGAAATTTTGTTCAATACATAAAGCTAAAAAAAATAAAAAAATGTGAGGAAAGGGCTGCCTGTGTAGTACTGTTAAGAAGGATTCTGTTTCTCATGCTGTGACGTAAAAGAACAATTTAAATGAAACGTGTTTTCATCCACGCATAGTGAGAACATGATGGAAGCCGTGCAGCTGTTTTTCATGTTGTGTTGCCAGAGTTTTTACTCGCAGGAAAAAATAAAACCAGCAGATTTCCCATTATAAAAAAACTGCTATTGCCAGAATATTTGTTATGCTTGGAAACATTAGGAAGTATAGTATAATCATAATGCATTGTTTGTGGTTGTGGTTAAAATCCTCCTTCACAATACAGTCTGAGCTGCTGCCATACTCTTCTCATGGCTTTTCATGTCATAATAATGTCCAGAAAGGCAACAAAACTCTTTATGAGAAGTGGGTGTAGAGTAGGGGTGGGCGGACCTCACAGAATTTCACAGTTACATAAAAACTCCATGAGGTTCCATGGAGCTCCACTCTTGGGCAAAAATATACACATCACAATGCGATTTAGTGACACTAGCGCATTCACAGTTTGCACATGGGGTGCACAAGAGTGTGTGGCCATTTCAGTGGATTTTGCTGTAGCTTGAGTAGAAAATCTATTCATGAAGCAGCCCTCTGACGATGCTTGTGACCGCCCACATTAGAAAATGTTTCCGACAGTCCTCCTAGCTACTGGAATTCGCACTAGGGGAATGCCAAATCTCAGTTGCCAGCTCACATTTCTGGAGCCTCACAGGGGAAAAATATTCCACCATGTGGTGATTGGCAGGATATCTGTGATCTCTGCATTACAATAGTAACGCAGAGTTGCCAAATTCCACCAGTGGAATGACATTTTCTATCCAGGCCTAGTGTATAGACGTTTTAAGGCATGGGCAACATAGGCACAGGCCCTTGGCCCCAGCCTTTCAGAAGGCCCCCCGTTAGAGCCAGCTCTGTTCTGCAGAGACTCTTGCCCTGATGACATTGAATAATTCTTCAACACATTGTTTTAAATATCGTTTTCCTTTCATTCATTTTCATTGTTGTCATCTGTTATACACATTTTAAAGAGAAATGTTGTGTTGATGTTTGATGCAACACCAATAAAAAAACGTCAATTTTTGAGCAAAACAGGAATTTACTTGGAGAAATGGAAGGGGTCGCAGATCACAGGTCACAGTGAGCTGCTGCTGTGTTACACAATTGAAAATAAACACAATAATAATAAACATAATACATTTAAATACCTGAATAGCATATGTAAACACATTTACAATTTGGACCTGTGTGCCTGTGCACTATCAGTGATCTGGACAAAGAAGGCATGAAAGAGCTAAATTGGATCATAAATTCCAATCTGTTCCGGACAGAGCCCCCAAAATATGTTTGGCTCAGGGCCCCCCGAATCCTTAATATGTCCCTTAGAGGGTCCCTTCCAAAGTAGGTGACAGGGTTGCAGTCTTTTCAGAATTTGTGGCAAACAAAAACAGTAATTATATCTACCCCTAATACAGTACAAATCATTACAGTTTACTTTCCTGCAGCCCTGTTGCACAATGTTTCTGTCTCTTATATTCAGATCTCTTGTATGCCTCTATTTCAGGTGGGCTGACATATGCTCCCCAATTAGCCAACTCCAGAATAAGCCAGAAAGGTTTGCCCTCTCTCTCCACTACTGTGTTCTATTGTAGCGGAGCCATTGGCTAGCAGGGCACACTCACGGGCATTCTATTGGTTCTTTAGCTACAGGGTATCTCTCACTGAATAGCTCTATACGTGGACTACATGCTCCTGTTTCTCTGCGAAGTGGAGAATGATATACCGGGGGCAATATCACTACTGCAATTATTCAGCAACAAATCAGGCCTCTGCATTAACTGACAGAAATCGCATCTGTTTCCCCAGTGTTGTCACATGCCTCAATCTCAGGACCTGGGAGAACTTTCCTGGGAAGAGACCTGCATGAAATATCTGTGAGTTAGAGTCTACCATGACATCCTGGATGGCAATATAGGGGCGGCCATTAGGGCACTATGTGCAAATGTGGACTTTGGAAAACCCTCCCCTTATTTGTGGCAGGACAGAGTACCGTTGAAAAAATGATGGTACTCCATGTGGTTTTACCATGACCTCCGAGATATCCTGGACGGCAATACAGGGGCGACCACTATGTGCAAATGTGGATTTTTGGAAAACGCTCCCCTTACTTGTGGCAAGACAGATTGCCGTCGCAAAAATGATGCATTCCCCCGAATGCTTTACTTTTATTTCACTGTGCTGAGTTCCATCCCCGCAGAATGTTCAAAGAGATGGGCTTATTACTGGTTGAGCTTTTCCGAAGGAGCAGGTAGGCGTAGAGTGGCATTAACCAAGTTGCGCCAGCCTACGTCCAAAGGGTGGATGGTGGCACCAGACCTTGAGGCTTATTGCCTGGCTGCTCAACTTCAGTGGCACAACCAGTGGCTTCATTTGCAATTACACCCTGGTGGAGGTGCTCCTGGAGATGCCCTGGGTTTCTGTGTATTGCTTCAGATCCTCATGACTCCCAGATGGCCTTTTGGGACGCATTGAATCACAAGTGGCCCGTCACTTCTGGCAGTGCTGTCTGCAGCGCAGAAGAACTCACCTTCTCCACATGCCTGATATTCCATTGCAGGGATTAGAGATCATAGATGGGAGGGAAACACTGTGGGGCTTGACAGATCAGTCAACATTTGGCATTTCCAGAATTGGGGACTTTTAGAGAGATGGGGACATACTGGCATGTGATGATCTTTTGGAGGCATTTGAACTACCCTGAGGGCAGTACTTGGTGCATCGGGTGGTAGTGGCGACTCTGGAGAACGGGAACAGTGGAGCCCCTGACTCATCAGTGTAGTCGGGTCCTCTGCACAACAAATGGCATAATTAGAGTGGTCACTAACCTATGTCGAGCACTGCAGGCAAATATTATTACCCCATTAGTAGAGTTACGACATAACCGATCACAGATGCAGACTGGACCACAGTACTGGCTAGTACACATGCAATCTCGCACAACGGAAAGATTTAAGTTAACATTTCTTATTACTTATATAGGGCATACTTTACCCGGGTGGGGAAATCATGCGGACATTTGGTGCACCATTGGCAACCTGCTCCAGATGTGGAAAAAGTAGTGCTGAGATGCTCCACATGAAGTGGGCCTGTCCTGCTCTGCTTGAATTTTGGGAGGGGGTGGCAGAGTGCATCAACAAGGTTACAGAACAGATGATCCCCTGCATTCCTGTGACATGCTTGCTGGAGGGATTCCCACAGCCAGCCAAACACAAAGTGACCTCTAAATTCATGGACCTAGCCATGATTCTTGCAAAATGTGCATTTACAATGCAGTGGAAGGCCGCTGGGGGCCTCAGGTGGACAAGTGGAGAGAGGTCCTCATATTGGGGGTGCGTTCCGAGAGCACAGTCCTTTTTCAGGAGGTAAGAAGGGGTTACTGCTCGATGGATATAGCCAGGGCTTGGGACAGCTTAGTAAACTCCCTAAAAAGAACCTGAACCAGATTCCCCTGACATGTCACTGATATCTACTTATAACCCAAGGGTAACCGGAGACTAGATAGACACAAATACAAGATTTCCCTGGCTGCATGCTCCTATGATATGGATTGAGCAGTGACTTACCACTGTGCAGAAGACAAACACTAATGCACATTAGATTTTGACATGAGTCATAGGAGGGGAGATAGATGGAGGGATGATGATGTTATCAAAGTGTGCTAGAAACAGATTGATATCCTGTTAATACCATTTATGAATCCTTACTTCTCAGGTCTGTTATATGTAACCCAAACAACGCAAATGTGTGACAAACACCATATTTGTACATGTTATGAGATTGTTGACCCAAATTGTTAAGGATGACAATAGAAAAAATAAAACTTTGTTTAACAAGTTGAGTGCTTGTATGCAAACTCAGTTAATGGACCTCAAGCTTGTTTAATTGCGGCAATAGAGCTGAGCAGAAAAAAGATGTCCAGCTGATGGTATAGCTGAATACAGTATTCCCTGTTTACATTCATTCCTAAATTTGAATTAAAATCACAGGTCAAGATGACACATGGCGAATCAGATACTTAGTACTAGAACTATCAGCCTTAGGGTGGTCTTACCCCAAACGTTTTGCCTTTACCCTCTACTTTTTGCTGAAATTCTTTTAGTTGGCTCTAGCACCCTGTGCACTTTACCACTGCTAACCAGTGCTAAAATGCTTGTGCTCTCTCCCTTAAACATGGATTAAATTGGCTTACATCTGATTGGCATATTTAATTTGGTTGGAAGTCCCTGGTAGATTTGGTATACCACATACCCAGGGCCTGAAAATTAAATGCTACTAGTGGGCCTGCAGCACTCCTTGTATCACCCACTTAAGTAGCCACTTAGAACATGTCTTGGGCGGCCTGCCATTGCAGCCTGAATGCAGTGTTAAACTGCCAGTTCGACTTGACAATATAACACCCTTGCCAAAACGCCTCAATTCATTTTTCATTACTGTGAGGCCTACTTCCCCCAAAGAATAACACTCTGCTGTCTTATTCTATTTAATTAGTGCTAACTGTTGATTGGGAACTGGTAAACATTTCATATTTGGTGTCTGTAAAATTGTATTGAAAAATACTCTTTACTGGGAAAAGTCTGATTTCAAGTTACACTTTTGTAAATGCCACTTTTAGAAAGTTGGCATTTTCCTACACTAGCTATGTGGTGCCTGCAACATTTGCTAGGTCACATGACTGTAGCTGTCAGTTGGACTTTGTTTATTCCTTCCAGACAGCCCCTTAATAGAGGGATTAGATGTGCCTGAATGGGCCATCAACTGACAGTATGGGGAGGGGGAGCTGGGCACAGCCCCACTTGCAAATGAATAGGCTGTGCTCTGCCTTCACGCAAAGGATGTGCCACATCTGCATTGTTCCTGCAGCTAGCTTGAAACCAAAGCAGGGAAGTAAGGAAACTTCAAGCACTTCAAAGGGGATTTCCTAGAAACTTTTACTTCGAAGAAGGCACTAGGTATAGAGGTATAAAAATAAGACCTTCAAACCCACCCTTCAGTTCACTTTCTGGACCTAGGAAGGAATCTTAGAGGACTGCCTGCTATTGTGGCCTGCAGTGCATGCCACAAGGCTGCTTCACATGGCAGGACTGCTTTGCTGCCTGGAACCTGCATGGAACCCTCAGAGGCCTGCTCTGCTGCTGGAGCCCTGTTTCATCACTTGAACACAGTACTACCAGAGTGACTCCAAGGGCTAGTTGGCTGGCCTCTTGGGACAGAAAAGGCTCCAACCATCCTGAACCTGCGCCTGAGTAAGTCCTAACAACCCAAGTGGTATCCCTCCAGTCTCTGAACCTTGGTGGTGGAGGTAGTGCTAAAGCTGCTCAGATAGCCAAAGCCACAGCTTGGCCCTTAGAATATTTTGGCTATACACTGCTGTGAGAACCAAGGGAAGACCGGGACCAACCTGCTCATCTATCTGCTCAGGGTGCATCGCTGGTCACCCTGACCTCGCAGTAGCTCCTGATACATTCTTCTCCACAGTAGCAAATCCTATTCAGCTGTCCTTCTCTCAAGGGTTGCCCAGCCTTGTGGAACTCTCAGCAGCACCAGCCTGCTGACTTATCCTGCTGGACATTTTTCATGTACAAAAAAGAGACTAAGTCTAAGCATCTTCACTGCAACTTCAGCCAGCGGCTCCCTGGTGATGCCACCTCCACGGACACCTCTTGCAGCATTGGCCTGCTGAATTTGTTCTCATAACATTTTCTTCTAAATGTATTCTAAGTCCATAAGTAAGTGCCGACCGGACCCAATCCACTTTTCATATCCTACTTGCGCTCCATCGCACTAGGCCATGTTCTATAACTTTGACCCCATCTTGTGCAACCAGATGTCCACGATTGAAGCTTTGATCTTTTAGGTGCTGTTTTATTTTTTACTTTAAAGAATCACAACTTTAGTTTTTACTTTATTATTGATTGTGTGCTGCATAAATATTTTACCCACTGCATTAAGTTAACCTTGACTGCTTGTATGACAAGCTGCCAGATGATTGAGCACAGGTTAATTTAGTGACTTTTGTGATTCACCCTGACAGAGACTGTGACAGTTGCTTGAAGAGTAGTCATTCCCCATTTAACCACAACCCAGTAGCTCAAACATTGCCAGAGTTGGCCTGATTCTACCTAATCTCTGTATCCTGAAAGTATTCACAACCAGGTTCTAGTTTAGACATGGAAGAGCACAACCTATTAGATAAATACTCTGACAAACTCTCCTTTGCATGACCCTACCTATCACTCTGTTTGCTGGCACAAAGTATTCACTGCAACTCGAACGTATAAGAGGAACTTCTTGTCAAGCTTTTGGTATCTAGCAGATGGAACAGTGTAATATGACAAAGCTCTATAAGTACCTGATCTCTTACTAATCTCTTCCAGCCAGCTACATTACAAGAAAACAACTTAACTTTGCCTCCCAGTAACTAGAAGTCACTGAAATTAATAAAAGGTCTTCCAAGGGCACTTTGTTTTTGTCAAATAAAAGTGCAGCTGCAAGCCAGGGCCAGTGTCTTTCCTGCCAGTTAAAGTCTGCTTGCTGAGGCTCTTTTAGTGGTGGAATGAAGGATCTACCATATAGTGTGCTTATCTCATAGCTTAATTTTTATGCAGATTGTGTGGATAGATAAATGCACCCAAGGCACCCCTTAATGTCAACGCTATCAAAGGAGGTGAAAGTTTACTATTCTGCTGTGAGGTAGAAGACTTGCCAAAATCACAAGGTATTTGCTACTATGAAAGTTGATTTTTCAAGAGTCTAACACATGCCAATGGCATTGTCCCCATCAAGAGTAACAACCAGAGAAATCCTTCAAAAAGGCCAACTAGTACACCCAAGAACTCAGAACATCGAAACAAGACAGCAAACAGCTGGAGAGGAGATGGAACGCCGGCAAGGATACCTCCGACAAGGCAGCCTTCAAGACCTCCCTCAACCTGTACCTCTGCCTGCTGAGGGCAACAAAGAAGACGGCCCTTGCCGCATTCATCGAAACCAGCTTCAAAAACACCAAGGAACTTTTCAACATCATTAAGAAATTCTCCAACCCAGCTGCCAGTGGAAACAACATCACACCCTCACAGGAGCTGTGTGACAACCTTGCCCACTTCTTCCACGACAAGATCACAGCCACATACAGAAACCTTGAACCCCAACCCACACCTGTGGGCGTCTTGACCGATACACCACCACCGTAATCGACATGAACAACATACTGCCCATTTGGAACATCCTCTCCACCCAGGACATTACCTCCAGCATAAAATCCATCCACTTGTGAGCTCCCACAGACCCATGCCCGCACTACATCTTCAACCTTGGAAACCAAAGGATCCGCCAGGAACTCACCACCCTGTTCAACACTGCAACATTTCCCGACACCTGGAAACCCGCTGAAGTCAAACCATTATTCAAAAAACCCTCCTCCTGAACTTCCACCAACTGTCGAGAAGACTACGCTATGCCTCTCTTTCACATGTCATACTCCCCGCATTACCGAAGCAGAAGTGGAGGATGCTCCTTCTCTCACCTCGCAGCAAAAACCTTCAACAACCTCCCCACACACCTCCGGACCATCAACTCACTTCTGAAATTCCGAATGGCCCTCAAGATCTGGCTGTTCGAATAAGCATCCGTGACCTGCAAATGCCTGGATACCATATCAGGTGATTAGCAGCGCTTTATAAATCTGGATTTATTGATTTTCTATTGTCCCAAATACATTCATGTGCAGTTAACAAAATGTGCAGTTAACAATAACACAACTTTAGTTTATTCCCTAAAACGGAACAAGAGTTAGGCACAAACTTTATGCTGTAAAAAGTAATTTAAAGCCAGGTGCTCCATTTAGGGAACAGAATACGTAGATCCAGGATATTTTTTCTATTCAGTATAGTATGAAGTCCCCTGGACTCGTATTCCAGACAAAGAAGTAGCTGCAAAGGCGGAAGAATTTGAGAGCCTTGTCTGAAAGACACCCAGTTTGTACCTAAATTAAGTTTGCAGCCCTACCTCTAATTACCCGAAAGTTCCCACAAAGTTATCTGGATGTACTTTCCTTGAAGGGGCAGCTTCACTAGATTCCTAAGGCTTCCGAGCTGGGCCAAAAGTGGGCCATGGAATGAAGTCTAGGAATGATCAGACCAGCTAAGCTACGTATGAATTAATCCTTGTTATGATCCAGTATCAGCCATACCCCTTGAGCCATGCTAGGGTCAAATTGTATGGCAATCTGCAATTCATCAGTCTCGGCTGGAGGGGAGAAGAAACTATTCTGGGGGATGGCCAATAATTTTGTACACTGAGAACTCCTAGCCTGTTTTGGAGATTGAAAGTGTTTATTTGTCAAGGCTTTCAAAGGTTGTCCTCCCATACCCACTATAAGACTGGATAACCTTGCTGAGTTTCAGGAACTTGTTTGTGGTGCTTGGAATTTACTCAATTATTTGAGACATTTTGGTCACAAGACTAGAGCACAGTTGGGTCATTGTCGTACAGCGTTAACGGATTGAGTGCTACCTTCCCTAGACAGTACCTTGTTTTTTGGGCTTTGAGATCTTGTGCTTCAGCAGGTAAAGCTTCCATCTCTGAGTCTTGTAAAAAATCAGGCAAAATTCTGTCCCTTTAGCACTTCATATTATAGCACTTTACAAATCAAAATTTTGATCCCTTCGGGCCTTGCCAAGTTTCTGTTTTTTCTGGGAGCTTGTAATTCACAAATATAAAATGTATGTCTTACTAAACTGAGTGTGAGGTATCAGCTACCTTCTGCGTGATCTCTGAATTGGCAGATGCCATATTTTTATCTTAACCGGAGGTGGGTCCCTCGAAGATACCTTCATTTGGAGTATTTTTTGGCAACAGCTATTGATTCATTTTCAGCAATTGAAGATTTCATTATTTTTTGGTGTTAACATTTGTCAAAGGGTGGAGTAGTACTACAGCGCCATAAACATCAAATTATGCAGCCAGTAAAGATGCACTCAAATTCTTGCTATCACTCGTGGTCAAATATTGTAATTCTTTGTGACCATATGGAATAGCTGTTCTGAAATCTAAACCAGATATACATAGGCAGAAGAAAGATGAACTGAAAACAATTTTCAGCAGTTGAAACAATAGCTGGTCATGATGGTTTTCAAATGAGCTTTCTTAATGAGAAATTACTCAAAGTATACCTTCTTCATGTTGTTTTTTAGACATTTGACTTCCTTGTCCACGTGAGAGTATGCAACATTGTCTATCAGGAAGCTTGTCATTACCATCACAGAGAAGGTTGGAGGGTTCCCCAGACAAAAATAGAAACATCCTTCGGGGAACTGTACTGGCAAAGAGACTTAGAGGTGATAAACCCATACTGGAGATTCTTCCATACCTCTTGAGCACTTTGGAAGACCTCTGCTCCAACAGTTGGATTGCAAAGCTGAAGCAGTCGCCAAATGATGACAAAAAGCCTAATTTTTTAGCCATTGTGTCAGTGTCTTAATCAATAGCGAGTAATATGACCTGGTCCTGACTAACAAATGTATTCCACTGGATAGAATGTTTTTGCAACAAGAGTCAGTGATGCCTGGTTCTGTGTCCAGATAAACTAAAATCTGCTTGAGAGGCAGCAGTTGAGGGGACATCTTTGCTGAACCTCCCTCAGGATTTAAAAGGTTTGCCTAAGTTTCCACTATAGGGCCAATGACCTGGTTTGGAACCAGTGCTGGTTTTGGGAGCACTGGCAGTTAATGGGTATCTGCAGTGCCTGTGCCGAAACTATCTCAAATGTTCTGAAAAAAAGGATCTAGCACTGGTTCTAGGCGGATCGGGCCTAGACTGTAGGGCTGTGGACTTTATCTCTTGCCTACAACTTGGCACCCAGCAGCAAGAGTGAAAGACGTAAGCTGTGCCTGGTGGAGAATCATTTTACTGATGTAGCTCAGTGGAGGACAACTAGCAGTATGAAAGTGGTTATTAATCTCTTTTTCTTAGGATATGGAGGCCAGTCCTAAAACATCTTCACCACACAGGAGAAGGTTGGAGAAAGAGAAAGTTGGGCCATATCAACCAGAGTCACACTGTTGGTTAGTGACCACAGTAATAAACCACGTGCACAGCTGAGAATAGCAATTAGGAGGTGTTAGTTTGGGAGGTACCATAGAGGTTTGCACAGATGGCCTATCAGTAGTGAACAAAAAAAGATTTATAGAAAGGCATTCCAAACTCCAATGAGCACAATGGATGTTTTCCTGTTTTGGGGGCTGGAATCAGTAGGGACCTGACATCAGTAGAACAAATAGGGTCCACAAGTAGTAAAGAAATCCGATAGACAAAGGGTTAGTAAGGTGAACAATGATCTATATGCAGAGGTCATGCGAAGTCATTTGAGGGTCAAGCATGATACTTACACATGATGAGAATATATTTTTCTCTCTCTTCTGGAACATATAATAGTCCCTTGGTCCGGCATTATGTTCCAAGCGGGAAATGTATTGTGAGTGTGATTGGCTTCTGGTGGCTTCATCTATCATGTTGTGTTGCTGCATTCAATCTGTTATTCAGGTACAGTGTAAAGGCAGGGTTCAATACCTACAAAGACATACCGAGAGGTTTCTAAATACACATTAACATGGAACATACTAATGGCAGCTATTTTTCTCTGCCTTTGTGTTTTGCGTGCTTCTCCTACGTACTACCTGAACACATACACTTGTGCTAGTTTTGACTTTTGATTTGAACTTTCCTCATTCTGTCTTTGTCCTCAGTTCAGGGCATAGAGGACACAAAAAGCCAAAGGCTTCTTGAGCATCTTGGCAGACATTAGCTCGAAGACTTGACTTTACTGAATCTCTGCTAATTGCTCAGCAACCACATAATCTCACAAACGTTTCCTTTTACTTGCATACTAACGAAAACCGACTTCAGTTCCTTCTCACAAACTCACAGAATATCCATTGTTCAATTCTACTCCTAAACTATAATTGTTTTGTTTTCAGCAAAGCTAAATTGTCCCTTCACTGGATACATTTCAAGGCAATACACATTTGCTTCCTATTACTGAGCCTTGCTAATGCTTTCTTGGACCTGCATGGAATCAATGTCCACTGTTCTCTCTTCACGACTCTCTTGGAAGCATTGGTATGTAATTGTAATGGAGTGCATGCACTCTTGAAAAACAAAATGACCATGTAACCTCTTGGAGTTGTTAGGTAGCCCGGCAGAGACTGGTATGCTGGGGCATTGTTCTGTATTGCATTTTTACTGCAGAATTCAGAAAATTAAAGAAACATCTGTTGGCTTTGCCAGTCCTTGCTTGTTTTGCCAATGAGACATGCTGAGTGCAGAGTGTACCTTGCATGGGTTCAGTGTTTACTTTGTCTTGAGGCTCAAGCTGTAGCTCAATGATGACGTCCAACAGGTCTAAACTGTCTTGAGTTGCCTAGGATTCTTTCAAAATTGACACAGTTTAACAGTCTGGGGTGGACCTTCCTTTTTGGAGCAGAAGCAAAATGGGGTTGCATATGGTTGTTCCTATCTTTAGTGGAGTGGAATGTGGTCCAGAGTGTTCACCTGTGGCTGAAATGAAGTCAAGCATTTAATTAATCATTTTTTTCCAAAGTGGTTACATCTTTTGTCACTGATATTGTGTAGTAACCTTAGTGATAGGACCCATATAGAGAACAACAAGAATAAAGCCCAGGCCAAATGATTGGGTGCTCTTTATAGGGCTACAGGTGGGAGACACTTTCCCTTTCTCCTTGAAGTCTATCAATCAAAAATTCCCGCTACCCTATGGTATGGTTTAGAAGCAACTGGGTGACTAAATGGGGCTTTTTAAATTTAATGGAAGGACAATTACTAAAAAACACTACCTCAGTTAATCCTGTGATCTCAGTGGGAGCCATGAGACTGGAAAAGGGCTTGAGAAGTGTGTGTGTCCAGGGTCTGGTTAGAGTGGTATGCTGGGTTGCCTTATAGCAAGGAGTAAAGAAAATTCTTTAAGGTCATTTATGAAGAAAGAATTACTAGAAGGAAGAAAGGATAAGTCAGTCTTACATAGAAACTTCCTCCTGGCGGTTGGCCAGCTACACTGAGACCCCATTTTTGTCTTTACACTAATAGCAGCAGAACTAAAAGTCATCCTAAAACAGGCTACATGGACGGTAAACTTCCGTCTGGATAGGGAGAGTGCCTTAAAAATAGGGACTTCCAGTACATAATTAATTCTATTATTGTAAGGAGGGTGCAACCGTACATCTGTTGGAACTTACCTCATTGGTTGAGACGTTTCTGGATCCTGTTGAGGTGTTGGGTATACTTCCGCTTAACCCCCTTTTCGACAAGTGGTATGAAAGCTCACCTGAATGTAATTCATGTAATAATGAGCTTCAGAATCTAAAGCATGTTCTTTTTGTCTGTCCAGTACTTTAATTATTTCGACGGAAAAGGTTGAGACTTGTATGTGTGCGATTATCCATATGATTAGCTATGGAAGTACTACAGTCATTTTATATGCCCCTCAATGAAATGTTTTGCTACAGTATTTTTTCCTTTTATAAGTTTTTTTTAAATCTATACTGATAACTTGGTGGTAATAGTCTGATAGTTTTAAGGTGGACTGGAGTTCTTATATTTTTTTTCTTAATTTTATGTCTTATGAATATGTGTTTACTTGATAATTGTATTATAAGTGTATAATAGCATAATTGTATTATGTGGACCTCCTCGGAGTTTCGTAAACATAAATAAATTTGAACTTGAACTTTTGTCACTGTTGTTGTCCCTACATTCATGGCAGTTGTTACTACAGTTGTTGTCAATGCTGGGGTTCCTGATGTTGTGGTAGCTAATGTTTTTGTCCCAATTATGGTTAAAATGGTAACCATGACGGATGTCCCTGCTTTGCTGACAGCTTTTTTTTTGTTGCTATTTCTGTCCCTGCTATAGTGGCAGCTGTGATCACTGCTGGGTCCTTGTCAAAATTGCAAATGCTGCAACTGCTGTCACCTCTATGGTCACAGCTGTGATGGAAGTAGGACGTGGGCATAACTCGCGTAATACCGTGTAGCATAAGCACAAGTGATAACACGTCAGAACCTTGATAAGTAAACTTAGAAGGAGACACGTCTTGGCCAATGAACCTTTTGACCACGTTTGGAGACTTCCCAGAACGAGATATCCTTTTAGCCTCAAAATCAATATGTCAATAACTCCTTCAATATTCACAATAACTAATCATTTAAGCTAATCAATAACATTTAATATAGATCAATACAGCGAACGCACCATGACCTTTCAGCCATGAATAACCACACAAATCTAGTTATGTGTTAGGATATTTATTCCTATTAGTTACAATCTAATATCATATTTATTAGTTTCAACATTAACAAGGACGTCAAACCACTATAACTTTGGCAATCAGGGCAAAACTTTATCAAAGCATAGATCATGAACATTTAGAATGGAGCACGACGTTAATATGAATCAACTTTAGCAGAGTATCATTAGTACATTATTCAACAAAGCAAGAATTTAGTCATTTTTCTATTTGCATCCGAAATTAGTGAACTCCTTAACTACCTTCAAATTAGCATCAGCATGTTGGGCTTCATGCAAAACAATTTGGCAAACACAAATTTGGAAAACATCTAACTATGGCCTCTATCAAAAGAGCAGTTGGTACCTAGAAAGAAAAGGCAAACAGACTATTACAATTATCATCAGATAGTTACCCCTCCAACGTATCAGCAATCAGCGTCAGTCTTCGTCCTCAGGACATCAGTCGATTCGCAATCAGCAAAGATAGGACAGGGTAAGCCTCAGTAGGGCAAAGTTAAAGAATAAGGCTCTTCTCTCATAAGGAGGAGGTGTGTGTATCGGGCAAGGAATAAGATGAGGATGGTTTAAAGTATCAGACGGCTAAAGACAAAGTCTCTCAGCATGGCAAAAGTTGAAGAAGGATGGCAAGCAGTCAAAGTAATGGCCAATATTGGCTCAAAATGGCAAGGGTTGGTGAAGAATGGCTAATTTCTCCTCTGGTCAAGCGATTATATCAAAACAGTCTAACAAGTCTCTAATTTCCCATTGGGCAATATTTGGTGCATCTTTATCTCCGTCCAATAATTCTCCACACACCTTACTAGAATTTTCCACAAAACACAGTTCTCATGCAGTCGATTGGCTCCTGTGATTGACGTCTTCATCGGGTGGAATGTCAGGTAAGAAAAGTTACACTTTACGCTCCAGTCAGTAGTTCCATTGTCTTCTCCTAGTCCAGGCGGCCTTGCACCTGTTGCGAATTACACTGTTGCATTCGGCAAGAATGTCTCCTTGAGCAAGTTGGGTCCCATGAGAAAGAATTTACTATGATTTCACAGATCTCTAGCTTCTGGAAAAGTACAGCTTAGTGTCCTTCAGGAAAACAGCACATTGCACGTTAGAAAAACACAGTTAATATGAGACCAGGCGGCTAGGCCCAGACCTTCCCTAACTAAGGTCTAGTGATTAATTTAACAAAAACAAATACATAACTCTTAATGCTAATACAAAGTCATACATTATTAGTACATTATTAATCAGTTTCATTAATCATCATATACATTTGTGGCCACTCCCCGTGGGCACATTTCAAACGCGTGTATTATTTTCTATGTTAACATATTTCTATGCAGTTTTACCACACATCATATTGCAAGCTTTTCATGTTAATATTAATTTTAAAGGTCACACTCCAACAATAGCAATCACCAGAGAATTCTGCAAGATTACATGGAATTATGCGAGGAGAGTAATTCTGCATTTAACACTTATTCTTAATGCTAAAATGCCCCCTCGCATCTATTTTGGAGAGAAGAGGACCTTTGTGTGCTAAGAAATAGCGCTAAATGGAACAGATCACAAATATACGAGCCCAAGTAGCTGCTTGTTCTAGCTAAATGTACTATTGGGTTACAATTTTATGACAAATTATTCCGGCATTTAGTGCATTTGTTTTAGCAGAAAATGCTCCCTTGCATAAGAAATTAATGCAAGGATGCTCGTGCTCTGTAAATGTGCTCGGAATTACAGAAATTATTCAAATAACTCCAGAGTCATTGATATTCCCCCAGGCCTAGATGGATGCAGTCCACACTGTTGTGGTCTCAGTTATCCTTGCACGGATTGTTTCAGCATTTGTTGCTACTGGTGTGTGTAGTAATCATGACTACAAGTGTAGGTAAGGTAAAGATCTTTTAATCAACATATAGACCGCTGCGATGTCGCAGCTACCGCCTCAACCGTCCTCTTGACTCCGAGTGTCTCGAGCTCCTCTCTATCACGAGCTCGAGACGTAGAACAGGAGTCACGAGGACGCAGCAACACTACATTATCCTCTTCCCTTACAAACGAGTAAATAACAATTTAACCATTACTCAATAAGATAAGTCTACAGAAAAACAATAACAACAAAAGAAATAAAAATAAATTTAAAGATACAAATTATGAAGAAAGATGAAACCAAAATCAAAACTCAAATACATGTCACGGAATTAACGGTATCTCAAAGGTTTCACTCTTTGTCTGCCACTCCTGCGTACATAATGTTCAAAAACGACTTTATCAACATCCGTTGGATTCGTTTCATCAGTAACTGGTTCACTGTGAGATGGTTTGTTCAGACATTCCATAGAATGATCAGACTTACACATTTTATTAGGAATTTCCTTGACTTTAACTACCCTGTCAACATTCCACCAATTCCGCAAATTAACCCTAACAGCATTACCACATACTTTGTCAATTATCAAGGGTTCTGAAAATCTCTTTTCTCCTTTCTTCCTGTGAACAGGAAGTTTGATTCTAATCTTGTCCCCTACTTCAAATTCATGGGAGTAGACCCTCTTTGATAAATCAAAGTATTCCTTCTGCTTTAATTGTGCCCTCCAGACATTATTTCTGACAGTATCATCAATTACACTCAAATCACTTTGTTTCACCCACTTAGACATCCAACCGGGACAGATCCTTGAAGATGGCTTCCTTCCACGCAACAGTTCAAATGGAGAAACACCTATAGAAGAATGGGGGGTTGTGCGATAAAACCAAAGCATAGTACGTACAGAAATTTGAACATTTGACTTGTTAGCAATAGCCCATTGTACACAATTCCCCAACACTCGATTCATGCGCTCTACAAGGCCATTGGTTTGAGGATGATATAGTGAACTCCTTATGTGTTTAACATCACCTTCTAGTAAAAATTATTTAAATTCCTGACTAACAAATTGCACACCATTGTCAGAAACAATGGCCGAAGGGAACCCCTCCCGTAGAAATACATCTCTCAAGAATTCAATTACATTTTTTGATGAGGGTTCACCTATAAACTTGATTTCAGGCCACTTAGAATAGTAGTCAATTAAGACTACAGCAAATCTACATGGACTTGGCAAAGCATAGAAAGGACCAATAAGATCAATTCCCAGCTTTTCCCACGGCCTAGCGGGTAGTTCAATAGGTTGTAACGGTGGAGTCCTCACCTTGAGCCCCTTTTCACAACTGTTGCAAATCACACATTCATCCACACAGACATCAACACAATGGTCCATTCCAGGCCACCAAAACGTTTCACGTAATCTGCACTTGGTAAGTGTCCTGCCCAATTGTCCCTCATGCGCAGCAGCAACTATCCTTTTCCTCAGGCTCTCCGGGGGAACAAATCTCTCACACCTCATCAGAACGCCATCCTCAACTGACATTTCACCTGACACCTTGACAAAAGTTTGAAATTGAATAGGTACATTTCTTTCTCTGGGCCACCCTTCTTTTATAAATTTCACAATTTGAGCCAACACCAAGTCTTTCGCCAATTCCCTTTTCCACTCACATTCACTTATTGCGCACATATCTTCCAGATCAACAGCTGCTATAAAACAATTATCAACATCATCTTCATCTTCATCCTCACCAACACTCACATCCTCAACCAGAGGAAATCTGGATAGAAAATCCGCTCTAACATTCTTGTTACCTGGAACATAACGGACTTCAAAATCATATTGCAATAATTTTGTGACCAATCTACAAATGCGAGGTGTTGATTCTCTGATTTTGTCTCCAGTCAGAATAGGAATAAGAGGACTATGATCTGTGCACAACACAAACTTGTTTCCCCAGACATACGGATGAAACTTCCTTATAGCCCACCAACATGCCAACAATTCTTTCTCAATAACAGAAAAGTTTAATTCAGACCCTCTCAAAACTCTTGATGCATATCCCAAAGTTTTTTCCGTACCTTCTTTCACCTGAGTCAACACAGCACCCACACCGAAACTGCTTGCATCAACAGTTATGATACACTGCACGTCTGGATCAAAAGGTTTCAGGATTTTAGGCCCAACTAGTTGTGACTTAATCCACTCAAACGCTTCCTGACAATCCTTACTCCAAACAAAAACAACATTTTTCTTTAACAAATTCGTTAAGGGTTTAGTTTTAGTAGTGTAATCACTCATGAACCGTGACTAAAATTCACACAAACCAATAAAATACTTCAATCCTGTTTTGTCTGATGGTGGAGAAGCATTCATAATCGCTTTGACCAACCCTGGTTTGGGTTCAATCCCTTGTTCAGAAACAACATGTCCTAAATATTCGACTCTATTACGCAAAAATTGGCATTTTTCACTTTTTAGAACCACTCCTTTCTCCTGCATGATTCTTAACACTTTCCTTACAATGTGATCATGTTCCTCTTTGGACGCTGCATGGATCAACACATCATCTTGAAATACAGCTACCCCTTTTATGTCCTTTAACATCTGAGACATTACTCGCTGAAAAACAGCTGCTGCTGAGGCTAACCCAAAAGGCATCCTGCAATACTGAAATGTGCCTAAAGGTGAAACAAAAGCAGTAATATGCCTTGAGACCGGGTCTAGAACAATCTGATGATATGCTGTAGCTAGATCCAACTTGGAAAACCATCTTGATTCACCAATAGTAGCCAGCATTTCCGTAATATTAGGTAAAGGATGCGAGTCTACCCAAATATGTTTATTCAAACTGCGCAAATCCACACATACCCTCAAATCGCCATTTTTCTTCCTTGCAATAACCAAGGGAGACAACCACATAGAGGAATCTATAGGTTCAATGATACCTTTCATACACAAGTCCTTCAACTTCTTTTCCAATTTGTCTCTCACACTGAATGGTACACTCCTAAATTTGTGTTTCACTGGAATGGCTCCTTCTTTTACTTTTATCACATGAGTAAATCCTTCAATGGTGCCCAACGTTTCAGAAAACACCAAAGGAAAATCCTTTATCAGACTGGCTGCATAATCACCTGATTCTACAACAGATACCTGTTCCTTAGTGCCTGGCCTTAAAACCATTTGGAATAAACCTTGATGGAACAAACCTAAAATGTTTAGTCCCTTTATCGCCACATAAACTTTGCCAAAAATTCTTCTTCCCTTGAACTCAAGTACATCTTCGAAATAACCAGCCAATTCAATCTTTCTCCCTTCATAGGAGACAGGTGCTCTGTCAGGTGCACAGAGAGTTCTCTCTCCCCAAACCTCCTTGCACAGCTCTTGAGTAATCATTGTGATCCGAGCTCCAGAATCCACCAAAAGTTTGATCACTTTGTCACCAACACCAATTTCAACATAAGGATCCACACACCGAGTAGGATCTCCAGTTACTATGTGATCCTCTGTGACAATCATCACCATGTCTCTGAATTCTTCTTGGATTCTATATACATCATTATCATCTACTTCTGTAACATACGCCACCCCTGAACCATTTGGAAACCTCCCTGAACCCTGTTGATAACCAACACTCATTGTGGCACTCTGACACACTTTGGCAAAGTGTCCAACTTTGTTGCACTTCCTGCATGTGGCATTCTTAGCAGGACATCCTCTGCCACTCTTAATATGGTTCAGATTACCACACCGAAAACAAATGTTGCTTTGCTTAAAAAATGGTTTGGAAAAAGTCTTAGTTGACTTTAAAATTTTTCCATCCTGAGAATTCACCAATCCTATATTTTCTGTCGTTCTGGATTCCAGTTCCTTCACAGACACTTTAGACGTCTCAATGCTCTTTGCCAATCTTAATGTCTCATCCAGTGACGGATTGCTCAAAGAAAGAAGTTTTTGTTGGATAGTCTTGTCCGTACATTTAGCAATAAATTGGTCTCTGACCAGCTGGTCACTAAACGCCTGAAATTGGCAATCAGCTGCAAGTTTTCTCAGTGCTGATACAAAGGTATCCACGTCTTCACCAGGATTTTGTTCTCTTTTGAAAAACTTGTGTCCAATACCGACTAAACTGGGTTGTATGTCAAACCTCAGTTCCAATTTTTTTACTTTTTCGGCATACTCATCAATCTCTTCTCCTTCTTCCAATACCAAGGCAGGAAGATATTTAAAAACAGATCTCCCTTCAAATCCCAAGGAATGGAGTAAAATATTTTTTTTTCTTTCAGGACGGAAGCGTGCTGCACCAATTGCTCCTAAGTACATTTCAAATGCATCATACCAATTTTTCCATGGAATTGGAGGGTTACCCAGTGTTTCCCAAAAAAATGGAGGTGGATTCACAGACTGCATTCTTAAAACAGTACAAGTGCAGAAGGTAAGTAATATCACAGGGTGTGTGACGCAGAAGACAATGAAAGCTGAAGAAACCCAGCCACAATTTTTACTTAACCTTCTTTACTTTTATGCCAGTATCAATATAAGATCCACAGCAGATCACAGTTAAAAGAACACTGAAGTTTCCTTGTAATATAAGCAGCAAACAAAAAAAACGAACTGTCAAAAATTATTTTCCTTCTTAAATTCAAAGTGCAGTACCTCTTAATTCCACGAGATGGCAGAGTTGGACCAAAAATTCAAAGTAACTGCTTCAGCTCTTCTTGAAAACAAAAATAAGTAACCAATCATGAGCTCAGATTGACGTTATTATTACTAGCTGTACTTCCTGCTTGGTTTTGAAGAGGAAAATGGGTCCGATGCAGCGGTCTACTCGTCGCCGGAAATACTTGTAGTAATCATGACTACAAGTGTAGGTAAGGTAAAGATCTTTTAATCAACATATAGACCGCTGCGATGTCGCAGCTACCGCCTCAACCGTCCTCTTGACTCCGAGTGTCTCGAGCTCCTCTATATCACAAGCTCGAGACGTAGAACAGGAGTCACGAGGACGCGGCAACACAACAGTGTGTTTGCCCTTGCTGCTGATGTTGGACAGGCTGTGGTAGGAGCTATTGTTGCTGATCTGTTGGTAGTAGCGCTGGCCTCTACTGCCATTTTATTATTTCCAGTTCTGTTGGCAAACCTTGAGTTTAATAAAATGGGTGAATTGTTCTTCCTTTATGTGATTTCTCTACATGTTTTAGGTTATTATTGGATGTCAACTATTTACTTGGTAATTGCTTTAGGAAAGGTTTGTTTGTGAGAGAAAAACTAGGTTATTTATTTCCCATATTTTGTGTCTCCCTTCTAGCTTAATAAGCAGCAGTTACAGACCATTAAGGAGCGCTTCCAGTCCTTCCTGCACGGTGACACTCACATTGTGGCCGATGAAGCATTTTGCAATGCAGTGCGAAGTTATTACGAGGCAAGTTTTATATTATTTATTTTTCAAGTTCAGAGTAAATGTGGCCTTTTATGTTCAGTTCTGCTCGACAATTCATATCTAGTGTTGTAGCATCCTTAAGGTATTACTTTATCTAAAGTAATCAGTTATTTTTTAAATTTGCTTTTTGACCTGACTGGCTCGCGCCTTCCCCCTCTTCTCTGTTTTTATAGTTGCAACACCTTTACAGCGTCTTGCTGTCTTCATCACACGTTTATGTAAAAAGTATATCTAATTGCCCTTATTTAATTTTTACAAATAAAATAATTATTATACTGACATTTTCAATTAACACGTATGTATACGGTTATCTTGTGCCTCAATGCCTCACACAGATTGCAAGAGGGGTGTTATGGTCCATTGTGTGCTCAAAAGCAATGAGTCTGACATTTCTCAGGCTGCTCCTTGGAAGGTAGTGGCCATCGGCAATTGCCTAGTTTGCACTTTAGAACGTCTCCTGACCTGTTGAACTTGTGTGTGTAAGTTTGTTTCTGGACAAGCTTGCTCGTCCATCTTCAATCCTACAGAAGGAGGCTGTTCGGCCTTTAGAATGCATTTCTCGGATGTGTGACTGCTTGTACTCTTGTAGGTTACTGTTGATAGCGCGTCAAGTCCTTATAAATTACTTTACTTGGACACGCCGGAGGTCGGTGAACCTTTTAACTGGGTTGAGCTCTCCTCATCCAAAGAATTGTCTGATCCCTCAAATCAATAATCAATAATCATTTATAATTAATAACCAATACTAAATTAGTGATCAATCAACAAATTAGTTAAACAGAAAATCAATAATTAAACACACCATGACCTTTCAGTCATGAATAACCACACCTGTTTATTAAAAGTTAATGAGTTTATTTCCCTATATTAACAAAGCTAACACAATATAAGTAAGTCTCAAAATCAAATGGTACACATATACAAACATTACTAGCTGTCCATAGTGACGGAAGAAACGCAATCTATGCAAAACTTGGATTATAATGCACTCAGCTATAGCAGTGCAAATCACTAATAAGAGTAACTGAATTTGACTAATTGCATACATCGGTCAGCATAACAAGATTTCAATTCAGCACGGTGCATCAAATGAATACCTCAATTAACCTCTGATTAGCATTGGCATGTGGGGCTTCATGCAAAATTAATTTAATCAACATAAATTTAGAAAACATCTAGCTTAGGCTCTGTCAAAATAAGCAGTTGGTACCTAAGAAGGCAAATACAATGAATAATAAATTTATCCTTTCATAATTACCAAATACAATCAGCACTCAAGGTAAGTCTTCGTCCTTCAGGTACCGGTTCGATCAGCATGGGGCAGACTTCAAAAGGGCAAAGTTTAAGGCAAGTTTTCCTTGCAGCAGCAAGGAAAATGGGGGGGACCAAAAGTTATTAAATGGGCAAGGCAAAGTAAAGTTAAAGTTAAAGAATTCTTTAAAGTCTCTCACTGGGATAGAGAAAAAGCATCAAAGTGTTATCAAAATTGCTTCTTGAATCTGGCTTCAAAATGGCATCAAAGAAAATGGCTGACTTCTCTTCGCCCGGTGGGATTAAGTAAGAAACGTTCCAAATTCTTCAGGGTCTTCCATTGGAGGGTCCATGGGGTGGTTTCTCTTTAACCAATGAATAGTGTCCTTCTCCTAATGTTCACCTACGCATAAGGTGTCCTTGGAGTTTTGGAACACAAGTAGCAACAAAGTTGCCAATTAATTCTGCGTCAGTGTATTCATTGTCTGCACCTGCAGAAACTGACCTTGCTTCAAAGGGGATGAAAGTTGCTTAGTACGCAACTTTAAGATAAGTGCATTAGTCATTCTACTGGAACAATTAGGCTTTTAAAGGTCAAAAACACATCTTTGTTAATACAAGTGAAAACTACGCAGTTAAAAGTGAGACCAGGCGACTAGGCCAAAGCCTCTGCTAAATTTAAGCTAAGCATATAACACTTTAACGAGAAAATCATAGAATATAGCTTCAATTATGACGCATTCATACATTTATCGATTTTCATGATTAATTAAGCTTGTTCATACTAATGGCGAACTATTTCGTGGGCACATTTTTCTACAGACATTAATTTTCTTCGCTAAAATCACATTGTCTTATACGGTTTTGTTACATGATATATGAATGTTTATTAGTCTTTCTTTTTCCTGCTTCATCGATCCCTCCTCTGATGACTAATTATGTCATCACATTAAATCTCTCACAAATTTTATTTCATTAAAATTCTGTTTTAATAATTTTGCATTTCAATCATTTCACGTTTCCTTTTTACTCCCTTTGATTTTTCCCTGTATAATTTTACCATTTCCTTTTGTTCTTTCTTTTCAATTCTTCTCTTGTTTCTTGACTTCAATATTTTAATAGCTTTCCATATTCCCCAAATACCTATTAAGCAAATTAGTATTATTAATGTCCCTTTTACTATTTTCAGTAATATTTGTTCCAAATGTTGCTGAGCCAATTTCCCAAGGAAGCAAATCATTTTCCAACCTTTTCCCATACTCCTGGTTCTTTCAATTCTTTAAAATCTGTACTATCGTTAGTTAAATTTGCAAGCATATTTCTAATTTGTTTACTGTTGTCCGGTATATAAGAGCAACAGTGACGTGCACTAAGCATTTTGCAAACACCGCCATTCTTTGCTAAAAGAATGTCTAAAGCAAGCCGGTCTTGAAGAGTCATAGCTCTTTCTGCTGCAAGTTCAGTATCCATCAGGATCATTGCTCCTGAGAAATTTGTCAGCATGTTATCCACAATAGTAGACAACTTTTGTATTTTAATTGAATTCAATATAACTCCTACTGAAGGAATTATTGCTTCAATGAAACCTCTAACTAATTTTATATAATAATCTCTTGCTACTTTACTCAAATACTCAATTATGGGGACATATGAAAATACGACATCATGATTGGAATAAAAGTATTGAATATATTCCTGGCCATAAAATCTGGTCAGTAACAAACTACATGTTATTCCATACGTAAGAGGCATGTTATGATATGCCACCCCTTCTATTACTGAGGTAGGAATTTGGGTACATACATAACAATCTTTCGCGTCCATTGTCTCAACATACTCATTCAGCAAGCGATAGAAAACATTAGATGAGATTTCTTTCTTGTCATGTAAATATTTTTCGCCTTGTTCGAGTTTCTTCAAAGGAGTTAATTCAGTAGTAATTTTAAAAGTAGAAGCATCATTCGCGTCTCTTTCATTCTCTCCATGCATTCCAAGAATTATTGCTAAAATTATTATTACACATGCAATTATTAGACCTATACACATGTATTTACAATATTTCATTTTATGTCCTTGTGTAATATTGTCTGTCATGATGTATAGAGAATCAGAAAGTTGAAGATAACTTATCAAATCAAATGTGCAGATATATATATGTGTGGGATCAACGAGGTCAAAGTTCACACGGTTTTTCTCTAGCAGCTTAGTCTCTTATTGGTTTAGCAGCTTTGTCTCAAAATCGGTTTCAAAGTCAATCAGGTTATCAATGTCTTATTCGGTAATGTTCATGGAATTTACTTTTCAAGTACCAAAGTGTCGTCGTTCTTTTTCGTTTTCAAGACTAAGAGATAGAAATTCGCCTGACCAATCGTTAGTGGCTGTGTATGCCCATTCTGGACCAGAATATCTTCTGCTCGCTATTCTTTTCCTTTTCAATTTTGCATCTCCTTTCGAGTCCCTTTCGCTTTTTTCTTGTTCTTTGGCTGTGTCCTTTTCTTCATTCAATGTTGTTATGATAGACACTTCTTTTCTTTTCTCTTTCAATTTCGGCCATTTGTTTTTGTTTAATGTTTCTTTAGTCTTTGATTTCACTGGTGATATGCTTTGTCTCCGTTTCACGTTGCTTTCACCTGATGGACCTGCAACCGGTTCTGGTAGAATTGGAACAATTTTGCCTTGCTCTGTCTTGTCTCCTTCCCCTAGGAGGTCAATCAGGTTTTCTCCTTCCTTTCCCGTATCGTCTGCTTCTGGGAAAGCCCTCCTCTTATTAGGCTCTCCTGCTTCTTCACCTGAGATAGGATCTTTGTCACCTCCTGAGGCTTCTTCTCTGTTGTCCTCAAAAGGATCGACTGCGTCTTCCTCAGAGAATATTTCTTCTGTCTCAATTTCTTCTTGCTCGCTTTCAGGCTCTCTCCATTCTGTCTCAGTGCCTGGTACTTTCCTGTTAGTTGTTGGTAATTTCAGTGCTTCAATTTCCTCTTCTTTGGGACACGTCACCCTTTTCGTGTGACTGGGGTGAATCCAGTTGGGAACTCCCGCACACTTCAGCGCGGTGGTAGTCGTCAGAATCACTTGAAAAGGTCCTTTCCAACGGGGTTCCAAACACGACTTTCTCACGTGCTTCTTTACCACAACCCAGTCACCTGCTTTCAGGGCGTGACCTGGCCCTTGGATCGGTGGCAAGGTGGTTGCCTCCACCTGGTGAGAAAAAGAGCAGACCACATCAGCCAGACCTTTGCAGTAGTCCAATACCATATCATCTGTAATATTTACAAGGGCATTCACAGGTACTGCTGGAAGTCTCATGGCTCTGCCCATGAGTATTTCATGTGGTGATAGTCCAGTTTTTCTATCAGGTGTGTTTCTCATTGACATTAACACCAAGGGCAACGCGTCAGGCCATTTCAAGTTTGTGGATGCGCATATTTTCGCCATTCTTGATTTCAGCGTGCCATTCATTTGCTCCACTAGTCCTGATGCTTCAGGGCGGTAGCTACAATGCAATTTTTGCTCAATGTTCAATGCTGCACATAGTAATTTGATTACTTTGTTATTGAAGTGACTTCCCCCATCTGATTCTAAAGAGATCGGAAATCCAAAACGTGGTATTAGTTCTCTCAAGAGTAGTTTTGCAACTGTGAGACTGTCATTTCTGCGTGTAGGGTATGCTTCAATCCAGTGACTAAAAATACACACAATCACCAACACATATTTCAAGCCTGCATGCATAGGCATCTCAATGAAATCCATTTGCGTCCTGCTAAATGGCCCACCTGCTCTTCCAATGTGGCTCAAATTTACTACGGTTTCCTTCCCTGCGTTCATTTGTTGGCAAATGACGCAACAATGGCAAACTGCTTCAGCAACTTGGCGGAATTTAGGATTAAACCAATCGATTTTGAATAATCTAATCATGGTATCTCTTCCAATGTGTGCTTGTCCATGGTATAACCTAGCTATTTGCGTCAAAAGACTGTCTGGCAAAACTAATCTCCCTTCATTTGAAACCCACTAATCATCTGGTTTCTTTACGCATTGTAATTTACTCCATGAGAGTTTTTCATCTTTACTAACATTATTTTGTAGGAAATTCAATTCTTCTATTGTGTCTACAACTTTTAGAGCAAAAGCTTCCCTTGGTTCAAGTTCTGGCTCACTTATCAAATTCCATTCGTCTCTGAGCAATATACAGTTCACTGCGCAAAACCTTGCGACTTGATCTGCATATCCATTTCCCAAAGAAACGAGGTCTTGTGATTTCGAGTGTGCACTGCATTTTACCACTGCTACTTCTCCTGGTAACTGGATAGCATGTAACAATTCTCTTATTCTTCCACCATTTTTCACTGGTGATCCTGAAGAGGTCATAAAGCCCCTTTGTGACCACAATTGTCCAAAGTCATGCACTATTCCAAATCCGTACTGACTGTCAGTGTAAATGGTGACTTTCATTAATGCGGAAAGTTGGCAAGCTCTTGTAAGGGCTACTAGTTCCGCTACTTGTGCAGAATAAATTCCTTGAAGCCAAGATGCTTCTAGAACACCAGTTATTGTACATACAGCATATCCTGCTTTCAATATTCCTAGTGCATCTCTTAAACATGAACCTTCAACAAAAATAATCTGATAATTTTCTTCCAATCGAGTATCTTTGATATCAGGTCTTGGTTTAGTACAAAATTCAGTCACTTGAAGACAGTCATGCTCGATATCATCTGCGTTTTCAATTTCAACATTTTGACTGGGAAACAAAGTTGCTGGATTTAATGTAGTGCATCTTTTTAACTGCACATTAGGTGATCCCAAAATTATTGTCTCGTACCTTGTAAGCCTAGCACCAGTCATGTGCTGTGTTCGGGAACGTGTCAAAAGTATTTCGACTGAGTGAGGGACCATAACTGTTAAAGGATGTCCCATCACTATTCCTTCACTTTGATTCAGGCTCATACCAACTGCTGCTACAGCACGCAAGCATCCTGGTAAGACTGCTGCGACTGGATCCAAAGTAGCTGAAAAATATGCTACTGGTCTGTTTACGCCACCATGGGCTTGAGTCAAGACAGACAAGGAACATGCATCACGTTCATGACAAAACAATGTGAAAGGCTTTGTGTAATGAGGCATACCTAAAGCTCTGCACATGCATTCCTTTAATTCTATAAAGGCATCCATTTAATCTCTTTTCAACATTATTTCATCCTGCGCATCTTTCTCGGTCAGTTTCAGTAAAGGTTTGGCTAGAGTTGAGAAATTGGGAATCCATTGGCGACAGTAGCCCACCATTCCCAAAAACTTTCTCACCTCTTTTATTGTTTTGGGTGGACTCATTTGAAGAACACTCGTTAATCTTTCTTTCATTATTTTTCTCGACCCTTTTTCTATTTGGTGACCCAAATATTTCACTTTCTTTTGGCAGAATTGCAATTTCGAAGGAGACACTTTGTGTCCATTCCTTCCCAAATGATTCAGTAGGGCAATAGTGTCAACTGTACAGTCATTTTCTGTTTTGGATGCAATCAGTAAATCGTCAATATACTGTACTAAGGTTGATTCAAATGGTAATTACAATGATTCCAGATTTTTCTTTAGAATCTGATTGAAAATTGATGGTGACTCCGAAAACCCTTGAGGAATTCGACACAAACTGTAGACTCTGTCCAGGAATTTGAAACAGAAAAGAAATTGGCTTTCCTCATGCAGAGGCACAGAAAAGAATGCTGGTGACAAATCGATGACTGAGAGCCACTCTGCATCACAGGGAATTTGAAACATTATTACAGCTGGATTTGGTACTACGGGACAACATTTGACTATTATGTCATTTATTTTTCTCAAATCTTGAACAATTCGGACCCTTCCACTTGGTTTTATTAGTCCCATGATTGGTGAATTATATGGACTACTTAGTACTTCTTTCAGTACTCCCTGTTTCACAAATTCGTCAATGAGTTGGGTGACTTTCATGAGAGTATCTTGTGACATATGGTATTGTGGAGTCTGAGGAAAATTTACATTAGGTTTTACAGTCACTTTCACTGCTTCTGCTCCTTTGATCAATCATACTTCTTTCCCTGTCATATCCCACACCTCCTTCTCAACAGTTTCTTGTAAATCAGCTGGAATATCTGCTTCAGTGAGCATAGGATAAAGAGTAATCAGGGGATACTCTTCATCAACAGTTTCAATTTCTTCTTCTTCTAAACTGTCTTCTTCTTCCTCATCACTGTTTGTCAGAATTTGTATTCCATTATGTGAGCACATAATCGAACATCCTAGTTTGTACAATAAATCTCTTCCTAATAAGGATATTGGACTTGAGTCACACACCACAAATTTATGTAACCCTTGAAAGTTACCAATTTTGACCTGCACTGGATCTGTAATTGGGTTTGTCAGATACCGATTTGCTACTCCCACTACTTGAACTGTTCTCCCTGAAAGTGGCAAATTTGGCACTTTGATACTTCGAATTGTAGAGCGTGTAGCTCCTGTGTCAACCAAAAATGAAACGCTGTGACCCATAACTCTTCCTTCCACATATGGTCCCTTTTGATCAACTTCCAAAGATGCTGCAAGCATACAATTTCCCTCCTCATCTGAACTTTCACTCTCCCATTCATTGTTTATTCCATTCTCACTGTGTAACGGGAATTGGTGTACTGTGATACTAGGATTCATTCCTTGACCTGTAACCTGTTGAGGAAGCATTACTTGTTGCTGATTCATTGGTGCTAAGGGTACTTGCATTTGCTGATTAGGTACCATAGGAAACTGCTGTTGCATTGGCTGTGATTTTACCATTTGTACACAAGGCATTTGCACCTGCTGTTGTTGTATAGGTTGTAGACCTTGCATCTGATTTACTTTATTTGGGAAATTTGGGTTTTGACCTCTCAATTTTGGTCCTCTCATATTCTGAAATGTATTGACATCATTGTTTTGCTGACCTACACCTTCCTGCACCAATATTGGGCACTCCCGTTTCCAATGCCCGACGATTCCGCACGTGTGACATGGCATCACTTTCTTCATTGCCTGTATACCATTAGGAATTATGACAGTATTTAAATCAGGACCATTATTCACAAAACCTCCTTGGCCTCTCATCTGTGGCTGAAACATAGCATTTCCCTGCTGTTGCTGCTGCGGCAACTGTTGTTGGAAACCTTGCAAACCTGTCTGAGCTGCTCTAATCTGCATCACCATCACTTTTTCTTTCAACCTTTTCTGCTTTGTCTCAATCTCATCACTGCAGTATTTTGCATAGTTCAACACTTCATCGATCGATTTTGACTGCCAACAAATCAAATGCATTTTAATCATCTGGCTAATTTCGGGTCTCAATCCTTCCACAAATCTGAATACAAAATGGAGCATGTCTTTTACCTCAATCGTTTCCGTGCCACTGTAATTTTAAATGCTTTCAACAATCTCTCATAGTATGCATGTATCGACTCTTTAACTTCCTGTGCTGTTCTGTCAATTTTCTGCCAATCTACATTTTTCAACGCAACTTTTGTTTTCAGATACTCAGTCACTTTATGGTATATGCTCATTACCCTAGGCGATGGTGCACCTGTGTCCTTATCTCTTTCCGGTTCACTTGTTGGCCACTCTACAGCCCTTTTACAATCTTTCCACAAATCTGCTGGAACTACAATTTCGAATAAAGTATTCAGGTCTTCCCAAAGACATTTCGCGAGTTTTCACAAATCTGTTTGTTGACACCATTCGATCGGTTTCTCTCTTAACTTAGGGTAATCATCCGTAAAAGATTGAATGTCACACCTGTGCCGTGGTACATGGATAAGTTTTCCTCCTGCTGTTTCTCTCATTGGTAACATGGTTATAAGATCATCATTCTGTTGTAGTTTATCATTCTTATCTGGGATACTTTCTTTCTTCTTATCCTTTTTCTTAACCCACCTACTCTCCCACTTGTCTAAACATCTCCAAAACTGCGCGCTTTGCAGTATCTCTTTAAGGTGTGTTTTCATTCCTGCAGACCTCATGTGTTCAAAATCTTTTGTCTCAAAGTCTAACCTGTAACTTCTGCTCCAGTGCTTGGTTTTATTTATGTCTATTTTGTGTCTGTCTGCAATTTCTTGTAACCTCTTATGTATGCTGCTTACTTCTCTTGTAATTCTAGGGCAAATGTATCTCAGCTCTTCTTCTGTGTAGGATTCTAACCTGTTCAAACCCATCATCCCATCTACAAGTTCACCTGCTTCCATGCCCAATCCTATTTGATTCAAATTTTCTTCTCTATTCCCCTTGGGTGTACTCTGTGGGGAATTCAGACTGTTCAACCGTTGTGTTAACTGTTGTGCGTTTAGTCACATTAATGTAGCATCTACGTCTACTGCTACTGATGGTTTCTGTAATATTTCTGTTTTTGAAGTTTGCGGTATTATTAGTGGTGGACTTGACCTTACCACAGTTGACGGAACATAAATTGGAATTGGACTAAATTCCAACAAAGACCCAGATCTGTTTGAGAGTGTTCCTACGGGAGTCACTTCTTGGGTATTTTCTATGTATCTTTTCCCTGTCTCATTTTGTGTCATTACCCCTTGATCGCATACACTTGGTTTTGCTTGTATATACAATGGTACTGGCGGACCTACAGTGATAGGCAAAGATATTGCATCCGGATTCTGTCTGTTACCCAAATTCTGTGGCATGTTAATTCCCACATTAAGGTTCATCATTGCTGGCATGTCTAACTGTGTTTCTGCTGTTTGAATGTACTTTGGCATTTCTTGTATCTGCCTTTGGGGCATCAAAATTTGTGGTGGTTCGGTTTGAACCAATGTCGGTCTTTGGTAATTCTGTCCTCTCTGCACCATTAAATTTGAAGTCATTTCCAAATTATGCTCATCATAATAGCGTCTTTGGACCTGTGGCTGATAATCATTAACAGGTTCCAGTTTAGTCATGTCATGATATATTCTCTGAACTTGTGGTATTTCTGGTGTCAAAGGCATATTAGGACTACTTTGCTTCTGCAATGTTCTCAAATTCGGTGTTACAGTACCCCGTATTGGTTCTGGAGGGGCAGTACTAGTGCTTGGGCCATTTTCGTTTTCCACATATGGTGGTGGACGGTGATTTAGCAATTGCAGAATGAATTCCTCATCGTTTGATTCATCTGACCTTTTCGAGGTTCTCTTGTTTGTTTTATGGGTAGCTTTCTTTCCTTCCATTTCTGCTTCGTCAGTAATTGCTGGAAACAATTTAACTCCCTGCAATATGTCTGATCTCCAAACCTTTAGAGCACTGTCTCATCTAGCATCCGCTAGTGTCTTTTCTACTTTTCTCACTCTCGTCTCAAATTTCTTTTGTAGTTGCCTTCTAGCCATTTGTTCCCAAATTGCTAATGCTTCAAACTGTGCTGGTCTTGGAGGTATTTTCATGTCATATAGCGCAAATCTTAAATTCTCCAAAACTCTTAGATTAAATGTCCCATGGATAGGAAACGCTACACTTACATGTTTTTCTGTTAATTTACACCATTGTTTTAACCAAAGACATGGTGCGACACCCTTTTCTTCAATTACGATCTAAGATGGTGTACCCTCAGGCGGTGTTTCTTCTCCTACATTTGCTTTAATATATACATCTCCCCTTAAGGCACTCTTAAATGCTTTGAAAAATTTAATCTTTCCGTCTTTTATTTTCTCAAAATGTAATCAATAAGTGACTTTAATTCCCAGAATACTCTTCGCTTGCCTTTCCCCACCATTTGCGCTTCACGGACTGCGTCCAATCCGTGCGCGACCCTTCTCACCAACCAACCTATCCCAGTGCGGCTCCTAGTGACGTCGCACTCACACACTGCGGCTGACAAAGTCTTGCGGCTTGTCCTCCTTCATTCAGCTTCACTCAAAACTAATTTCTGCAATATATTGTGAGCACTAATCAAAAAGAAGAAAACAAATCTGTCGGTTTACTACAGGAAAGGTAATACAATCGCTTCTGAAACCTTAGGGATTTTTCACTAGTCTCGGCAGTTATTCCATCTTTCTCGGTTTCCCACTTTCGCAAGCAAAATTTGACCTGCAAACTTTACTCTCAACTGATCAATGAACTATTCTAGTGCACCTTAGAATTTGTCAAATCTCAAAGTCGAACATTTTCTTTCATTCCTCAATATACGTACTGACTCGTTGACCACGCCCGATCAACCTATTAAACCGAACAAATTACAACATCAAACAAGTGTCTCATACTCTTTTCAGCATACTCCGGAGTCTCCTGACCTCGCAGGGCCGTCTCAACATCAACAACCACGTGGACAATTTTTCCTGCACAAAAGCGCTACACACATATGAAGTTCGACGACTTCCCTACTCCCACACTTTGGAGTACCACTCCTCTAAAATTTTGATTGGAGTTCGTAACCCCCTAAAATCCTCCCAAACTTCACAGTTCATCTGCGGCATAAGCTATGCAAGCGCGAAACCCTAACTTCACTCATACCGTTACTGGAAACGCCAAAAACATTCTCACACCTCCATTTCCTCCATTCGCAAGCTCCGAGATTCTGGGAAAGTCATTGGGGATTTAGGGCATCATCATCTCTCCAACTTGTTGTATTAAAGAAAATTCTAACTTGAATCCGTTTATTGTTCGGATGGGGTCCCAAAGGACCAAACCATCAGTCTCTGCTACCATCTTCTGATAGCGCGTCCAGTCCTTATAAATTACTTTACTTGGACACGCCGGAGGTCGGTGAACCTTTTGACCGGTTTGAGCTCTTCTCATCCAAAGAATTGTCGGATCCCTCAAATCAATAATCATTAATAATTAATAACCAATACTCAATTAGTGATCAATCAACAAATTAGTTTAACAGAAAATCAATAATTAAACACACCATGACCTTTCAGTCATGAATAACCACACCAGTTTATTAAAAGTTAATGAGGTTATTTCCCTATATTAACAAAGCTAACACAATGTAAGTAAGTCTCAAAATCAAATGGTACACATATACGAACATTACTAGCTGTCCATAGCGACGGAAGAAACGCAATCTACGCAAAACTTGGATTATAATGCACTCAGCTATAGCTGTGCAAATCACTAATAAGAGTAACTGAATTTGACTAATTGCATACATCGGTCAGCATAACAAGATTTCAATTCAGCACGGTGCATCAAATGAATACCTCAACTAACCTCTGATTAGCATTGGCATGTGGGGCTTCATGCAAAATTAATTTAATCAACATAAATTTAGAAAACTTCTAGCTTAGGCTCTCTCAAAATAAGCAGTTGGTACCTAAGAAGGAAAATACAATGAATAATACATTTATCCTTTCATAATTACCAAATACAATCAGCACTCAAGGTAAGTCTTCGTCCTTCAGGTACCGGTTCGATCAGCATGGGGCAGACTTCATAGGGGCAAAGTTTAAGGCAAGTTTTCCTTGCAGCTGCAAGGAAAATGGGGGGGACCAAAAGTTATTAAATGGGCAAGGTAAAGTAAAGTTAAAGTTAAAGTCTCTAGGGTGAGAATCCTTTAAAGTCTCTCTCTGGGATAGAGAAAAAGCATCAAAGTGTCATCAAAATGGCTTCTTGAATCTGGCTTCAAAATGGCACCAAAGAAAATGGCTGACTTCTCTTCGCCCGGTGGGATTAAATAAGAAACGTTCCAAATTCTTCAGGGTCTTCCATTGGAGGGTCCATGGGGTGGTTTCTCTTTAACCATTGAATAGTGTCCTTCTCTTAATGTTCACCTACGCCTAAGGTGTCCTTGGAGTTTTGGAACACAAGTAGCAACAAAGTTGCCAATTAATTCTGCATCAGTGTCCTCATTGTCTGCACCTGCAGAAACTGACCTTGCTTCAAAGGGGATGAAAGTTGCTTAGCACGCAACTTTAAGATAAGTGCATTAGTCATTCTACTGGAAAAATACAGCTTTTAAAGGTCCAAAACACGTCTTTGTTAATAGTGAAAACTACACAGTTAAAATTGAGACCAGGCGACTAGGCCAAACCCTCTGCTAAATTTAAGCTAAGCATATAACACTTTAACGAGAAAATCATAGAATATAGCTTCAATTATGACGCATTCATACATTTATCGATTTTCATGATTAATTAAGCTTGTTCATACTAATGGCGAACTATTTCGTGGGCACATTTTTCTACAGACATTAATTTTCTTTGCTAAAATCACATTGTCTTATACGGTTTTGTTACATGATATATGAATGTTTATTAAACTTTCTTTTTCCTGCTTCATCACTGTCCAAAAGTATGGCACACTTCCGAATTGTTTTGAAGTGAATACTCTAAAATTGTTGCATAATTATATTCACCTTAGCTTAGTAAATACAACATTATGTAGTCGGTCCTCTCTTATCTATTAAGTTAGAAAATGACAAATGCTTTAATAGTCTCAAGTATGCGTGTAACACGATAGTGGAGTGCGCTATGTGGTACTGTTGTAGGCAAGACTGTCGTGGTGGCTGTGGAGCAATGGTATTGGAGAATGCTGCTGTCTTTTTACAGGTCATACCTTCATTTGGAGTCTATTAGTACTCTTGCTCTTTAGGGAATAGTTATGCATGGCTCTCATAGTGAACCTCTATCATTTACATCAGTTTCTAAATCTGATAAGTCACTGCTATAGCATAGCAACAGTTGATAACAAAACTCGTTACCCACTGTTGCTAAGTCTTAAAGGCTTACCAATCTGACAGGGCTCTCTGTGAGTCTGTCAGTGCAGCTCTTCTCTGGATGAAAGCAAAAAGATCAGCTGCATGAGGAGGAAGGAAAGCAGGGAAGGTAATGGGGTTTGGTAAAGATGGCAGGTAAGGTATTTATTTTTCACATTTGAGTCAGGGAAAAGAGGGCATTAAATTATAGATGAGTAAAAAGCAAATTACTGGGATGTTTTTCACATCTGGGTTCTGAGTGACCTGAAGGACCACTCTTGCCTCAATCTCGTTGTCTATTTGATGTCACACGCAGCCCCTCAGTGAAAAACATCCCATAATTCCGTGTTACACATCTGTAATTCTTTGTTATGTAAGCCTCTCACTGAGTGCCATCAGTGTGAATGTCAGATTGTAAATCTGATAATTCACTACTGTGAGGTAGCAATCATGAGTTAAAGATCTTGTAACTCACTGTTGCTGCATCATAAAGGAATTCCAGGCTCCTCTGGATGGGCCTTGTTAGAGCCTGTCAGGGAATGTATGGAAAAATAGCTTCTGAAGGGGAGCGAAGGGAAGGCACATAGGCCCTCATTTGGACTTTGGCAGTAAAAAACGCCTACCACTGCGGCTATGCCCCCCAAAAGACCGTCGCTACGGCTACCAGCCATCTGCCATAATATGACCACAGCTGGATTTCCGCCAGAAGAATGGCGGAAATCTGGCTGTGGCCATGCCGGCAGATTGCGGTAAGGTGGTGCTGCTGCCAGCAGCATCGCCATGCCAGTAGACCGCCGCCTGCCGTATTATGACAAATAATACGGCCTGGCCGTGTTCTGCTGGCGGACGCTGCTGCTGGCAGCAGCTCCCCACCCCGTCTTCTGCCGGAGGACCGCCTGGACACAGGTAAGTGGGTGCACCGACAGGGAAGGGGGTGTTGTGTGTGTGTGGGGGTGTGTGTGTATGTCTGTGCGTGTGTGTATGCAGGTGTGTGTTGCATGTTGTATGTGTGTGCATGTCTGGGGTTGTGAGTGCATGTATGTTGAGTTGTGTGACTGTGTGCGTGTATGTATGAAGGTGTGTGCGGATGTGTGCGAATGGATGTATGCATGCGTAGATGAATGTGGGAATGGATGTGTGGGTGTGAAGGGAGGGGCGTGTATGAGGGGTGGTCTGGAGAGGGAACAGGGGTTGGGTTAACTTGTGGAGAGGGAGGGGGGTAGGGAAGAACCCTTTCAATGACAGGGAAAGGATTCCCTGTCACTGATAGTGCCTACCACCATGGTTTTCATGTTAGTAATGAAACCACTAAAACCATGGCGGTAGGCGGGGTCATAATCCCGCATGCAGTCAAGTGCCAGGCACCGGGCTGGAGATTGATGTCTCCAGCCCAGCGGCCGTCACCGTTGTGGCGGTCGGTGTGGTACATTGGCGGTTTGGCTTCAGCCAAACCGCCAGTGTCATAATATGGAGGAAAGTACCGCCAGCCTGTTGGCAGTACTTTCCTCCATATTATCGCTGACCGGCGGGGTCATAATGACCCCCATAGTGTGGTGGGTGTGTGTACAGGTGGTCAGGTATATTTGTTTTCATTTGGCACAGGGAAGATAGTCCATGTTCTCTATGGCTTCTCATTTACTCCTCTGTCCCAGTGTAGCAGATGAAAGCAGGGGCAGATCATTTGCAGCGGGTGGGTAGGCATTTGTAACATAAAATTGTAGATGAGTTAAAAGTGAATCACGGGGAGTTTTTTTCACTTTGGGGTTCTGAGTGACATACAATTCGAGCTTCGGTCTTGTTTAATCCATGTCACTCACAACCTGGTGGTGAAAAACACCCCTGTATTCACTGTAACCCATCTATAATTCTATATATTGCTCATTGCAGCCAATCACTAAAAGATGATAAAGAGCACACAGACCATGCCTAAGGAGAATAGTTCAGTTGTGAGTCAATTTGTCTTGTGTTCAGGCATTATGGATTCAGTGGGTCAATGGCAGTCACCTCACTGTTAAGCATGCAAATGTTATTAACACAGTCAGGCAAATGAATAAAAGATAAGTAAAGTTGTGAGAACGGGCATCTATGTCGTTGATATGTAGATGTAAACTTGTGCATTTACATGCTCCCATGGCACTGAAGGTATGGAATGCATGAGAGAATGATGATGTTTTTCCCAGTTTGTGCTCCACTCTAAGCTCCCTATGATCAGCCAAAAGCTTGCTGTTTAACTATTTGCATCTGGTGTGTTTGAAAGGGTGTTCCCTCCTCTTGCAGATTGTTTTGACCTAGGGAATAGAGGTGGGTTGGAGTTCCCATGTGGAGCACATAGGGGCATGGCAAGGGCCTCTGGGTGCAAGCCTTATCATTGGGTCATAAATTGGGGAGGAGGGGACCCACCACACTCTGGAGCACATGTGCTACTGCACCTGCTGCACTAATGATAGCTGTGCCCCTGCAAACAACTTCTCTCAGTGGTTGAAAGGTTGTCCTGGAATCCTTAGCAACCCTTTCTACTGGGGACTATCTGAGACAGGATTGGAAACCCTATATCATTTATTAGTATATATAGATACAGTCTGTGTCACCACGGAAGTCTTGTTCTGTTTCACCAACCCAGTGACTTACAGTGTAATTATGCATCACGTTTACTCATCAAATAAAATCATGGTATGGACAGGTGTAGAGGCCAGTGCGCCTTTACGGGGAGAGAATATTAATTATAGCTGTGTCTTAGAAAGACAGTGCAACAGTAAACAATATGCATATCTAGGGTTTATGCAATCCTAGTTTGAAAATAGAATAACCAATTTAGTTTTACACTCCATGTGATGCCAGGTTGAAAGTTCCAGGTTGGGCGGGTATATAGTGATCTTGACCAGCGAACCAAAAGTGCAAAATAAATCCCTTATTGTGAGCCACTTTTACTTGTTCACTGACCCAGGCCATACATACCTAACATTTCCCCCATGGTAATCCTGAGAGATGATGTGCAGGAGCCCATCTCTTCAGTGCAACTTAGTAAAATCTGTGCTCGGAACAGCTGATGAAGAGGCAGAGGGTGGTTGTCAGAAGCTCCAGCCATGTCTCAGAACCGCAAGGACTTACTGTTGGAACTACCAGTGTGCTCTTCACAGATTGATGAAGACAGCTATTTTTCTTTGCCTTCAAAGTTGCGATCTTAAGCTTCAAGCTCAGTCACCATGTTGGTGATCCAGCTCTTATAAATAAAGACATCCAGTAATGAAAAAGGAATGAAAGTAGACAGCCCTTGTTAGCATCATGGATCCAGCATAGTGGCACAGATATACTGTTTGAAGGCTATAATCTCTTGTTGCAGCCTTATATTTGTATCACGGAGAATGATTAAGCTGTTAGCTAAACTAGGTACTTCTTCATTAGCATTGATAGATGATTCTTCTATCGTAAGCAAAGAGGTCCCCAGCAAGTGTAACAATGAGATATCATGGCTCATTTTATAATTTTCCTTACTGACTTAGAATCAAAATTCCCAAAGATGTGAGTATTTTGATCTGGCACACTATTAGATTCCATTTGTCAACATCCATTGACATGGCTTTAGCATGAGCATCTCCTCCCCTTTGTAGCACATAATCACTTAGAGCCCTATACTGATCAGATGTTGCAGCATGTAGCTAGTGCCAAACAAGTTGAAACATGTGTCAGGGTTTTTACTGGGACTTTATTTTACATGCTGATTGACCCTCAGGCATTTCTGGGCTTGAAACAAATGGATGAAATGCATGTAAGTCCGTCATCTGGTATCCAGTAAGTTTGTGAACTATTTCTTCTTTCTTAAGGAAGTCCTGCTCAAGTAGATTGCTCTAATGGGCTATACAGCACAATCTGAAGTATCTTCTATCAGTCATGACTTTGACAATGTTTTTGCTCTTGTGAGTGGCAGCAAATCTAATCCTGAGACTCTGGGTTGAAGCCATTTCTTGATTTTGTCATTGAATTCTACTATCAGGATGTAGGCAGCTGTGCATGCTTGCCCCATGGTAACACTGCAACAGAGACTCCCTGTAACTTGACATCTGGTCCCCATGTTTGTAGTGAGATGGATGCACTGTACAGTACTATCTTTCATTGCCTTGACAACAAATAGTTGCACTTCATTTGCAGCTTTGCCGCAGTGATAGTGGCAAAATAGATCTTGCTTCGAACCGTCCATGTTGGACAGAAGGTCTGTACAAATTACATAAACCAGTGGTTCCCAACCTGTGGTCTGGGGACCCCTGGAGGTCTGCAAAGCCTCCTCAGGGGGTCCGCAACCGCTTAGAAAATTAAATGATATTCACAGATTAGGTCCCCAGCTTTCAGTAATGACTCAGTGGGGGTGCCCAGGTTCCAGTAATGATAAAGTGGGGGTCCACAGAAGTCAAAAGGTTCGGAACCACTGACATAAACCCCTCTCCTTTCACCAAAGAGAAGGAGAGGTGAACTGTCATCGTGTTGACCAGTTTCCCATTTAAAAACGGATCAGATTACAGATTTGATGGTATGGTGTATAGTTGACGAACATAGACATAATAGTGCTTTGTTTTTGTGTGTGACCTGCTTGACGATCCCACTGTAAGTCTCTTCTGTTGAGGTTGGCTGCTTGGATCCTTTGGGGTGACCATGTTGTTCCCCACTTCCTTGTGCCTAGCAGAAGTCGCTGCTGGTGCTGAATGCATTCTATGAACTGATTATCCTGTCAACATCATCATCTTTTTCTCCCTAGTCATGACTAGCCATGTGCAAAATCATCTAATTTGTTTGTAGCTGATTATGTAAGATTTCATAACAAATAAGCAAAATTATGCGAAAATATAATTTGTCCTTAAGTGGGTTCTCTGTGGTCAATAGGGGTAGCCTTACTGTTATTCCTCGGTCCGTGTGTTAAGTGGGGGCAACTTGGGCCACAAGGGTCTGTGTCCCTCAAAGGGCTCTTTGAACCAGTAGGTGGCCAGCTGTAGCTGGACTACAGATCTCTGTACACAGCGGTTCTACCAGTAACATATGGTGAAGGGGGATGTCCCTTTTCGGTGAGTAATCTGTATTCAGATGACACTTTTAGGTCGAACAGACTCAGGTGCAACTTTTGACCATCAATGGTTTGGTGTCTGCGAGCGCCCAGCAGCTGTCAGCGAAAGCGGCTATTGACTTGCTGGAATGGGCTTCTTCAGCTTTGCTGTCCCTGGCACAGGTGCCATGGGGTAAGCCAACTGACTCTTGGAGTCACTTCTTGGGTCTGGGGCTCAGGAGCAACTTTTCCATGAGCCAGGAGCGATAGGCACAGTCCTGTCTTTGCTAGCCCAGGGTGCAGCACGTGCAGTTCAGCAGATGGTGCAGCCACTCTTGCTGGGTCCAGGGGTCAGCATGGCAGTCCTAGAGTCCTTTCTCCAGTTCTGGCATGATCTAAGGTTCACCGTGGCAGGGGTGCTATACTTATGCTCAGAAAAGTGCCCTGGGTGATGATACGGTCACTAGCCAATGGGTTTACAGGTTCTCTCCCCGTGTGACAGCATCCAGCTATGTGTGGCATCAAGCAATCGTAGTTTGTACTATTCTGCCCACTTCCAACAAATCTGTACTCTTCCTTGGATGTTAGGAGCTTGGTAGCCCACATTAGTGGTGTGGCTGCCTGTGAGCTACATGCCCATGAGAAAAAAGTGGGCATGCTCAGGAAGTATTGTTTGTTTACACTACTACCCAGGAGGGCAGAAGGTTGTTTGGTGGCCAGCAACTGTGCAAGGCCACTGGACAAACTGGGCATCAGTAGCAACTTTCTAAAAGTTGCATTTCCTTGGAAGTGGCATTGAATTTGACTTGGGCATTAGGTTGGGTTTAATTGTGCAATTATTTTGATTCTTTGAATTACCCTTCTTGGTATTCCCATTCAGAAGTTAGATGGGCTGAGGGGTCAGCTGGTAATTTGGTGTTACCCATTGGGGCTACTAACCTTTCCACAGCAAAACTACAATTTGGAAGTGTTGCTGTCAGGACACATTAAAAGCATATGTCTCACTAATATACAGCTCTCTGCTTTAGGGCTCAACAACCTGTCCTTAAGGGAGAGTTATCTATAGTGTTAAGGGAACTGGGGGCTTAGCCATTTGTTTTCATGGCAAAGTTGAACTACCAGTTTAAAACAACTCATCCAGACTGCAGTGGCACGCTGGGAGCCATTTTGTCATTTGCCCCATACAGGGTGGCACAATCAGTGCTGCATCCATAGAGGTGGTAGTTGACACTTTGTCTTACATCCCCTGGGTACCTTTAGTACCATATGTAAGTCAGTTTATGGTAGACAATTCAACATGCATTTTGTGAGGGGTTAGAACACAGACTCGGAGGTCTAGTTAGCAGGCCACAGTGTACTCTGAGTCGAAAAATCTGCAGCATCGGTCCTAAACCTTGGGGGTGATAATGCAAAAAGAGGCATTTCTTTACATTCTGCGTAAAAGCTAAAGAAAGATCTTGCACATAATCAACAAATATAATATTTTATAGAGGTTTAGACAGAAAAGTCATATACTGTTACTTCTAGTGGTCTGACAGTGTTAGGCCAGCAATGTTACAACACACAGATCAATACATTTTCAAGTACATATGTTACATTCAATATGATAAACCTTTAAACATCTATTTTACTGCATATTAACGAAAGAGGGATGCACAAGAAATTAAGGAAATGGCATTCATATAAAAAAGAAACACAATATATAGTTCAGCTACTGAAGGGTCCACAGAAAGACACTATCAAAGGATCCAGAATTTACAAAGACAGCAACATCTTGATCATGGCTTCCTCACAAGGATCACACATTAATACAATTTATTTATAATGAGCCAATGGCTTGCACTTCTATTTTGCCGATTTTCTGAAATAGAAAGGCACACAGAGACATGCATGTGGAAAGGCTGGTTTATGTAAAATAAAAATGCACATTTATTTCTGTAAATACAAATGGATGACAATGAAAGCTGTATAAGTCCTAGCCAGGCTAACCAGACCATGGCTAAATTAGGCCTTATTGAATAATTAGTAAACACACATCTGTAGCTCACTTTGATCATTTTTATCAAAATATTTATCACACTACCCTACAATATTTTATTAATCTTTAGTTCCATCTATAACTTCTGCAAGGCCTTCAATTCATTATTATTAATTATGAGGTCAAGTATCCACCTCAAGTAGAATTACAATCCTCAGAGTGAACCAATATAATCACTAAGTGAACCTGACCTCAACACCTTGGTAGCTACAGCACAAAGCAGACAGGCTTCACTTAAAGGCAATGTGTAAATTATTTATGAAGTACTAAAACGATTTTAAAGTTGAAATGCAAAAAATAATAATCACAAAATGAATTGGAAAAATAGTGTACAATTTAGTAAACAAAATGAGAAAAAACAATTAGGGGAACTCAAGATGTGACTTTTTAAAGTTTTAATTTGAAATAGCACCAAGATGCACAATGTGTCAATGTTAGTCAATGGTCGTGGTAAAGCAGGACCTAAGAACAATTTGATGCTGACCATGATGTGGACTGGGTCTGCTACACTAACATGGGACTCCCTGGTCACTTCAATCAATAGTTTATTCGGTCCAAATTTGGGCCATTTAAAAGGTTTAAAAATATATACATACGTACAGAAAGATAAAAACCATAAACCAGTACACAATAAAAGGAACAATAGTAAAAAAAGTAGGGGTCCAGTAGCTGCCTGAGAAAGATTACATAAATAGGTGGGGTGAAGGAGGTGCTCGGAATAGTCTCTGGATCTTACCCTGTACATAACCCTGAACAATAAAATAATAATAACGTAAAAGCTGTTGTGTGGCACATCTCTATATAAAATCAGACATTAAGACTCCAGACAGTAAAACTGGTTAAAAATTTAAGAAGTCAGACAGAGGTAGATGATACTCTAGGTTAATTAGTTCTTTTGGTGTTAATTAATCCAATAAGTTGCATCTTGGCAATTATAAAATTAAATATAATTTTAAATTTATAAAACACTTTAATTAAAATAACCCGATGTAGCACTTGTTTAGAAATACGGTCTTTTGTGCTCAATAAGTCGCGGTTTGCAATTAGAGCCCAAGGCTGATATAACAGGATGCTGATTTACTGTTTTCTAGACAGCTCTTCAAACAGTGAGTTAAAATCTAGAATAGTCCTATTACGAATTTTCCATGCTGCTGCCAGATATTTAGAAACAGCGCTGATTATCAGTATGGAAGTGTCGTATTTACATATTCTGAATAGGCTGTTGCGGGATAGTGGATGGAGTGTTCTGCACAGGGGAATAATCCACTTCCCTCGGGGACCTTTGTACAGAGGGCAAAAAAATAGGATGTGTTCAGCTGTTTCCTTGCATAAATGACAATTTATGCATTTGTCTGATGGGGAACTGTTAGTCGACCAACCAGCCGTGTAGCTATTGACCGCCAGTGTCCCGTACCTGAGCTGGAGTAGTAGAGAGCGAGCACGGGCTGGTATGGGTAGATCCAGGGAGCTTTCAGGGAAGGGAACGTGTTTGACCAGCAGGAATTCTGCTGTCAGCCGACCTGACCCATTTGAACCGAGAGATTCCTCGTTGATTTTTGCCCAATAATGTTCTTTGATCAGGCGGTTAGCACTGCCAGGAATCATCTCGGGGTTCTCCCTGTACTGGGATAGACTCAGTTTGGTCCATGCCGCTTTCATCTCCCTGAGCCACCGTACCTTTTCCCATCCGTGATGAGGTGGTAATAGTTCTTTAACTGCTGCCCTGTAGGGTTCAAGTTCGTCTGTTTTCCATAGTCTGACCCAATACAGGAGTGGTCTTAGATATGCTATGTCTTTGATACTATTTAAGCCCAGGTCCAGTCTGAGGGGGAGCATTGGCGTGCCCCTCCCCAGTCTAGATATGTGTCTGAGGAAGTTATTTTCTTTGGTTTGGAGAGTATCCATCTGTCTGTGTGATCCCCAAAGTTCTGCTCCATATAGGGCCGCAGCACGGATTTGTGCTTTATATATTTCAGAGATAAGAATCAGAGGGGGGCTTGTGGCAGTGCTGGCTTTGCGTCCTATTACTCCACATCTTTGGCTAATTGTTAGTGCCCCTTTCCTTATGGCTGGCTCCCAGCTGCCCTTGTCAGATAGTCTAATGCCCAAGTAGTCATATTCCATTACTCTCTCCAGGGGAGTTAAATCCATCTTTATGTTTGCGCTGAGCTTCTTGTTCGGGGCGCTGTATATCATAAGTTTAGTTTTCTTATGGTTTATGTCTAATCCATAGTTTCTGCAGTATACACCAAACTGATTTACCAAGTTTTGAATTCCCATGGGTGATTTAGACAAAAGAATAGTGTCATCTGCGTAGAGTAGGCAGGGGACTTTAGTTCCAGCCTGCTTGGGAGAATCATTTGTGCAGTTTGCTAAGTACTTGATACAGTTGTTTATGTATAATAGGAAAAGAGTTGGGGCCAGAACGCACCCCTGTCTAACTCCCCTCTCAATAGCCACTGGTTCTGTGAGATCACCCTTCTTGCCGTTCCTGATTTGGGCATAGGTATTTTCATGTAGGCGGGTAATAAGTTTCAGAAGGCCATGCGGGACACCCATATTGGCTAGCGTCAGCCATAACTGGTTTCTGGGGACCAGGTCGAACGCGGCTCTGAGATCAATAAAAACTACGTAAAGGTTACCCCTTCCTATTTCTACAGTTTTCCATTTTATTGTAAAAAATCTTAGCACCTGATCTATAGTACTGACTGCTGGTCTGAACCCTGCTTGTAGATCAGAGATGGCGTTTGTTTCTAAAATCCAGTCTTCTAGACAGGACAAAATTTGCTTTGCAAAGATTTTTTGGAAGTTGTCGAGTAAGGAGATTGGGCGGTAGTTGGCAGGGTTAGAGGGGTCGCCTTTCTTAAAAATGGGGACTATCTCTGCTCCCAACCAGGAGCTCGGAACAGGTGCTCCAGCAGCTATCTCATTGGAAATGAGGTTTAAGTATGGGGCCCATACATCTGGATTCGTCTTGTAAAGGTCTCCTGGTATTTTATCAAGGCCGGGGGCCTTTCCCCATTTCATTGAGGCAATCGCAGCCTTGGTATCTGCCAAAGTGAATTCAATTTTGGGGGTCTCGGAGGTCATGATATGAATCAGATCCCGGGAAGCAGCATCGGCGGACCCCAGGTATAATTGGGAAAAATGGTCGGACCATTCTGCAGGGAGTATTGAGGCACCAGGCGAACGGTGTGGTTCATCGCTGGCATCGGCTACCAATTTCCAGAATTTCGTGGTGTCGTTTGTTTTAGCAGATTCCAGGAGGAGGTCCCATCTTGATTCATCCCATTTCCTACGGGCTCTACCTTGTTCCTTTTTGTAGTCTTTTCTAGCTTCCCTTATATAATCCATCTGGCCACCTCTTAGGGCTCTCAGCAACTTATGCTGTGCTTCTCTGCATGCAGTGTTGAACCATCTTGCGTTAGAGTTCTGTTTGGGCTCTGTTGCCGACTCTTTAGTAAGTAGAGTTTTTAAAGAGTTAAAAAACAGTGTGTGGGCTGCTATAAGCCCACCACTATCTTTCGTGGGTTGAAGTATATATTCCATATGATCCGCCAGCTGCCTGTACACTTTTGCCAAAGTGGTTATGTCAGTGATCAGGGATTTCCATCTAACATTTCGCCTGTTGTTGGTCAGTGCGAGCTGCTGTCTATAGGACTTGGGGCAGGAGACTTCAAGTAGGGGTAGTAGGTTCCTGAGTGATAGAATCAGTGGTTCATGGTCGCTTTCCACATGTTCTGTGATGTTCATATCGACCATGTGACCCCAAAGGCAGATGTCGAGCAAGATGTAATCAATCTGGCTCTTCTGCAACCCACGTTTAAATGTGGGGTGAAGGTTAAGATCCGAGCGGGAACGGCCATTGCAAGCCCGGAGGCCGTGTGCCAATGTAATGTCCATGAGCTGGTATGATAGTCTGTTGATTTTAGGTCTTTTGCTTGACACCAGCTGGGGGATGCCCCAGTGAGCATCTTCATCTTTATATAGTTCCTGGGCCAGCGAGTAGGGTTCAAAAGTGGTGTTAAAATCTCCGGCAATGAGAATAAAATGAGAGGGTGATTTATCGGTGAGAAAATTGTCTAAAATAGTCAGTGCGTTGGACTCATATTTATTGCCCAGGCTCCTATTATAGATGTTAATTATTAAAAGTGGTTTCTCTCTAAGAGATTGTATTGATAGACCCATTAGATCAGGGCAGCCCAAATCAATTGGTTCAATTTGGCATTTGAGAGAACAGCTGAGCCATATTAGCAGGCCACCTGAGGGTCTCCCTGAATTCACCTTATTTGCTGGAACCCAGTAGCTTTTGTAACCGATTCTATATTTAGGCTCCAGCGCCCAGGTTTCTTGGAAGAGACATATTTTATGTTTGTCTATAAATTTTCCCCATTCAGGGTTGTTCATTTTACTCTCCAACCCGGCAATGTTCCAACTGAGGATGGTATCTAAGCCATCTGGTTTGTTATGGGGAGCTTCAGCCACGGGATTCTCTCTGGGGACTAGGGTACCGTGGGGAAGCATTATGCCCTTCTCAGTCGTGTCTAGGGTGCTTCCAGCCCCATCTAGGACAGGGGGTGGCCTAAGCCAATCAAATACCTGGAGTAGAGGTGGGTCTGCGGGTTTGCTGTGATCTAGTGGGTCTGTAGCTAAATTAATCTCAATCACCCTGCGCTCCTTATCTAATTCCCCGAAATGGATTTCAGAACATTTAAGATAGTCTGACTGGGCGAGAGCGGGAGTTAGAGTAGACTCACTAGTGTTGCTAATGGAAGTATATTCGGCCCCACAGTTGATTTGCCCTGTTTTATAAGTTTCATTTTTCCCAGCTATAGGATAGTTTTTGTTCCAGTTGCTTGAACCTCGGGAATTAGGAAAAGTCAAGTGTAATAGTCAATCGTTTTCGGAGAGTGTGGGCGAGGCAGGATTGCAACTTGGCTGGAAATCAGTTGACATCTGAGCCCTAGGAAAATCTCTGGATGTCATTGTCACCCCCTTGAAACCTGGTACAGTTTTATGGGGGTAAAAGGCCTGAGGCCTGCAAAGTGAAGTGGCCCCCCCTAGGGGGTTGAGATGGCATGCATTTAGGGAAAGCTGTTCGACAAGGGAGGGCGCATTAAAGTTAATAACAATACAGTCCCCAGTACCAGGGTTTTTGAGTGGACCCACCCAACCCACCCTCCTCACCATTAATATTGAGGGTATCATATGGAATGCGAATCTAGCATGTTTATGCAACCAATGAATAACCTTGTTTTTCAGTTCTGTGAATGATTCTGGGATGGTGAACTTGAGCTTAGGGACGTTCGTAATAACAAGCACGTAGGGGCAGGCTTCTGGTGGTAGATGTAAAGTTCCCATGTTAGTTCCTGAGTCCCTGCGCATCCGATCTACTGGGATATTTGGGTGGGTTCTATGGGGTTTGGCGCCCGTGTTTGTGGAAGGGGCAATTTCACCAGTCCGCCTTAGGTAAGAGAAGTCGCTCTTTGCGTACCACTTTTTAGGGAGATTAGCCAGACTAGGTGTAGAGAGCTTCGGTAGTTGATGTAGTGTGTCAGAGCAAGGTGGTTTTGGCTTGTGAACCATAGGTGGTAGGAGAAGGGGACTACTGGCATCATTGACAGGGGGGCCAAGGATAGGGTGTTGTCGCAGACAGTGCAAACCCGATGGGGAAGGGGGGATTGGCTGGCTGGGTTTAATGAGGGCATCGAGTTTCTCCTCGATGGCTAATAGACGGATTGTTATAGGATGTAGTTGTTTTAGAAGCTCATCTTTAATAAAGTCTGTGATAGAAGTAATATCCAGGTTGCCAAAGTTGGAAGTTTGGGCAGGTATATAATCCTTAGGTCTGGTAGATACGGTGTGGACAGAGGGGTCCAGGACACGGGCTCGTTTGTTCTTTAGATTCGTCTCCCCCCGTTTCCTTTTGCCCTTTGTGCCATGATTTGGGGAGGGTGTAGGCCTGATTGGCATAGGCTGGGTAGATCCTGAAGAATGTATGGTTCTGTCCAAGGGTTCTGCGTTGAGTGTTTGAATTGTGAGGGTGGTTGGTGCTGGTGGTTCTGCAGAGGGGGGCTGGGAAGCTGGTGAAAAGAAGGATGGGGGAGCAGTTAGACGGCGCTCGACCAGTTCAATTTCTTTTTCTAGTGCCCCTACCGCTTTTTGGAGGAAGCCGTCTAAGGTCTTGTTATTGCCTGCTTCTTCCAAAGGTATCCCTCCCTTCCGTCTACCCATCTTGTTTTGGTAGGACAATCAGATCCTGTGCAAAAGTTTAGCAATCTATTTCCTGTGAGCACTCTCCCTCTCTTTTCCTCACCCTGTTTAGCTCTGCTGAGGTTTGTGTTAGGGAGTGCTGAGATATCTAAGAGGCATGAAGGGCTGATCACCTCTGTTTGAGAAGGTGTCCGGGTAGGTAGATAGTTGTCAGCCACTGCCCAAGTCCTGCATCTGTGGAACCTGTTTAGGGCGTTGGAGTTCCGAACTGTTGAAGATCTTTCTGGGTGCCTCACTCCACCCACAGCACCATATGGTGCTTCCTTCAGGCAGCCTTTACCAATTACAAAATGTCAGGGGGGTGGCCCTGCCCTGGCTCTTCCTGGCAATGACGGGCAAGGACGGGCCCGCCCTTGGCCCGGGCTTTGCCCGGGCGCCGCCCGCGCGGCGGGAGCGCGATGAAAATTTAAAGGGCTCCTGCCCTTCTGATTGGACACTGGGCTCTGGTCTCAGGGCTCCTGCCCCCTCCGGATTTCCCGGTCGATGCGCGCTTTCCCGCGACGGCGGGAGCGCGATGAAAATTTAAAGGGCTCCTGCCCTTCTGATTGGACACTGGGCTCTGGTCTCAGGGCTCCTGCCCCCTCCGGATTTCCCGGTCGATGCGCGCTTTCCCCTGGTCACTTATTTTATCTTCTGACTTTGGTCCTCTAAATCCCAAACTACCACAGGTGTACACTTCAAAATCTCCCCAGGACCTAATAGGGATGCACTGAGTGACTCCCAGGATGGCAGGTAGAGGCCAACAGGTGGGTCCAATCCAGGTCCAGTTGCCACTGGTTAGTAGGGCAGCTGCAGGAAAAGGTCTCTTGTAGCTTGTTGTGTCCCTGTAGCTTTAACAGGAGGCCAGTCGTATGACCCTCAAAGTCCACTTCTTTGTGCTGGGTACAAGAGAGACAGCAGGTCCAGTCTTCTAGACTATTCTTGGGTCTCATACAGCAGGCACAGTCCTCTTCTGATCTTCCACAGGTCCAGGAAGGCTCTAAAGTGGGTGCCTGGAGATGCCACATTTATGCCTTGCATGAGCGTGTGTGTGGGAATGACCCCTCAGGATGTCCTAATCAATGAAGTTAGGCTCTGGGGCTAACTCTATCCCTTTTGGGCATTTTCAAGATGGTCAAATTCTTCTGTCACTCCAAACTGGTGCTCTGAAGACTAGGGGTGTATGTGTGTAGTCCCTGTACCCCCAACAATTTCAAAGACAGTATTCTGGTAGGATGAAAACTGAGCTTTCAACAACCAGACAGTTGATGCACACATTGTTATGGCATTCTGTTTCCCACCTTTGAAGTTCGTCCCCAGTGTCATGTGGAAAAAACCCAGCAGATTTGACTAGCAGGTCTTCACATCCCAGCAGGATCTGACACTGATGTCAAAAATAGGCCCATTGTGATGGCAGCTGGGCTGTGTGAAGGGTCAAAGGAAAGGTGAAGGCCTGGATGTTAGCTACATCTGTTTATGACAGTGTAGGCCTCTTTGAAGTTAACCCAGCCCTTTGCCCAGTCCACAGGGACTAAGGTCCTTAGCTTGAGGGGAGGTGTTTTGCTTTTCAAGGGCCCACCACTTCTTCACAACATCAAAGGCCTTTTGTCCTTTTTGTCCTGGGAGCAAGTCACACCTCATTCATGCTCACTGAAATGCTGATTACTGACTGGCAAAAGAAATAGAGCAAACTGCAGATTTAACTTCCAGGGACTTTAGGAGGGGCAAAGGTAACCTTTTAAAATTCATATTTCCAAAATATGTATTGCAAATCGGACTTCATCACTGAAGTGGGCTTCTAATAAATATTTCAAAAAGCCAAAAAATACATTTGTAGCTGATTCTCAGATGGCAATGCCATTTATTAAACTGAATATTTTATCCCAATGGCTTCTTAGCAGCCATCCCTGCTATAGTGAAAACAAAGTTGAGATGCTAGCCACTGTAACAACTTGTTTATTATTAACCCTTACATGCCCTACTTTTAATACCATACACCCTGCCTTAATGGGAGGATAACTTTTAAAATACCTAAAAGGAGGGTTTTGGGCCTGTCGGAAGTGGATATTTTGACACATTGAATTTGTAGTTTATACCTGCACAGCCAGGCTACTGCTGGCAGGCCTCCAGTCATGTTGGCATTGTCACTGCAGAAGGTGCCACAATGAATGCTGCAGCCCACTAGTGACATTTAAGTTACAGCCCAGGGTACACTTCGGACACCATATGCTAGGCACGTATAGGTAAGTTAAATATGCAAATTAGGGTATGACAATTTCACCATGTTGAAAGGAGGAGCACAAGCCCTATACCATGTGCTAGCAGGGGTAAATTGCACATAGGTTTAGACCCAGTAAAAATAGGGTTCAACACAAAAGGCAAAACTTAATCAATCTGAGGCAACCCTGCAGAAAAGGCATATTTCCAATAATTAATACAATTAGTCAAGTTAGCATTCTTTTAGTAAACCACTACAGATCTATCAAATCCATTCACCCATCTTACCAAATCCTTTACCAACTTAACAGAACAGTACATCTACTGTTTCCCACACACCAGTTCTATCCAAACAATGAACCTCACTAAAAACAATGATACCTTTTAATGCTCGTTCTGTTATCTGGCACATAAGTACAGCATTGCAGAGCTCCTATTACATGATACACACCACCTTCTTCTGCCAAACAAATACCTAAAGCAAGCTGGTTTTGAATCACCTTTGCACAAATAGCAAATATTTCTCAATTAATGTTTGAATTACAGAATTAGTAGCCAAACATTCTACCAAAGTAGACAACTTTCTAATCTTAACATCTGTCAGAGCCCCTTTCAGAGGGCCACAGGGCAAGCAATAGTCACTAGACCCATCCGTGAGAGCTGAGGCCTTTTACTCGAGATAACCAGGCCCTGCCTACTATGGATCTTTGAACACCTTGGCCAAGTTTCCCTTCAGCACTTAACTCTCTGGAATAACGTGGTCTGAGCAGTCCAAGGCTCACTCGGGAGGAGATGGATACAGGTGAACACTGCCTCAAACTCAAAATACATGCAGCTTCAACAATAAATTATTGTCCAGCAAAATACTCACTTTTATGAAAAAAAGAGAAGTATTTTATTTTTATTGGTATGAACACAAAGTTTAATAGGACATCAACATACAACTCCTTGAATCCGGGGTTCTGTTGTTTCCTAGGCAGTTCCATGTGCCCTACTCCCTCTAGCAAAAGTGGTTATTCCACATTCACTCTTGGCAACATCCAGGGTAAGCTGTCCTAGCAGCCTGAGCCTCAAGGGTCTACTGCAAATCTGCATTAAAGTCAAAAATGTTCCTGCCCCTAATTGCTAACTAACAAGCAAGTTTCCCCTGGGGCCCAAAATCAGCCCTACCTGCACTTGAAGGGTTAGAGCAAATGGAGTTTATGAACGTGCCTCTTCTGCAGGTGCTGGAACAGTAGAAGCTTGTTCAGGTGAGGTCACTGCACTACACTCCGAGGTTCTTGAGTTCCTCCCACACAGCTGTGCAACCAAAGTAACCAGAAGGTTATTCGCAGTCCTCCTGGAAGGGTAAGTCTTTCCTTCATCTGACAGTGAGGGAGGAAGAAGCGCAACAGTCCTGATGCTAATCCTGCATGGCAGTGTATGTGCGTAGGTGGCTCCACCTCAGCCTCACTCCTCCGGCGATGATCTCGATCAGGTCACACTTCTTCCTCATCCCAGTGACCTCACCTGGCATACAGGGTCACTGTGTCTCTGCTGCACACATACTATGACTTGATCTGCATAGCAAATTTCTTCATGGATGGTCATCCTGGCCTACGGGGTTGCCAGCTCTCCACCTCTTACCAGAGCCTAGCTACAAAAGGTACAAGAGCTCCCAGCATACTAGATGTGAACAGGCAGCTTCCTGTCTTTCTCATCGTGATCTTCATATGTTGACAGTTTTGTGTCTTTCATCTCCCTGCTGTGCAATAGGCTAACCAACACATGCGGGGTACCATATTTATTGGTAGGAGTATACAAACGTTGGATGGTAGGACATTTTTCTTTTTATTCCAATTCCAGAATTGTCTATGTAAATTTGAGGAAATCATGTCTTTGTTTAGCCATTGTTTGTCATTTGTAGGGCATTCTGGGTCAGATGTGGTGGATCGAGGCAAGCAAGACTTCCCTGAATGCCTCTGGGTCAGAAATGCCTGGGGTTCATAAGGGCTGGTTGAGCAAAGATCAAAGTACAGTAGCCTTTCTCTACAGGTATTGCTAGGTGAATTTTTTTAACATAGTTTTATGTTCACAGGGCTGCCTGGCTAATAAAAAGTAGTGGGATCCAAACAAGCCACAGCATCCAGGTCTATAGTTTTCCAAAATGCCAGGTGCTTGGCGATTACCCTGGTTTCTAACAATGAACCCTACTAGATATTAAGGGATGGTAGCTACCAAGGCTATGATCTCAAAGCTTAGTGCCGCAAAGACATTCTCATCCAGCCTTGATTTTGTTGCACTTGTTCCTTTTGGAGTATTGTAATCCCTCAGCTCAGTTCTCACATTGTGGTGTCCTCTGTTATGGAAGTTCTCCTCACTGCCACGCTGCAGAAGGTAATTTGTGGTGGCTCTTCTTCCTGCCTCACCACAGTGCTATTGGTAGTGTCATGCTAGAGCATAGCTGAATACAGATTGTGACATTGCATTTTTGCATTTCACAGTTAAACCCTCCCCTAGTTTTTCTTGGACTAAGAAGCATGTTAGTTCCAGACCTGGTACCACAAACTAACTAATATACTTCATCTTCCTCCTATTTCTCTTTCCCCTTCAGGTCATGACTTACATTAATACAATGTAACATCTTGATTACTGCCTTCTGATCTGTTGCAGTTTCACATGGCCCTTTTGTTGTTTGCTCTGGAGGTATCCGCTTTCATCATTAATGCTAAATGAACTGAAAGTTGAATTGTTTTAAAAGTTACTTGTTATAGAGCATTTTCTACCAATTTGTTTGTTCCCTGTTCAAATGATTTAGCAGTCAAGGTTTTTAGTAAAGGCTTGGATTATTTCATATAACTAGTCCTGTTGTAAAGCTCGATATTGCTTTGCTGCTCTGTAAGCTGAGATGCAGGGCTCCTGTAGCATGGGGAGGGGTAAACACTGTTTGGAGGGTGCAGGTGTCAGCCATTTTCCCCTCGCTCTACAGGGACAATTGCAGATGCCACTTTGAGTTGATGTGCTAGTTGTCTCTAGGCAAGGGCTTGGTGTTGGGAGGGGTATAAAAATGATAGGACTCCACAGTTGCTGGCCAAAAACAAGCTGGTCTTTGCACTGGCTGCATCCAACGCCATACATGTTGCCTGTTTTACAGCTGAGGTCTGTCCCATTCCCGAGGTTAGATACTCTAAGGAAGTTTTGTTTGATATTGGGTTGAGATGCCTGGGGCCTAAGGACTCATTGTATTATAAAATTGACTTACAGTTCTGACCACAGACAAGAGTTGAGGCTACCCAGGAAGAGAGGAGGACTTAGCAAACCAAAAGAAGGAGCGAGCATGGATGCCTTCAGCTCCAGGGGTGGGGGAAATTGGGTCAAGGCGTGTAAAATCTGCTGTGGACATGAAGATGAATAATGTGTTGAATGGTAGGAGAGGGATGGCCTGAGTTTAGCCACGCTCTTGAAATGTATGAGCTGCTAGTGTCAGGGATTCTTGATGTACTGTTTATTACAGAAACGTGGCTGACCGATGTAAGTAGTTTTGATATAGCCACTGTGTGCCGTGTGGGGTGCAATAGCATGCATCACCACTCCCTTAATCATCCAGGGGTTGACGTGGCAATTATACTGCATGATAAATTGTTAGAGAAGTCGCTCCCCCTTGACTTCCATGTGGCAGAGATCTTAGAGGTTTACCATTCAAACCTCTTCCTCTGTATAACAGAATGCTTATCTATCGCTCTCCAAGCCTGGTGGGGCCTTTGATGATCCATTTTTGGACTTGATCCTTTCACCCTTTTTGGCCTATGACAATCTTTTAATATGGGTGGATTTTAATATTTAGGCTGACCCCCAACCCCCACTGCACCCAATGGAAGACAAATTCATAAACAGCCTGGCCATATGTTGGATCTAATGAGCTCCTTTGTTGCAGAGAAGATGTCCCATTGGTATGGTCACACCACTCACTGCTATTGTTTCATGTTAAAAACATGATTAAAAGTATGGACATAACCAAGCCCCTCTCCACTCTTCAGAGAAAGTGCCTGTGGGCTAACTTAGCCATTCCAGACCTAGTTCTACTGCTCCGGGACTCCGATATGATAGAATTACTTAAATCCGCATCAGTAGGCTATGCATGTTACATTGAATGGGTAGATGCAGCCTTGGATGCAATGTTGTCTTACAGGAACTTTAGAAATGTTAGATCTGCTCCCTCAGCAACTTAGTAGAGACCACTCCTGAAGTACTCCAAACTTGGTTGCAAAAACTTGGAACATCTTTGGAATATTGATTATTTCAGCTCCACTCTGGAAAAACTGAAGAAGGCTCTAAAGGAATACAAGGCATTAGTCTCCCGTGAAAAATCAGTTTATTGCACCAGCAAAATCACAACTGAAAAATATGCAAAGAAGGTTTTCCAATTTGTACAGCAACTCTGCTAACCTACATGTGCTGCAAACATACTTGCAAAAGCTCAAGAATTGGAGGAGAGGTTGTCTCACTTTTTCTTAAGAAAGATATCCACCATTCTGCAATCCCTTCCACCCAGTGACCCTGGCTCGCTAGGAGAACTCACTATTGCAGGTAGGTTTGCTCAAGCTGGACAGGTAGGCCTGGAGATGTTCCATGAACAAATCGTGTCAATCTGGGTTTCTGCCTCGATTACAGGGCACCAATGTAGTTAGGCACATTTTATTCAAACACCACTTCATTAAAATCAGGATTTCTGGTAGATTTCCTGCCTCTGTTTCAGAGGAAAGAACCAGCAGAGACTCTTGGACCCTGATTACATGAGGTGTGTAATAGGTCTTTACCTTTAGGACATGTTCCTGTAGTTTGGAAAGAGGCATTGATAGTGCGCCTGTTATAAAACAAAAAAACGCATACCGATCACTCACTTCTTGCCAACATTTGACCAATATCCCATTTGCCATTATCATTCTAGACGGACAAGTTAATCAACTTCTTTCTGAGTTAGTGACTAATAGCCAATTTCTGGATTCTGTACAATTGGGTTTTCGCTCCTCCTATAGTGCAATGGCTGCCCTGTTGGTGGTGGTGAATGATCTGCGGATGCTGACTGATGAAGCACAGCCTGCAAATAAACAAGTCTGCAGCATTTGATAAAGTCTCCCATAAGATCCTTCTTGACAAGCTACAGGAAATTGGGATTGGAGGCAGGGCCATTGATTGGTGCAGGGACTATGTGACTAAAAGGTCACTTGCAGTGTATCTGTCTCCTTATGTGTCTGAATTCAATACCTTACCCCAAGCAGTTCCTCAAGGGTTGGTCGATGTATTGGCTTGATTACATCAAAGCTCTTTGAAGTTTACTGCCGACAAAAGTAAGGAACTCTGGTTAAACATTATTGTATCCCCAGCATGCTGTCATTAGAATCCTGGCCTCCGTCATCGTCTTCAGAACCTATTCCTGTGAAAGTGATTAAAAATCTTTGCGTATATCTGGAACTTGAGCTCTCCTTAGCTGTGCAGGTGAACATATTGTCTCAAACTGCTTTGTCCTTTTGAATGTGCTTAGGAAGCTTCTTCCTAAAACCATTCAGATAGCAGTGATCCAGGTGACTATACTTAGTCTCCTGGACTACAGAAGGCCCTTTATTTATGGATGGACAAATGTATATGAGGATGTTATAGAGAATCCAGACCGCAGCTGCAACATTAGCACTGGACCTCCTGCCATTCTCTTCCACTTTAAATGCTCTAAAAAGTCTCTACTGTCCTCCGGTGAAACAAAAATTGTGGCTTTTAAATCTCTCTGCCATATTGCTAAAGCAGTCAAGGGTATTGGCCTGTGCCATCTATCAAAACCATTTGAAAGCACATCACTGCAGGCTGCCTACACTCCTCTGAGGCCCAATTGCTGATTTCACCTAGAACCAAACACAGTTGTGCGAGTGCAAAGCTTTTTCTGTTATGGCAGTTAAACGTCTGAATGAGCTACCTGGTACCTTGCTGAAGATGTCCTAGCTACTGCAATTTCAGAAGCCCTTAAAGACTTAGCTTTTCGGAAATTTGGGCTGTCCATCATGTCCTGGTCTGCACAATTTTAGGATTTTTTTCCCTCTTGTTGCTCCAATTCCTCTGTTTAGCACATGGTCACCCTTTGGGGTTAAGGTGCTTTCTATGAAATCACTTAACGTAATTTATCGTCTACACTTTGTTCCTGCACTTCCATGAGTTTTGGCCTTCTTTTGCTCTTGAGGTTTTCAAGTCTCCTGTTTTTGGCTTCAAAGCAAGTTGACAACTAGCTAGCAACATCCCCTTTCAATACATGCTTCAGAGGCCTTTCTCGCATAAAGTTTACACAGAGAACACTTGCACTTTAGCACTGGTCAGCAGTGGTAAAAAGCCCAGAGTACCAAAGCCAGCAAAAACATAGTCCAGCACATAGTGAAACACACAGGAAAAAGAGACAAAAAGACAAGGGGAAACCATGCCAAGGATGGCAGGTGTAACACATGTCCCCTCTAGCTGAAAATGGAAAGAACTACCCAACCTCATGGGAGTTCTCATCAATAAGGCAGAAGAATCTGGACAGACCGTCAGCATTGGCGTGTTCTGTTCCAGGGCAGTGTTCCACCATAAAGTCCATTCCCTGTAGGAAGATAGACCACCTCAACAGTTTTAGGTTCTCAGCCCCCTAATCTGCTTTAACCATCTGAGGGGCCTGTGATCTGTCTGAACCCAGAAGTGATACCCAAACAAGTTGGGCCTTAGCTTCATCAGCGCCCAGACCACAGCAAAAGCTTCTCGCTCAATGCACTCCACCTATGTTCCTTGGGAAGTAACCTCTTACTGATGAAGGCTACAGGCTGGTCTAGGCCCTCTTCACTTAGCTGTGCAAGTACTGCTCCCACACCATGCTCTGACGTGTCAGTCTGCACAACTCATTCCTTAGAGCAGTCGGGTGCCCTGCACATGGCTACCTTCAGAGTATCAAAAGCGGTCTGGCAAGCCTCAGTCCAGATCACCTTTTTGGGATGCTTCTTTGAAGCCAGTTCAGTCAAGGGGGCAACAATAGTGACATACCTCCTGCAGTATCCTGTGAGACCTAGAAAGGCTCTCACTTCTGTATGGGTCTAGTTAGGCTCTTAAGCCAGAATGGTAGCAATTTTTGGTTGTAGGGGTGCCACCTGGGCACTCCCCATCTGGTGTCCCAGGTAAACCACAGATCCCTGCCCTATTTGGCACTTACTAGCCTTAATAGGAAGGCCTGCCTTCCGCAGAGCCTTCAACACTTCACAGAGGTGCTACAGGTGTTCCTCCCAGCTGGAGCTGAGCACTGCAATGTCATCCAGGTAGGCTGCACTGAAATCCTCCAACCGAGCTAAAATCTGGTTGGCCAAACTCTGAAAGGTGACAGGGACATTTTTCTTCGCAAACGGCATTACCCTGAACTGGTAGTGCCCATCTGTAGTGGAAAGTGCTTACCTCTCCTTTGCCCCATCAGTTAGGGCAATCTGCTAGTACCCAGTTGTTAAATCAAACATGCTGAGAAACTTGTCAGCTCCCAACTGATTAATGACCTCATCAGCTCTGGGGATGGTATGCAAGTCAGTCTTTGTGATGGCGTTGAGTCCATGGTAGTCCACACAGAAACCTGAGTTCTGGGGTGGCACCGGGGGTAGCAGTCTTTGGGACCAAGACCACTGGGCTGGTCCAAGGACTGCTGGAGAACTCACTAACCCCTAACGCTAACATCTTAGAAAGCTCATCCTTGATGCTAGCGCTGACCTTGTCAGTCACCCTGCAAATCTTGTGTTTTACAGGTGGATTGTCCCCAGTGTCCACCAGATGCGTGACCCCTGGGGCCAAGGAACACAAGGAGGCAAACTGCCCCAATAAGTGACTACAGTCCCTCTGTTGTTCTGGGGTCATTGTGGGGGAGAGGTTCACACCCTCCACAGATCAGTCTTTCTCCTGGGCAGACAGGAGGTCAGGAAGAGGCTCACTCTCCTCCTCTACCCCATCATCTGTCATCAAGAGCAATGTTAACTCAGACCTCTCAAAGTGAGGTTTGAGGCAGTTCACATGCAGGACCCTTAAAGAGTTCCTAGAAGTCTGCAAGTTCACCAGATAGGTGACATCACTCTTGCGCTCCACCACCTCAAAAGGCCCAGTCCACTTATCTTGGAGAGCACGAGGCTCCACTGGGGCCATGACCCACACTTTCTGGCCAGACTGAAACTCAACCAGAGTAGCATTCTGGTCATACCAGTGTTTCATGTCTTCCTGGCTTGCTTCTATGTTCTTCTGAGTGAGCTTCCTGAAGCGGGCTGTCTGGTTTCTAAAGGCCAGCATGTAACTAAACACATCCTGGGGGCCCTTACTTGAGGTCTTCTCCAGGCCCTCCTTTACCATACTCAGAGGTTGCCTCACATGGTGGCCATACAACAATTCAAAGGGGCTAAAACCAAGTCCCTTCTGTGGTAACTCCCTGTAAGCACACAGAAGGCATGGCAACAAGATGTCCCACTTACGCCTCATGGGTTCTGACAGACCCACAATCATGCCCTTCAGGGTTTGGTTGAATCTCCCAACCAAGCCATTTCCTTGGGGGTGGTAAGGAGTGGTGAACTTGTAGGTCACCTCACACACCTTCCACAGAGACTTAACATAGGTATATATGAAGTTGGTACCCCTGTCAGACACCTCCTCTTTGGGGAACCCCATGTGGGTAAAGAGCCCCATCAATGCCCGGCCCACCACAGGGTCTGTGATTGAGCTCGGAGGGATAGCACCAGGTAGCATGGTCCACCAAGACCAATATAAACCTGTTGCCCATGGCTGTCTTTGGATCCAGAGGCCCCACAATGTCAATTCCCACCCTCTCAAAGGGTATGCTGACTACAGGGAAAGGTTGGAGGGGACCCTTACATTTCCCCCCACTCTTGCCACTTGCTTGACAAGTTTAAGTTTGACTAGAGCTGCAATATGCATCAGAGTGCCTGTGCTATGGGGGCCAGTAAAAGCGGGTGACAATCCTTTCAGAAGTCTTTTCCTGCCCCAAATGTCCTGCTAAAGGCACACCATGAGCCAGACCCAGTAGGAAGGCCCTGGAGTATTAGGGTACCACCAGCACACATGCTGCCCCAGGCTCAGCAACCTTAGGCTCACTATAAAAGAGGCCATCCTCCCAATAGATCTAGTGTGATCCAGACTCCTTGGCAGATACCTGTTCTGCAGCCTGCTGCCGGAGACCCTCCAGAATAGGGCATGACTTCAGTGACTCACAGAATTCCTTCCTGGTGGGACCCCTTCCTCCAGCCAGTGGGTCAGCTCGGGCACCTCCCCCGGTTCAGCCACTTGTTCCCCTGTAGGCTCCGGAGCGTCCCCCCTCAAATTCAGCCTCTTCCGGGACTATGGGAACATCTGGAGCGGGTTTCCTGTGACCCTTGCTGTTTCTCTTTCTGGTAGGCCTCTTGGCCACCTTTTCAGGCTCCAGGGCCTCCTGATCACCCTGTCTGGCTGCCATGGACCAGGTGGTCACACATGCCTACCCAGGCAGACCCAACATCTCCAAGTTTGACTGGCATTCCATCTCACTCCAAGGGGAATCTTCCAGGTTATTGCCTAGCAGGCAATCAACAGGCATGGTTAGACTCACAGCTGCTCTCAAGGAACCTAGCCCCCCCCCACTCAAAGGGAACCTGCACCACTTTGCACAGGCGCTCTGAGTTGTCTACTGCAACTACTTGGTGAAGTACATGGGGAACTACCTGCTCTTCAGACACCAGGTGACACCTCACAGTAGTCACACTGGCTCCTGTGTCTCTCAGAGCCTCCACCCTCTGTCCATTGATGGACGCTCACTGACTGTACTTTTTAGTGTTCTCAGGCACAAAGGTCCTCTCGACCATCTCACTGTTCCCTAGTCAGACAAGGGTCATCTCGGCTGGCTCTCACCCTTCTCCTGGAACCAGCTCCTCCCCAAGTGCTGCACTGGCCAAACCCCATGACTGAGCACCATTGGGTGCCTGTGTCCGCTTGAGACATTTGCGGTCCCCTCTCATGTGACCCATCTTATCACAATCATAACATTTCCGGGGACCCTTTTCTGCAGGTTTCCCTATAGAGGCCCATGGTTTCTTTTCAACTGGGGGCCGGGAATTCTTACCCTGGGAACTAGGTTGGGGCCCTTTAGAGAACTCCCCCTTTTTACCCTTACCGCCCCACTTCGTCTGATGGGGACCCTGCCCACTTTTGGCAGAGTCTCCCCCATACATCTTTTGGACCCTGGTTCTCTCCCACCGGTCTGCCTCATGAGCAAGTTTCCTGGGGTCAGTCAGCTTGCTGTCATTCAGGTGCTGACGCAGCTCTGGAAAACAAAGACTATACCAGTGCTCCCAAGCAATCAGATTGTACAGTCTCTCATAAGTGGTCACTTTACTGCCCTTCATCCAGTGACTTGCAGAAAGAATCTACACATTCCAACCAAGTTTGGGATTCCATTTTCTTATACGATCTAAACTTTTCTTTGTGTGTTTGAGGAGTAAGACCATATCTGGTGAGTAGGGCGTCCGACATGATAGAATAAATGAGTCCCTGAGGATCCCCTAAGGATTTCAGGGTGTCCCTACCCTCTACCTCAACATGCGTTGACCTACCAGCTCACCAGTGTGCTTCAGGGACCATGTTCATGTGGAGAGCTGACTCATACCCCTTAAGCCACAGATAGATGTCATCCTCCCTCTTGTAATCCTTTAATAAGTCCTTTGAAGCGTGTACCATCCTTTCAGGCTGCACTGAGGTACTGCTTCCACCATCGGAAAAGTCAGTGATGCATTGGTTATTTACTCGCAAGTGAGTCTGTACGTTGTTTCTTCTCCAGTCGGGTTAGCAATGCGTAATTTTTCTCTCCCACAAGAAATCGAAGTGTCGGTTTCTGAAGAGGCAACCTCTGATCCATGCAGGTTTACATTGATTTTGACACCCAGCGATGATGCTTGCGAAATCCGGCCTCACAGTGATGAGGAACCACGCTGCATAGGGGTTGCATTCATTTTAGCAGCCGCAAACAGATGTTGCGTCATGTCTCGAGCTGCAATGCAGGTGATGTGTTGATTTCCCAGCCGCTATGCGGGTGGTGCGTCTATTTCTCAGCTGTGATGCAGTTGGTGCATCGTTTTTACAGCTCCGTTGCAGGTGGTGCATCAAATTTTTCCCTGCACGGCTCCTGTGCATGGATTTCAGTCTTGGTTCCACCAACTTAACCTTTCAAGGACCCAGGGACTGGAGTGGGCACCACTTAGCAGGGTAGGAGTCTCAGCAAGAGAGTCCAGGTGCTGGCGGAGGACGTCTTTGGTGGCCCTGAGCCTTCAGACCTGTGGGCAAGCTCAGTCTAAGCCCTTGGAGACACTTCATAAGCAGGAACACACAGCAGATTCCAGTCTTTGTCCTCTCTCAGGCAGAAGCAGCAACTATAGGCCAACCCAGCAAAGCATACTCACAGGCAAAGGTGGAGTACTCCTCCTCCTACTATTCAGCTCTTTTACTTGGCAGAGATTCCTCTTGGTTCCAGACGTAATCTAAAAATCTGGGGTTTTGGGTCCACTACTCATAACCCTTTCTGCCTTTGAAGGAGGCAAACTTCAAGTGAAAGTCTCTTTTGTTCACAAGATCCTGCCTTGCCCAGGCCTGGCCCCAGACACACACCAGGGGGTTGGAGGCTGCATTGTGTGAGGGCAGGCACAGCCTTCTCAGGTGTAAATGTCAGCTCCTCCCTCCCCACTCTAGCCGAGGGGTCTCATCTGGATATGCAGGCTACACCCCAGCTCCCTTTGTGTCTGTCTAGTTAAGATTCACAAACATCCCAACTGTCAGTATGACCCACGTGTGGAATACACAAGCAGGCACAGAGGGGTTATGCAAGAAAATGCCCACTTTCTAAAAGTGGCATTTTCAAACTGACAATCTAAAAAACTATTTTACCTAAAGATGTATTTTTAAATTGTGAGTTCAGAGACCCCAAACTCCACTTAAAAGGTATTTAAAGGCAACCCCCAGGTTAATGTAATAAGCCTTGCAACAGTGAAAACCACAATTGGCAGTATTTCATTGTCAGGACATATAAAACACATCTGTGCATGTCCTGCCTTTAACATACACTGCACCCTGCCCAGGGGCTACATAGGTTGTACCTTAGGGGTGCCTTACTTGTACAAAAAAGGAAGGCTTGGGCCTGGCAAGTGGGTACCCATGCCATGTGGAATTGGCAGTATAAAACTGCACACACAGACAATGCAGTGGTAGGTCTGAGCCATGTTTACAGGGCTATTCATATGGGTGGCGCAATTAGTGCTGCAGGCCCACTAGTAGGATTTGATTTACAGGCCCTGGGTGCCTCTAGTGCATTTTACCAGGGACTTACTAGTAAATCAAATATGCCAATCATGGAAAAGCCAGTTACACATACAGTTTAAACAGCGAGCACTTTAGCACTGGTCAGCAGTTGTTAAGAGCCCAGGGTACCAAAACCAGCAAAAACAAAGTCCAGCTCACAGTAAAAAACACAGGAAGCAGAGGCAAAAATACAGGGGAAACCACGCAAAGGATGCCAGGTCTAACAGTAGGTGTCTGGTAAGTTTGGGAAATGTATGCGTTTCTTGAGGAAGGTGGGACCAATGTTATGTAATATTCTGTATATGTGTGTGTGAGGAGTTTCAAGAGTGCTCCTTTGTTAATTGATTGCCAGTGGAGCTTTTTTGAGGTGGCTCTGGAGAAGTGCAGCTTGAAAGACAAATTTCTCCCCTCTCCATCGATAACTGTCCCATCTGAATTAGGACTCTGAGAGCTGAGCTATGTCCTTGAGTACCAATTCAATTACCTGCCAGTGGAGCTACTTGGCTTCAGTGGTTTCCAGGATTTAGGTGAATGTTGTCAGGGTATTATGCATCAGTAGAAATGGAATTAATGCTTGAGCACGGAATTAGGAGTCACTCCACTTCCTTTGTTTGCACACTGCGTGTCCCTCCACCTGGAGCATGGAGTTACCCTCCACAACCTTAGCGCTAGATAAGACATGCTGGGTATAATAAAGTTACCTCAATAGCACCGTATCCATGGATAAGAGGAAAAAAGAAACATATTTCTTTCTGCAGAGCAGCAGAGGACAAGAGGATGGCCAGAGAGAATCTTGAGAGAATTTCATGATGTTGATTGGTTGTCCTGTATCTCATGTTTTAGTGTTTCTATCATTTGGCCTCAGAGTACTGTAGTTTGTGTTTTTATTGTTTTGTTGGTTGCTAAAATATACAGTAAAGAAAGATGAGCAGAGCATTAGTGTCTGGTTTTGACGAAGAATTGAAAGTGATTTGGTTTATTCCTCTTTAGTAAGAACTGAATGACCTCAGCTGGGAAACAATAATGCAGTCTCCGCAGTTTAAAGCAGCTCATGTGTTAAGTCAGCACAAGGTCACTTGATAAAAATGCATTTGAATTCATACCTTCTTATCAAATAGATCATTTACAGCACTTCTAATGGCCCACTTCTCAATATAAAAAATAAGTAGAATTATAAGTTGATTTGTATTAGGCTCATGGGTCTTTCGTTGGTCTGGCCCACTATTTCTAAGAAGGCCCATCAGCCATTCTAATCCCAGCCCCCTGATATACCTCTGTGAAAAATTGTTGTCCAGAAATGTTCTTTTTTGATTTGTGTTTTCGGATCATTAGAGAAGTAATTGAGCTTGGGTAAACATTGCTGATTTGGGCCAAATTTTTCTGGACAACATTTTTTAAAAAGTGTTGCAGTGATGATGTAGTGTTTCAGGAACCACGAGACCTAAATACTTCATCTAGGTGTCAAAACCTAGGTTTGTGGGGGTCATTTAGTCTGAAAAAAACTCTTTGGAGCAACCCTTGTGCCATTTTCCAAAATGGCAGCTAAAATAGAGGAAGAAGAGACATATCTAGAAATGAAACAAATAATAATGGTATTGAATCATTTTATGTATACACCAAAAAATGTTTATGATCTGAATATTTAAAAAAATAATGAAATAATGCTTGTCACTCCTGTTTTAGACACATTTTCATAGTTCATTTTATTTGTTTTAGCAATCGTTCATGGTTCATTTGGAGGTTGCTGTACATTTGAGAAGGACATATCGACAGGGACAACTTTTTGTAGAACAGGCTTTGCAAGTACATGTAAGTTCTATAGGTAGAGGCTTTTGAAATCTCATAGGTTTTAGCACCCCATCAATATCTTCTCACCACATTGACACAGATCTTTCTCTACATATGCTTGATTCAAAACATTTACACACCTTCTTGATCAAGTAGAATGCTCTTCTAATGTATCCACGCACAGAATATAACATCGGTGGAAGGTCAGTTAGTTAGACTGATCTCTTGAACTCACTGTACCAAAGATCGTCAAATGTGTGTCAGTCAGAACTCATTTTCCACACACGCACAAGGTATTTGTCTATGTCTTTAAAGTCACATTCTTCTTCTGTCTCAGCAAATCCTTTTTCTCAACTTCACAGAATCAGCAGTTGAAGCTCCAAGCTTTGTTACAATTTTGCTCATATTGTCATCACCTGTAAGAATATGTGCCTTGATAAGAACACTGGGCATCTCTGAGTCAAGTTTCTTGTACAGAATATGAAGCAGGATTAAGTGTCTTTTCTCACCTATTCCATAACGTATCCATAACTCTGACAATCCTAGACTTATGAACATAGAAACAAATCTAAGGAGCACAATAACAACATCTGCCTCATTTGACAGTACAATGACTCAATTGGAATACTTTTTAACAGCCCATTCAGCATATGACACAACATGAAGGTCAGCTTCCCCCAATTTGCTGTTAAGTTCTTGAAAAATATGACCTGTACCTTTTGAATACGTCTCTGCAGGCACCAACTCCTCATTGACAATCATTCCATTTGAAATAATTGAAAACGCAGTGTTCACTGAAGCATCAACAAAGTTCTGGTGAGATAACATCTCCCAAGTTCATCTTGTTCAGTGTTGATGGCCAGAATTGATCAAGTTGCACAGGGATAGGTGTTGAATGTTTGATGCAGGCAAGGTCAATTGTTCGACTTGTAGACATTCATCTGAGTCTCTCACATTCGACATTAGCTCAAGATAACTGTCAGACAATGTGCAGTTCTTGCAAGGTGCACACTGACTTGGCTATCTGTAGAACAGTCTGAACGACCTCTCTGAAGTTTTGCATGGATGAAATCTTGACCATTCGCAATTGTGACCCATAGTACACAACAATAGCAGTTTTCAATGAGGACACCTTTTGGAGTTGAAATTCATCAGTTGAAAGTTTTTTTTTAGCTCTGGTTTGGTTACAGCATCTCCAACAAATAATCTGTTTGTTGAAAGAAGATCATGCAAAAGAATGTCCTTGATAAATTCACCCCTTTCTTTTGCTACATCCATCTCTCTATGTGTTGGCGAAAGTTGGGTTTTTGTAACCTGATTTGTAGTGGCTCATTGGGCAAACACTCTTACTATGGCAATTAAAGTGTGGACGTTTAGCTTTAGTGATTATGTCAAACAGTCTTTTCTATTTCAATACAAATGTCTCCTGCTTCAATTCTGAATATAGTTTTGATCCATGTTCCAGGACATCTAGTAGATGTGTCTATATATTGTTAGCTCCATAATGTTCACAAAGTTGTGTACTCGCACAGGTTCAGTCATTTCAAAGAGGTTTCCGTGCTGCTGCATGAAATGAAGAAGGCTGTCAACATGTTTATCAAAATGTTCCCCTCAAGTTCCTGGTGAGGAACAGTTTCACAATGTTCCATTAATTTGTCATCTCTCTGAAAATATTGCAAATGGAAAGAACTTCATGGTAAACTAGCTGCCTTTCGGCAACATATTCATTTTTATCTGTCTGACTAACTGTTCCCTAGGAACTTCTCTGTGATCTCTGGATCGTCTGTTCCAGTTTTATACCTGGAGCCACAGAATTGAACATTCCTTCTCTGTCTTTCAACACAGAATGTCTTTGGATGAATTCTCTGTAGAGGTATGCTTTTTCCACCTCTAGCTTCTTCACTCTTTCCAAATACCAGGACTGATATCTCAGGTAGTTTATGCAATCACATTTGTGAAAGACAGTAATCAGTTACTCTAGTCTTCATGTGCAGCTCCGAAGCACCTTCCTGATCAGCATGTACCAAGTTTTTCACTAGAGCTATAATGTGTAAAACATTTTCCCAGTACTTGCAAAGTTCAGATTTTTCTTCACATTCTTTGACAAACTCTACAAACTTGGTTTTCAGGTTTTCAGATTTTGAACTGAGTCTCTTGAACCTTGCCTGGCTTTGCATTATGTCCTTTGAATGAAGTGCACCCTTTGCCTTGTTCACTTTCAAGATAAGATATGCAAAACTTAATTTGTCATTCTGGATCCAGAAAGCATTCCAACGCAATGTTTCTATATGCTCAGATATGATGAGCATACCTTGTAATGAACAAACATAATGAGTGGCCTTCAATTCTTACTAAAATGGTTCCCTACCTGTAGTCTGGGAACCCATAGGGATCCGCAATGCCTCCTCAGGGGGTCTGTGACTGCTTAGAAAATTATATAATATTAACAGATTAGGTACCTAGATTTCAGTAATGACTCAGTTGGAGGTCCTTGTATTACAATAATGATTCAGTCGGAGTCCCCGGGTTCCAGTATTGATAGAGTGGCGGTCCACAGAAGTCAAAATGTTGGGAACCACTGGACTAGCATCATCTATGCCACATCTACTGAGATAATTTCCTGCACACCGCAATACAACTTTTGTCATGTGGAAAACGCCCATCACTGGATAAAGGTCATCAAATTCTACTGGATTGCTCATAAAAATGTAAACTACAATACGGAAAACACCTTCATCACAGAAAATTGGCAGGATAGACTGGCCTTCCAAATGACCACACACATTTTGGAATGTTTTGAGAACTGTGTATACTGTTGTGTAGTTTGTAACTGGAGATGGAATTATTGGTAAAAACCCAACCTTCTTCAATGGGAAGGTATTCTGAAAGATCAGGCCATGAATTCCAGCCAACGGAAAAACTGGCTTTTCTTCATCCTTCAGTCCGCACCAAATAGGCGATATGATAAATTCAGTTAAATGAGCTTTGCGGGTCGCAGCATCAGATAGAAAAAGATCCATGTTCTCAGCCACTTTGAAACTCTCTGGTAGACTCGGATGTGTTGATGGCTTGTAATGATTTTGCACACGTTGGCAAGACAGTTGGGTTATAAGTTTGCAGCTTTGTTTATTTATATCTACATCTGACACAGCTTGTTTTCCAGCAGCTACTTCATTGGTACAGTCTTAAAAAAACATTATGGCAGTATCATGTTTGCTCGATGTTCCAGACAAAGAAGAGCTGTCTTCAAAATCAAAAGTATTAAGAGCAGCAACTGTAAATCCTTTACTAGTAAAGCGACTTGAAAGTGGTGTGCTGTCAGATTCACAAGATTTTACAGCATGAACTGCTAATAAGTTCCTGCTTCGTACTATGTCATTATAAGCTGTTGATACGCCAGTCCTCTTCAATTAAGTGATTAGCTCTCTACTTTTGCACTTGTGATAGATTCGTGGTCAGTCATCATGTGTAGCTGAGTTTTCTGTTTGCCATGATGTAATTAATAAAACATGATTTGGAAAATACAGTACATTTGCACCTCATAAGCCTGTTGGTTCAGGGGATAGTCTTCCACTTCTTCGTTTATATCTTCAAAGCTATCATCAATGTTGTTGGCTTCTTTTCTGAACTCAAGAAGTTTAGTTTGTAACAGTTTTGCGTTGATTATATTAAACATTGATGTAAAAAAATGTTAGGACAACATCAGCCATTCTTGTTGACTCCCATGATTTGCAGAGCTCCTGGGCATCACAAAATCTATCATTAAGTCAAAAACCTAAATCTTTCAGGATGTTTCTTAAAATGTTTCCTGTTGATTTCACTACATCTTGTGATCTTATTTTGGCAGCAAGAACTTCAGGAGTCAAATCAGCTGAGAACACCATAAGTGGTTCATTCTTTTTATTAGACTGACAAAAACAAATTCTGTCATTGTACATTCTTAACAGGAAAATCTTAATTTCATTATTATGGCTCAATACAGTTTCATCAATGTTGACCATTATTTCTCTGATCTCACTGTGTGTGAACCCACAGCCAGCACTCAAGAGTGGATTTAAAACTCAATTTGCCTTTTCAAAGAGTGTAAACTTAACTGAAGGATGGTGGTTACGTTACTGTTGGGAGCTCATTGTACATTCATATTTTCAAATGTATGCATGCATGCAGTCTGGATGGGCATACAAATCCGCTGCAAATACATTCACCTCGCTGTTTAGATCAGCTCCTTGGCTGAAAACTTCATTTTGGACGAAACTAGCTGCAGATAAAAACATGTTTTCCCTTTGAGACTCACATCTCTGTACTTTGTTCTTTTGTCAACCCCTTTGGCCCTTGTTCTGGCTAAACCACAGATAACACATTGAAGATCCTCTGCTTTCTGATCGATTGTTGGAGGTGGATGAGGGGTAGCCATGGATCTTCTAAGTGGATGTGCATTGGGTTTGGTTGCCATTGTTGCTTTCTCAGAAGACTTGTATTTTTGTTGTGATTCACTGGTTTCTTATTTTTTTGATGATTTTTTTTCCAGGCTTTTTTCCATTGTATATGACTTGTAGCACTTGTTGTTACATTGATAAATTATTTGATCTCCTTCACCCATCAGTTTCAATCTTTTGTGAATTTCATCTTGTCATATTTCTGCAGCATCTAAAACTCTCTTCTATCCAGCCATAGTTCTTGCTAGCTTTTCTTGCTGTTTAGTGAGACCTATAATACATTTTTCTTTGTTGAAGAAGTCTTCTGATTTTGTAATTCGCAACACTCTGTCAGAAGGTAAAGATCCTCTGCTACCACCTACTTCGTTCATGTTTACGAATTGGAAGCAATGGAAAACCTGAAACAAAAACAATATGAACAAATATTACTAATATGATGGCTAAAACACATCACTATAGAGCTGACATTTTGAGAAATGGTGGAAGGGTTTCTCTGAGGAGTTATTTTCTGTTTCTATGAGACTACCTGGCTCCCAAAAACCTAGGATCTGACCTATGTTTTGACACCAAAATGAAGTATATAGGTCTCATGGTTCCTGAAACATTACATCATCACCTCAGCCCTGAGGACCCCATCTCTGTGGCCCAAAGTATTGATTAAACGGAGGTGGGCCCTGTGGCCCCCTCCCTTTGCCATTAAAGGCCCTTGGGACCACATCCTTCTGGGCCGGCTCACTTGCTGTGTCCTGACGATCCCACCCCTAGGATAGAGCAGTTTCCCTGTCCACACCAGCACAGGCAGAGGAACTTGTTTTTGCTCCCATCAGATGGGGGCATTTTTTAAACTCTCACCAAGCAGGAGCATGCACAAAGTTTTAAAAGCCCCCAGTGACTGAGAGCTTTGAAAAATGCTCCCGCCAGCTGCGAGCAGGCTTGTGTTCTGTTTCCCTGCCTAGGAAGCAGAAAAAGATATTGCTCCTGCCCAGACGGAGCAGCATAAATAGCTACTCCCGCTGGAGGGAGCAGTGCTGGCTCCTGCAGCATGTGGGGAGACTACTGGGGCTGTAGAGGCCCTGTGGCTCCCTTGCAGCCCCAAACATGTCCATGGTGCGTGCCCTGGGTGGGCACCGGGGCACTCACCTTTAAATAACACGGATGCCGGGGGATGGGTCTCTGGGGCCAAAACAGGCTCTGGGAGGGTGCCACTCAGCCCACTCCACTCAAATAAAATCTGCCCTGGTAAATGGATGGAACCCTTCTCCTTTTATTTAAATTTTGGCACTGGGGATGGGGTCCCTGGGGCTTAATTAGGTTCAGGAAAGTGGGTTGTGTGGTCCACCTTCCCTTTTAAAAAGACAGACGGTCCTGGGGAAAGGGTCTGCAGGTCCTGAGAAGGCTCAAGGAGGAGGGCACGTGACCCCCCCCCATTAAAAATAAATAAATAATAAAAAAATGAACAGCCCTAGGGGATTGGCTCCCCGGGGCCTTTTAGGGCTTTGAGTTGGGGACTCCACAACCCCATCCACCTGTGTTGGGCTTGCTGGTCGGGTCCCTGGTGCCAAAGAAGGCTCTGGGGGCGGGAGTGTGCAGCCTTCTCCCTTTTTTTATTGTATTTGGCCCCAGGGGATGGGGTCCCCAAGGATATTAAGGCTCAGGGAGGAGGGCTGCTTGCCCTTCTCCCCTCCTTCATTGTATTTGGCCCCAGGGGATAGGGTCCCAGGGCCTTTTAAGGTTTGAGGGAGGCCAAACTGCCCTCCTCCTCTTTTTATTAGAACTGGCCGTGGTGTTGGCGTCCTTAGGGCCAATTAAGGGTCATGGTGGGAGTTGTACACCCCTCCCCTTAATAAATGTTTTGCTGAGGGGGGGTGGTTCCTGGGACCCGAATTGCAACCCTACTCCACAAAGACCAAAGAGATAAGCAGCCTGCTGAGGGTTTGACCACAGGGATACAGGCCCTGGCAACAGGCCAAGCCCTTTGGTCAACATCCCACTACCCAGGGCTAAAAGCTGTGTGCAGCGTGGGGTTGGCGGCCTGTGGGGAGTTGGAAGCAGTGCCTTCCTGCAAGACAGGACCTGCGGCTTACTGCATGCACGACCAAATGCCATGCGCCGCATGGGGTTGGCTGCCTGAAAGTGGGGGTGTTGGCTGCCTCTGGGTTGGTTGGTGTAGGGTAGAGGTGTCTGCCTGTGAGGTGGCCGTGTGCGGTGGGGGGTGGCTTTATGTATGGTAATTAAATATTACTTTACATTTAAAAAAGCCCTTAGAAATTTACGGAAAAAAGCACGATTTCATTTGAGATGTCATCAGTGAAGTCATAAATGATGTCATAGAACATGTCATGAGTGATGTAATATATGAGGTTATAAGCAGTGCATGGCAGGGGGGCAAGATATAGCTAGCTCTGCTAATTATAACTTATGAATTTCTGTATGTTTTTTATTACAAAACGTTAATGTTGACACTAACATGTTAAACTAATTATAAGGTTTCTTTAACCTGTGTTTTTTCAGTGATTTTTAAAAAAGTTTTTTTCCTTTCAACAAATACAGATCTTTTTATCACACCTAACTATAACGTTACCTTAACCTTTGCTTTTTCAGTTTATATATATATATATCTATATATATATATATATATCTATATATATATATCAATATATATATATATATCTATGTTTGATGGCATGTGTAGCTGCAGATATACATGCTATGCATATTCTGCCATCTAGTGTTGGGTTCGGAGTGTTACTAGTTGTTTTTCTTCGAAGAAGTATTTTCGAGTCACGGGATCGAGTGACTCCTCCTCTTCGGCTCCATTGCGCATGGGCATTGACTCCATGTTAGATTGTTTTCTTTCCGCCATTGGGTTCGGACGTGTTTCTTTTCTCGCCAATAGTTTGAGCCAGGAAAGCTCTACAACTCGCTAATTCTCGTTGGTATTGTTTCGATCGCGTACCATCTCTCATCGACACTTCGTTACCGTCAGGTCAAACATCTTTACTCACCCTTCGGGGCGCCCACCCCCAACTCGGGCCTGTTCGGGCCGACCGCGTGGAAGTCTCATGGACTGGACCCCATTTCGCTTTTGTCCTCAGTTGCACGCAAAATTTCCCTACACAGACCAACATCTTGTCTGTAATCTCTGTCTCTCCCCAGACCATTGGGAGGAAAATTGTGAGGCCTGCAGATTCTTCCGCTCAAAGAAAACTCTCCGAGACAGAAGAGCACGAAGACTCGAGATGGCGTCGAAGAGCACCGAACGTCTCGACGTCGAGGAAGAGGAGATTATGCACACCGCAGTGTCCGTCCAAGGGTCCGACTCCGAGCAAGAGTCCAAGGAGGACAGACTGGTCAAGGCAGGACAGCATGTGAGTACGCCTGCCCCTGTCCCACCCAAGCCCAAACATAAGGCCTTGGGAACGCCACTGCCCGAAGGCCATGGCTCGACCCGTAAAAAGACCTTCGGTGACCAAACAACAACTTCGCACCGAAAAAGGCCACACCACTGAAACCTTCGGACTTGAGCCGAAGCACTGGCTCTGAAACTATCAAACATTGATCCTTTGAGTCGAAACCTCGAAAGTTGCTTTCGGAGCCGAGTCCCATATCCGCTTTCGATCCCCAAAAAAACAGCTTTGGAGCCGAAAAGGCCAGTTTATACGGAGGAACATGGACTTTCAAAAGTACTTAAAGAAAGTCATAGAATTTCAGAGGAACAAACACAGATGGAGGACATAGATGAAAGGCAAGCCAGAATTCATATTCACAAAGACACTGGCAAAATTATAACTGCACCTCCTCTGAAGCCTAAGAGGAAGCTGGTCTGTCAAGAACAATTGGACACTGCTCAGCCACAGGCTAAAGTGCCAAAGACTAAACAAAAATCTCCACCTCCACAATTTTCTCCTCCTCAATCTCCTCCTCATTCTCCTCACCTGCTTGTCTCTCCACCTGCTTGTCTCTCCACCTACTACTCCCACACCTGTACAATCTCCTGTACATTCTTTAGATTCACAATAAGACAATGTGGATCCATGGGATCTGTATGATCCAGATCCCATTCCTGATAACAGCCCAGACTGCTATCTCTCCAAACCATCACCACTGGAGGATAGCACCGGATATACTTAGGTTTTAGCTAGGGCGGCATCCTACCACAATGTTGCCATGCACACTGAGCTCTTAGAGGATGATTTTCTTTTTAACACATTATCCTCTACACAGACTACATATCAGTCCCTTCCCCTGCTTCCAGGCATGTTAAAGCATGCACACCAGATATTTCAAGAGCCAGTCAAGGCCAGGATGATTACTCCCAGAGTGGAGAAAAAGTATAAACCACCTCCCTCTGAGCCAGCATTCATTACCCAACAACTGCCTCCTGATTCTGTAGTTGTAAGTGTGGCCAGAAAGAAAGCCAACTCCCAGTCATCTGGGGATGCTCCCTCACCAGACAAGGAGAGCAGAAAATGTTATGCTGCGGGCAAAAGGGTAGCATCACAAGCAGCCAACCAATGGAGGATAGCCAACTCCCAAGCACTATTGGCTAGGTATGATAGGGCCCACTGGGATGAGATGAAGGCTATCATACAACATCTCCCCAAAGACCAACAAAAAGGGCACAACAAATAGTCAAGGAAGGGCAGGCTATTACCAATAACCAAATCAGGTCAGCCCTAGATTCTGTAGACACAGCAGCTAGAACAATTAATACTGCTTTTACTATCCGGAGACACGCATGGCTTAGGTCTTCAGGGTTTAAGCCTGAAATTCAACAGGCAGTCCATAATATGCCATTTAATCAAAAACAGCTTTTTGGGCCCGAAGTAGACACGGCTATTGAGAAAATGAAAAAAGACTTAGACACCTCTAAAGCCACTGGTGCTTTGTATACGACACAATATAAGGGGTCCTTTTGGAAACCTCAATACAGAGGTGGATTTAAAACAAACACCTGAGGCATCCACCTCACAATCAAAGTCAACCTACCAACCTCAATACCAACAAGGTGGGTTTAAAGGTAATTACAGAGGCCAATACCCCAGAGGCAGGGGAAAATATCAATCAACCAAACAAGCCTCACAGCAGCCAAAACAGTGACTTACTCCATCTCTTCCCAACTCACACCTCACCTGTGGAGGGAAGGCTGCAAAGGTTCCACAACAATTCGCTACCCATTGCAACAGACAACTGGGTATTATCTATTATCCGCAATGGCTATTGCATAGAATTGGCACAAATTCCCCCAAATATCGACGATTGGCTAATAAAATCCAACAGTTATACACTGTCAAAACCATACACATTATGCAATACAAACCCTACACACCCTAGGATCCTCCATAAACTACCAAAAATCCCACCTACAACCTGTGCAAATTCAACAGTATTTAGGAGCCACACTAAATACACAAACAGCACTTGCAAGCCCAAGTCCACAAAGAATACAAGCATTTCACAATGTATTGGCACAAATTCATCGGCACACTGTCAAATTCATAATGAAACTGTTGGGCTTGATGGCATCATGCATCGCCATTGTCCCACATGCAAGATTAAGCATGCAGCCTTTACAACAGTGCCTTGCACAGCAATGGTCACAGGGTCTAGTGTTGATAGACCGCCAAACCAGCATATCACTTCAGTGGTGGAATTCCACAAATCTAAACAAAGGGCGGTCTTTTCAAGACCCTGTGCCTCAGACCATACTAACAACAGATGCATCAATGATTGGATGGGGGGCACACCTCAACAACCACAACATTCAAGGACAATGGGACGCCAAACACAAACAGTTTCACATAAATCACCTAGAATTGCTAGCCGTATTCCTAGCACTCAAAGCTTTTCAGCCTCTTCTCACTCACAAGAACATCCTTATCAAACCAGACAACATGACAACAATGTATTACCTAAACAAACAAGGAGGGACCCATTCATCTCAACTGTCCCTCCTAGCCCAAAAGATTTGGCAATGGGCAATTCACAACAACATTCACCTGGTGGCACAATATATTCCGGGGATATACAACCAATTGGCAGATGTTCTCAGCCGAGATCATCAACAAACACACGAGTGGGAAATTCATCCCCAAGTGCTTCAGACATACTTTCACTACTGGGGAACGCCAGACATAGACCTATTTGCCACCAGCAAAAACGCAAAATGCCAAAACTTCGCATCCAGGTACCCACATCCTCTATCCAAAGGCAATGCTCTATGGATGAATTGGTCAGGGATATTTGCTTACGCTTTTCCCCCTCTCCCGCTCATTCCATTTCTAGTCAACAAACTGCATCCAAACAAACTCATACTTATAGCACCAACGTGGGCATGTCTACCCTGGTACACAACACTCTTAGATCTGTCAGTTGTACCACATATTAAACTCCCCAACAGACCAGATCTGTTAACACGAAACAAACAACTGATCAGGCATCCAGATCCCAAAATACCCAATCTAGCGATTTGGCTCCCGAAGTCATAGAGTTTGGATATATACAACTACCAACAGAGTGTATGGAAGTAATTAAACAAGCAAGAAAACCCACTACTAGGCAGTGTTATGCAAACAAATGGAAACGTTTTGTGGATTACTGTCAATCTAAGCAAGTTACCCCTCTTTCAGCATCAATACAAGACATTGTAAGTTATTTGCTTCATTTACAAAAGGCAAATTTAGCCTTTTCGTCCATTAAAATTCATCTCACTGCAATCTCTGCGTATTTGCAAAATATACAACACAGCTCTTTATTTAGAGTCCCTGTCATCAAAGCCTTCATGGAAGGATTAAAATGCATCATTCCACCTAGAACACCCCCAGTGCCTTCGTGGAATCTAAACATAGTGCTCACACGACTCATGGGTCCACCATTTGAACCTATGCACTCACGTCAGATTCAATACCTAACATGGAAAGTTGCTTTCCTAGTTTCAATTACTTCATTAAGAAGAGTTAGTGAAATCCAAGCTTTCACTATTCAAGATCTGTTCATACAAGTACACAAACATAAAGTTGTACTTCGAACAAACCCAAAATTTCTCCCAAAAGGTATATCACTGTCTCATATCAATCAAACAGTGGAACTACCAGTCTTATTCCCACAGCCAGACTCTGTAGCAGAAAGAGCCCTGCATACATCAGATATTAAAAGAGCTCTAATGTACAGGGAGTGCAGAATTATTAGGCAAATGAGTATTTTGACCACATCATTCTCTTTATGCATGTTGTCTTACTCCAAGCTGTATAGGCTTGAAAGCCTACTACCAATTATGCATATTAGGTGATGTGCATCTCTGTAATGAGAAGGGGTGTGGTCTAATGACATCAACACCCTATATCAGGTGTGCATAATTATTAGGCAACTTAACAAAAAACAAATATATACCCATTTCAATTATTTATTATTACCAGTGAAACCAATATAACATCTCAACATTCACAAATATACATTTCTGACATTCAAAAACAAAACAAAAACAAATCAGTGACCAATATAGCCACCTTTCTTTGCAAGGACACTCAAAAGCCTGCCATCCATGGATTCTGTCAGTGTTTTGATCTGTTCACCATCAACATTGCGTGCAGCAGCAACCACAGCCTCCCAGACACTGTTCTGAGAGGTGTACTGTTTTCCCTCCTTGTACATCTCACATTTGATGATGGACCACAGGTTCTCAATGGGGTTCAGATCAGGTGAACAAGGAGGCCATGTCATTAGATTTCCTTCTTTTATACCCTTTCTTGCCAGCCACGCTGTGGAATACTTGGACGCGTGTGATGGAGCATTGTCCTGCATGAAAATCATGTTTTTCTTGAAGGATGCAGACTTCTTCCTGTACCACTGCTTGAAGAAGGTGTCTTCCAGGAACTGGCAGTAGGACTGGGAGTTGAGCTTGACTCCATCCTCAACCCGAAAAGGCCCCACAAGCTCATCTTTGATGATACCAGCCCAAACCAGTACTCCACCTCCACCTTGCTGGCGTCTGAGTCGGACTGGAGCTCTCTGCCCTTTACCAATCCAGCCACGGGCCCATCCATCTGGCCCATCAAGACTCACTCTCATTTCATCAGTCCATAAAACCTTAGAAAAATCAGTCTTGAGATATTTCTTGGCCCAGTCTTGACGTTTCAGCTTGTGTGTCTTGTTCAGTGGTGGTCGTCTTTCAGCCTTTCTTACCTTGGCCATGTCTCTGAGTATTGCACACCTTGTGCTTTTGGGCACTCCAGTGATGTTGCAGCTCTGAAATATGGCCAAACTGGTGGCAAGTGGCATCGTGGCAGCTGCACGCTTGACTTTTCTCAGTTCATGGGCAGTTATTTTGCGCCTTGGTTTTTCCACACGCTTCTTGCGACCCTGTTGACTATTTTGAATGAAACGCTTGATTGTTCGATGATCACGCTTCAGAAGCTTTGCAATTTTAAAAGTGCTGCATCCCTCTGCAAGATATCTCACTATTTTTGACTTTTCTGAGCCTGTCAAGTCCTTCTTTTGACCCATTTTGCCAAAGGAAAGGAAGTTGCCTAATAATTATGCACACCTGATATAGGGTGTTGATGTCATTAGACCACACCCCTTCTCATTACAGAGATGCACATCACCTAATATGCTTAATTGGTAGTAGGCTTTCGAGCCTATACAGCTTGGAGTAAGACAACATGCATAAAGAGGATGATGTGGTCAAAATACTCATTTGCCTAATAATTCTGCACTCCCTGTATTACATAGATAGAACTAAATCATTTAGGAAAACCAAACAGTTATTTGTGGCGTTCCAAAAACCACATACTGGTAACCCTATTTCAAAGCAAGGGTTAGCTAGATGGATAGTAAAATGTATCCAAAGATGTTACCTAAAAGCTAAAAGGCAGCTATTAGTTACACCTATAGCACATTCCACACGGAAAAAAGGGGCTACAATGGCTTTCTTAAGAAACATACCAATGGCCGAAATTTGTAAAGCAGCTGGCATACATTTACCAAGCAATACTGTGTAGATCTGTTAGCAACACAGCAGGCCACAGTAGGAGAGGCTGTACTAAGAACATTATTTCAAACAACTTCAACTCCTACAGGCTGGCCACCACTTATGGGAGGTAAAACTGCTTTGTAATCTATGCATAGCATGTGTATCTGCAGCTACACATGCCATCGAACGGAAAATGTCACTTGCCCAGTGTACATCTGTTCGTGGCATGTTCCGCTGCAGATTCACATGCACCCTCCCACCTCCCTGGGAGCATGTAGCCGTTTAAGTTCAACATTCACTTGTACATATGTATATATATATATATATATATATATTCCATTTGCATGGACATCTCTTTTCTTTATACTCTATCACTCCTACCTTACCCTCTGCGGGAAAACAATCTAACATGGAGTCAATGCCCATGCGCAATGCAGCCGAAGAGGAGGAGTCACTCGATCCTGTGACTCGAAAATACTTCTTCGAAGAAAAACAACTTGTAACACTCCGAGCCCAACACTAGATGGCAGAATATGCATAGCATGTGAATCTGCAGTGGAACATGCCACGAACAGATGTACACTGGGTAAGTGACATTTTTCATTAATGTTATTATTAATATTAATCCTGACACAAAAGACAAGGCACCAATTCACGTAAATCAGAGCGTTTATTCACCCTTTTAAGCAGCAGGCTTGTCAATCCTCCTGACGCAATTCTGCACACAATGCCTTGTTCACAGGCGAGTAGAAGCAAATGTGTTTACTGCCAGTGCTTTTAAATTATCATTAATGTGACTCCGTAGTCGAAATGGACTGCTCAATACTTATGTCTTTGTCACTGGAGTGCTTAATCTCCATAAATTTAAAATAACATCACAGGCACCCCAATTTCAATGCCCCTGTTCCCCAAAGCTAGGGGGTCAGGGTATTCTTACCCTGCCCCCATTTATTTTTTATATTTTTCTTTTGGGACTCTGCTGGGCCCGAGTTAAAAAATGGCTGCCAACACTTCCTGGTTGAATTGTTGGTGGCCAGTCAGATGTCTGCACAAGATCTGGAGGGTTTAAGTGTTCTTGTCTCTAGATATACAAATTTGGTTTTCTTGAAATAGCTCAGAAACCTCTGAACACATTTACACCAAATAACAACAAGCATTTGCAAATCAATAGCTCATGCATTTGCTTGAGTTAGAGCTATTGGCATTGTAAATTCATAACTAGACTTTTCTTGACACATAAATTGGACAACCCGGACTTACAATTTCATCTTTTTCTGCCATATAATTTCAGAGGCCCTGCATATAACTAAAGAACTTCCATTTACCTTCTTCCTCTATCTGCAGCAAAAAATGAAAATGTTGCCATTTAGCATCTTAATTTGAAGCTGCCATGCTAATTCCAATAGATTACCTCGTACACCACCCCACTGTCAGAGTTGCTGGCTGGCTAACACAATACCCCCCAAAAAGACACAAAACAGCCACAGAGCAGAAGTAAACTAGAAGGGTCACCCAAACATATCAAGAGTGTTCAAAATGTCATGTTTTAATAAGGATGTTAAATTGGCCTGAATTATGGACATAATTGTAAAAAGGAGAGATTATTAAACCATATACAATTATAATATAAATAAGCCTTTGTCAGAAAGAAACTTTTGGCATTAGATTATAATGCTCAAAACAGCTCCTAGAGGGCACCATAACAAAGATATAATTTGTAAGAAACATGGTGATGTAACCATATTGGTAGCCCCTAGAGGAGCTAACCCAATTACAAAAACAGGAGAAAGCATTGCAGTGTACACACATACTTAGCCCCTAAAGTGCATTTTAGTGCTAGCAGGCCTACTGCAATGATATTACAAACAAGGCCTTTAAAAAAAAAAGTTCTCCCAGCTGTAAAACAAAAATTGTACCCATGAGAAAGCTGAAAAGACACTGAATAGTGGAAGGAGTTATTATTTTGGGGTCCCCACTAACCTAGTGTGAGGACTCAGAGATGATGTAGCGAGGAAAGGCATTTGGAAGGTGGTCCCATTGTCCTAGGACCACCACAGGTTGAGTTATGAGCAAAAATGTTTGCCCTGCAAAGCATTCTGGGGTGAGTTTTTGTGCCGGAAATATTATAGTATGTTGACTGCAATGCTCCAACATCCCTTAGAGGGCACCACAATAAAAACAGCATTTGGAAGAAACATGGTCATGAACTCATAAAGCCAGCCCTTAGAAAGCATAACCGCATGCAAATATAATGGGAGAAAGTAATGCAATGTAACCAAATATTTAGCCCCCGAGATGGCGTAGTACATTACACATTTTAAGACTAGCAGGCCTATAACAATGGTATTACAAAAAAGGCCCTTAAAACACAAGCAAATCCCAGCTGTAAAACAAAAGTTTCAGCCATGAGAGAGCTTAAACAGAAACTGAATGGTGGAAGGAGGTATTATTTTGGGGTCTCCCACTATCCTTGTGTGGGGAGCCAAAGATGATGTAGACAGAAAGGGCACATTGTTGTGAATGTATTGGTGGTGGTCCCGTTGTCCTAGGACCACTACAGGCTGATTTATGAGCAAAAATGTTTTGTAAAAGTAATGCCCTGAAAAGCATTGTAGGTTGAGTTTTCCTGAATGCAGTGAATATTGTAGTATCAGCTCTACCCCAGTGCTGGGAGAGCTGCTTTCACTTTGAGGATTTCTGTTTTACATAAAGCATTCATCAATTTCAAGTGTTTTAAGGGGAGAGTCACAAGAAATGACTCTGATTAGGTAATTGTGATCAATGTGACCAGCGGTCCAATACTGCCAAACGAGTTCACACTGTTGTGCCTGTTCACGCTTGGAGTGCCACGGCCGCCATTCAGCACTAAGGGGAGAGGCAAAATAAATAGTTTGCCCATACTGAAATTTATCAGCAACCGTGCAATAATCCATGTAACAAAACAGCCTCAAGGCGGGACAAAAGTCAAGCATTTACCAATGACATCAAGTGATTTTTGAAAGGCAAGCCCATGAAAAAGTGAAAGTGATGAGCATGACATGGGCATGGCTAAAGCCACCAATACTTACAACAGGTCAAAGCGCTTGTGCGCTCAACCGGAAAAGGGCACATTCTGGACCAAGAGTTATCTTACTGCCAAATTTGATGTAATTCCATCCAGCAGTTGGGGCTGTAGTTGTGTTCAAAATCCCCATGAGAATTAAAATAGGAAACACACTTTTTTGGCCCCCCCCCCACTGTTTTTTCGACCCCCCACTTGACGAATCACCCCGAAGCTCACCATGAGCAATAAGACACAGCAGGCTACTTTTTTTGGGAAACATTTGTGAAGATTCATCAAACAGTACCAAACTTATAGGCAAGTCAAAAAACACCTTTCCTATGGAAACTAGGTCCTAACTATAACTACCTAGTAGCAACCGTCAGTAGGTAACAGAAATATATATATATATATATATATATATATATATATATATATATATATATATACTGTATATAGCCATTGATATGAGTTTGGGTGAGCAAAAGGCATAATTGTGTATCTCTGTTGCACATGCTGTGAATATGCGTCCTTATTGTTTGACATTGAGACACATTAATGTTAATGTTTATAGATTTTATTTAAACTGTGACAAAAAAAACTTAAACCCAAAAAAGACCTTTCATTAGGTTACTTGAAAGAATGAGGGTTTAAGAGAGAAAAGAAAAAATCACATCAATTTATAATTTTGTTTACTTTGTTTTTCATGTATATTTTAGAAAACCTTTGTGAGGTGTATAGTAATTGTGCAGCTTAGCATAAATAAGGACTGTTCCATTTAGAAAACAAACTCACTAGCATAGAATTTTATTGTGTTTATGAATCCAACCTTAAAAATGCCTCACTTTATTGTTGCATAAATTGTTGATACAAATGGGTTGCACCTAGTTCTTTTTCCTGCATCCTTAAGTGCCATCACATATTGTTCGCCTCTCTTTCAGGTGTTTCTTAAGAGTGATCGTGTTGCCAGAATGGTTCAAAGTGGTGGATGCTCAGCCAATGACTTCAGAGACGTGTTTAAAAAAAACATAGAAAAGAGAGTCCGAAGCTTACCAGAAATTGATGGACTGAGTAAAGAAACCGTGTTGAGCTCGTGGATCGCTAAATATGATGCAATATACAGAGGGGAAGAGGACTTGCGCAAGCAACCAAACAGAATGGCACTGAGTGCGGTGTCAGAGCTCATCCTGAGCAAAGAACAGCTCTATGAAATGTTTCAGCAAATTCTAGGTGTCAAGAAATTAGAACATCAGTTACTCTATAATGCCTGTCAGGTAAGCAGTTCCTCTTATTGTTATTGTTTTCAGTGTGAAATTTGCTCAAAGAAAGTATGGACACACAAAATCTCCGAAATGACCAATGTAGATCCCCCAGATCCATAAGAAAGTTTCTAAAGAAGCTCTTACTTATTCTGACTTTGCTCTTATGACTTTGATGAAGAACCATGTTCTGTCAGCTGACAAATCTTCTGATGTACAGAGTTTAGGTAACATATCATTAACAAAAAATGACATGACTCCGAAGGAGAGAAATCTATGTGGGGGCTCTAGTAGAATTGTTTGTTTTGCTAGGGCTTGGCTGCTATTAATTCTGCAAAATGTTGTCATATATGTGCCTGTACTTCCTGCATTGCACATAACATGTACAGTACCACTGTAGAATTCTCATTTGGAAATTGACACCCTAGACTTTAATATTCTTTGTCACCTCCCTTTTGTATGTAGGATTGTTTATTTTTATCTGTTTTAAATTGTCACATTGATTGCACTTTCTATGTTTTTTTAATACTTTTCTAACATAGTAATCTTTGACATGTCTTTCTTGTGGTATGAGTTTCATAGGCTGCTAATATTCTTTTTCTTACTTATGTGCTAAGGTGCTCACTTGGAGGAATTATAAGGGGTTGAACACATCAAGCACAGCAAGTACACCATAGAAGAAGTTGATCTTATTCATGGCACTGGTCTTTCCCATTAAGCCTTAGCTTTCAGGAAAGACACACTTTAATAGACAGAATGCTAATACTTCGAACTATAAATGCAGGAGGTTCCATTTGAATACTCAAGAGCTTTTGAAGAGAAAGTAAAAGATGGTATTGCTAATGCAGAATGCCAATAAGGTCTTATACTACTTTTGGTATTCATTACCAAACCTATATGCTCTAAACTCCTCTCTGTGCATGTAATCTTCTTATATTATTTACTTATTTTGAAAGGAGATATTTCATGTGACTCTAGAGCCCTTAGTAGACAGTTCACCTTGTCACTTTTCTCTTAGTTACACTTATAATACGTAATTACATTAGCTCATAAACAACCAAAACAGTATAGATTTGGGATGTAATTCACCAATTACACAAGGAATTCACTTTTTGCTGCTTCTCATTCTAGTTACCTGAGAATCCGTATTTTTTGTTATCTCATGCTTTGAGTAGGAAGTATTGGTTTGGTGCAGTTGGTATTTCAGATCATGCCCCAGAACCTCTATCCATGCTTATTACGGAATGCATGTGATACTGTCCAGCCCACTGGCATTTGAATGCTTTGCATCGTCAAAATGACTTTGCTCAGTACTCCACTTTGATGTTAAATTTCTTTAGAGCTGATTGGGGTTCCTTAAATATGTAAGTGTCTGTCTGGGAGGCTGTCAAGTCTTTTCAACCATTGCCTCTTCCAGGAAGGAAGAAGCTCCTATTTGTGTCCAGAAACCTACTGGCATTGCCATATCTGTTTCCACAGAGCCTGCATGATGAGCCAGGCAAAAGCCAGAAGAACTTGTGGGGGAATTGACTGAAAGAAAAGCTGACTATGTCAATGCAAAAATCAAGCACTGATTTCGGATCTGTAGGAAAACAACTGTAGCATTTTTAGCTCATGTAGTTGAAGAAAAGTTAACTTCTTCAAGAGTTATTGCCTCAAATATTAACTATTTAGTGGCGAATATTATATGTATTAAAAAATGTTTTATGACAAGCAACATCGCAATAAAAAATTACCTTCAGATACTGAGTTCCCATATGTTTCCTATTTAACCTCCCCTTTCTGAGTGTTGAAGAGAAGGAATTTCTAAATTGTGACATCTCTTCTTTAGAGTTTTTTTAGGTTGACTATGTAAATGCTGAGAAAGCTCCAGACTGTGACCACTTTTTTTGCTGAAATGTATTCAAATTTTAGGTCATATGTTAAGCACGTTTTATCAACACTTTACTTTGATATCAGGAAAAAATGCCCCACACCCCAGACAATAGAAATGAAATTAGATGGTAAAAATTCCCCATACTGAACTAATTAAAGACAATATCTCCTTTACTCAATAATAAAAAAAAAACAAATGTTAGTTATTTGTCTGTTTGAAGATTATTATTCACAAATTACACATACTTCTTAATTTTCATACGTCAGTGGAAGGCATGATTTTCCTAATAACAGAGCACTTTTCCAGTTTGATCGTTCTTAAAAAACTGAATAGTGGTCCCTTAATTGCCATAGGCATTAATGAGTTGGAAATATCAGTATTTTACTATTCTTTTCTCACTTTTTTGTTTCAATTAGTGTTTATAAAGGTAAGTTCCTGACTGCATTGTCATGTTTATATTGTGCCTATGTATTTATCATTTAAGTATTTTCCAGTAGATTCCTCTTTCAACGTAGCACTTGTCTGGAGTGCCATCTTTCAACCATTTGTTTTAGTTTGGCCTTTGACCATCTTGCACTTTTCTTGAAGTATTGATTCTGTGACTGGAATAGAACTGAGATCATCAACCTCATTTGTTATCTTACCTTGAAGATACTTTGTTATTACTTTTCAATCATGAGAAGACCTCATTAGGCCAGTCTCTACAACTTACTAAACAATATCTCAAGCTCTTGTTTTACAAGCTTAATGCCTCTACAACAGATGTTTTTCAACTTCTAATTCTTTGGTTAAGGTTCATTTAGATACATAGTGGATAAAATATTCAGGTAGTCCAATGTTGTACTCTAAAGTTGAAGAAATTGGATTACTTGGAATGGATGACCGTCCACATCAAGGAATAATAATATCTTTTTGCAGAGTGAAGTCTGAACAAACTAAGTTAACCTGAGCTCAGCTCCTTAATAGCTATGGCACAGAGCTGACAGGCTTAACATAAGGCAATGAGTAAAGTATGTGTACAGTCTCAAAACAGTTATAACGTCAGAAATGCAAAACAATACAAATCCCAAACAAATTTAGAATAATAAATTACTTTTTAATAAACAAAATTACACCAAAATGACAAAATCCCAATAAGGAGGACCAGAGATATGAATGTTTAAACTTTTACGAATGAATAGTCGCACAAATAACTAAGCGCCAATGATAGTCAATGGTCATGGTAGAGTGGGGCCTAGGCACAATTTCAGGCTGACTGTGATGGTACATGGATTTTACCTTCTGACTTCGTTTTTATAGTCCCAATCGGCTACAGGAGTATACTTCCGAAGCACCCAGGACCTTATGAGAAACATTTAGAGACTCACAGGGTGTCAGATAGAGGCGAACAGTAGGATCAAATCAAGGTTCATTTGCCACTGGTCAGCTGGGTAGTCCAAGGAAAAGTCCTCTTGCAGCTTGTCTCCCTATAACCACATGTGAGATCATCTAACTGACCTTTGGAGTCCACCTCCTTGTGCTAGATGCAAGTGAGAGCAGATTTAGTACATAAAGGCCCCTCTCAGGTCACAGGCAGCAGATGCATTCCTCCTCTTATCTTCTGCAGGTTCAGAAAGTGTTCTGATGAGGGTGCCTGGGGATGCCTCATTCACGCCTTGCACTCGCTAGTGGGTGAGGGTGACTTCCGATGCCCCTTCTTAACCAATGGGACATAAGTCGTCTGGGGTAATCCTACCCAGTTTATCAGCTGTTTTTCTTTTTCTTTCCTGCAAATAGCCCTTAAATGCCATTTGTCAAGGCATATACAAGATGGTGAAAGTCTTTGATCAAACCCAAGTTGGGCTCGGATGGTGTTTTGTGGGGAGTGTACTATTGTAATTCTAATGTTCTCCCTTATCTAGCACTTAAATCCAGTTTGAAGCTGACACTGGACACATAACAAACCCAGAGACAGAGGTCCGATAGGACAAAAGCAGGGTCCTCCAGCACCCAGACAGAAAATCTGTAAGAATGTTCTTTGCATACTGTTCTCACCCTTTAAAGTATACCAGAAGTGGTACAAATGCAGCTCAACAAACCTGTCAAGCAGGATTTGACACAATGGAGTCAAAACGGATGGCCACAGCCCCATTCTGCATATCCTGGGGAGTTCAAGAAGTCCTCTCTGCCCATTCAGAGCAGCCCATTGTTTGTTTCTGGGAGGCACTTCACACATTTTGTCACCTATTCAAACTGAGCAAAGCCTAAGGGCTGGCAGAGGCGTATTCTTCTATCAGTCAGGCAGACAAAGTGTAACTAAAAGTTATTTTATCCCAATATTTCCCTAGTTAGCAGTACACGTATTTTTATCTGCTCTGGTTTTCTAATAGTACAGCTATGCCGGCCACATTGATGATAGCCTTTTGGGCCTTGTTATTGGAGGGACATGGTTATCTTCATTTTCCACATACACTACTTTTAGATACCATGCATCCTACCTTGTCGGCTACAATGGGTAACTTACTCATATTTAAAAGGGAGGTGTTCAACTTTTATACAAATTGTTTTTAACAGGTAATGCTGCAGATTTAATGTGCAGATGTCAAGCTACAATGGTAGGCCTGAAGTCATGTTTTTCTCATCAAACTAGTGGATGGCACAATAATGCTACAATCTGCAGGTGATATTTAGCTTCCAGGCCCTGTGTACACTTTTTACATCATATGCTAGGGACTTGCAGGCAAGTAAAGATACCGATTCAGACTAGGCACATTAAACCACATTTACAAGGGATGCACAGATACTATATTGCTGTTTAGCAGGGGTAAAGTGCAGAGTTCTAGAGCCAGCAAAGGTGAAAATCTAGGGTGATCATGTAGAAAAGTCAGATTTCCTACAGGGGTCGTTATTGTGGGTGAACAAAGTTTTGAGAATTAATGTTACAAAAATTGCATCACCAATAAATAGTTACCGTAGTAAATGGGTTTGTATCAATATTAACTTCTTAGCAACCAGTTTTATGGTACATCTTCTTGCATTGTATGTACTGCTTGAAAAGGGAATATGTTTCTAATGTATATCAAGTTTTTAACAACGTTTTTTTTCTGTGGCAAGATCACCAAATTCTTTTCAGCACCTTGAAGGTGGATACAGCCATGAAAAATTACATATATTCTTGACCTTGATTTTCAGTGGGCCTTAATCTAAGAGGAGAGACATCTCAATACAAGAAGTTACAACATATGTTCTTTTTCTGCTTCTGTGGCTATTGTAAGGAGGAAGTGGTGGAACTCGGGGGCACCCACAAATCAATAAGACATTTTGGAATGGGAAAAAATCTCTAAATATATGCTACTCGTAAAGCCTTCTTTGTGACATAATCCTAAAATTCAAATCCATTATTTTTTTTTAAAATCTGTTTATTAAACATTGTACATAAACATTCTTACAATATACTATTCAGGATTTTACAGTCTGTTTGCATATATTTATAATCTAGTACGGTGCAGTTGCGTTGTTTTGTACAGGAATACAACTTGAAAACTGTGTAACTGGTAGCTAGGGACATATCTGGGTGCCAACATGCGCGTTTTAATTACAAGAGTGGAGATGGGCCACGCCTATCGGAGCGGATGGGGTGAAGGGGGGGCACATCGGTTATGTGTGTAAATAAGCTGGGGAGCTGTTGACGGAGTTGGGGGGAGGGGTGATGGGGACGACACGCGTTCAGGGTGCAGTGAACGAGACAAGATACCGATTCCGAAGGGACATTAACTGGAGGTAGGCATCCTTAAGTATCACAATTGTTGCACTGATATAAAATATAAGGGTGTCAGAACTAACAAATTGGAGGGCCGTGGAGGGGGTGTATGATGTAGAACGGGGAGGCAGTTTCGGAGTGTTCGATACTTCAGGGGGGTTACGTATCATCCCTGGCTTCTATGCTCACCACAAAAATGTCCCAGATTTCGGCCCGCCCTGTATCAGGCCTTTGTGTTGTAGTTGGCGTAATGTCTGCGCCTCAGCTAGCGAACGGCTATGCAGGCCGCGGAGCCAGGCGGTGTGTGGGGGACCGTGTGGGGCTTTCCAGTGCATAGCAATCAGGCGCTTTAAGACAGCGAATGCTAAATCTATAAATCTGTGTAGGTGTTTGCTATCCTTAGCTTGATGACGTATGCTGAGCAAACAGGATTCAGGTGTGGGTGTGAGAGTCTGGCCCGCTATGTCTGCTCTGGTATCAGTGATTTGTTGCCAGGCCGTGTTGATTGAGTGGCAGCTCCAGACCATATGATAAAAGTCAGCCGCTGGGGTGGCGCATCTAGGGCACGCTGGATTTGTGTTCGAGTACATCCTTTGAATGCGGGCCGGTGATAAATATGAGTGGTGAATATAATTAAATTGGGTGTATCGGAGTCTAGTATTGTGGGACACAGTCTTGATCAGTGTGAGGGCTGCGATCCAGGCTTTTTGTGATAATGGTGTCGGGAGAACAGCGTCCCACTGTGCTTTTGCGTGCGTCAGTTCCGGGCAGGCCTCTGTTAGGAGCCCTTTGTATAGTTTAGTTATGATGCTTTTTGCATCTCCTACAGTGAGGATTGCAGTGAGCATATAGGATTCACGTGGTTCTGCATTACCGGGGCCCCATAGACTGGTAAGTAGGCTTTTAATAGCACTGTATGTCAGGAAGGCTCCTGAGTGCATGACCCCTGCGGACACAAGTTCTGCAAAGGTGCTCATTGTGGAGTTTGAGTAATAATCCCCCACGTTTAATGTACTTATGGCATGCATGTCATGGTGTATTGAGAGTGCATGGATTCCCGGTAGTTGGGACAGTGGCAATAAGGGGGAGTAAGGAGGTGTGGTGGTCTTGCCTTGGACGTATCTGCGCCAGCAAAATCTCGCTGTTTCAAGCAGAATGGACTTTAACTGCGGGCGATGGGGGTCAGTCAGCAGTGAAGTTAAGATTGTTTGTGGTGCAGTGTATGCGCGCAGCCCTATACTTTCTGTGGGTGGGGGTACCCTAAGCCATGTGGTGAGCCAGAGCAGCTGAGCCGCAGCATAATATAATTCGAAGTTTGGCATGCCCAATCCTCCTGCTTCCTGTGGGTATTGTGTTACTGATAGTGCTACTCTGTGCCTGTCCTTGCCCCAGAGCAGGTCCGTCAGTAGAGAGTGCAGCTTGTGGAAGAACGCACGTGGCAGGGATAATGGGAGGGCAGTGAAGTAGTATAGCAACCGAGGTAGGATGAGCATTTTGGCTATGGCTACCCGGACCATCGGGGACAGCGGGAGTGAGCACCAAAACAACAGCGGGCTTCGGGTGGATCTCAGTGCTCTGTCGAGATTGCCCTCTTTTAGGTCAGCAAGGGAGTGATAAATTTGTATGCCTAAGTATTTGAAAGTTGTAAGCGACCATGGTAGTTGATATTGGGGCAATGTCAAGTGAGATTTGCTCGTCACTGGAGTTAGTGGGAAGATGCTTGACTTTGACCAGTTTATGCGCAAACCAGAGGGTAGTGCGAATAAGTCCAGCAGTGACATTACTCCTGCCATGGAAGTGGAATGGTTACGCAGGTATATTAGGGCGTCGTCAGCATATAAGGAAATAATGTGATATGTATTAAACTCTAAGACACCCCATGTGCGGGCGTTGCCTCGTAGTTTGATTGCTATTGGTTCCATGGCTATTGCAAATAGTAGGGGGGATAGTGGACAGCCTTGTCGAGTGCCTCTACCTATGGGGAATGCTTCAGATGTTACTTGACCCGTCTTGACACGAGCAGTAGGTTTAGAATACAGTGTTTTGATCCAGCTGATGAAGCCGTGCCCGAAACCAATTGCTTTTAGCGTGCAAATGAGGAAGTCCCAGCTTTGTGTATCAAATGCTTTTTCTATGTCTAGGGAGAGGGCCGCTGCTTCTGTCTCCGTAACGTGATGCATTATGTGGATTAGTCTTCTGATGTTTAAAAAGGTGCTCCTGTCTGGAATAAATCCCGACTGATCGGAGTGTATTAAATTTGGTAGGTAGGGAAGTATTCTATTTGCCAGGATATTCCCTAATAGTTTACAATCTGAGTTTAACAGGGAGAGCGGTCTGTATGATTTCACGTCTAGGGGATCGCGCCCTGGTTTTGGAAGAACGACTATCAGGGCGTCCCGCATAGAGTCAGGGAGTTGTATCTTATTGCGTGCTTCATTGAATACCTCCAAGAGTGGCTGTAAAAGGAGAGCAGCATGGGAGCTAAAATACTCTATTGGAAGGCCATCTGATCCAGGGGTTTTGCTGCAAGCCATTTGTGACAGGGCTAGACGTATTTCTTCGATAGTGATGGGGCCGTCTATAGTATCTGTGTTGTCAATGATTTGTTGATTTTGGGGAACCACCGAGAGTATTTCAGCTAATTGCTATTCAGTTGGGGGGGGGGAGGAGGTGTGTATAAAGCTTGATAGTATGTAAAGAAAGCCTCATGAATTTCCACTTGAGTGTTGATAATGTTACCTGAGTTCAGGCGAATTGCGCCTATGGTCGAGGATTGTGTTGGTTGGCGAATCAGCCATGCTAATAGTCTGCCCGATCTATCTCCCTCAGCATGCTGTTTCGTCATGTAGTGTCTGTAATCATGTTTGCTTAACCTAGAGCCTGCCTCCCTGTAGTCTGTTCTAAGCGAGTTCAGTGCTGCTAATGAAGATTCACTTCGGGAGGCTTCTATCTCAGCTTTGCAGAGTTTAATCTCTAGTGTCTGGAGATCCTTAGTGAGTGTCTTTCTAACCCCCACTGTGGCTGCAAGGCAATGTCCGCGTATTACCGCTTTGTGGGCATCCCATTCAGTAGCACGGGATGATGTTGTGTGTTTATTCAGGGAGAAATAGTCAGCCAGGCACTTGGATAACTCCGCGTGAAAGGGAGGGTCTGTAAGGGCTTCTATCTGTAGCTGCCATGTTGGTATGCAAGTGTGGGTGCTACCCCAATCCAGAGTTGTATAAAGCGGGTTATGGTCAGAGATAGAGCGGGCTAGGTACTCGGATGCGCTTACTTTTGGGTCTATGGACGCGGATGTAAGGAGCATGTCTATTCTGGTGTGTAGTTTGTGGACAGGGGAATAGAAGGAGTATTTGCGGTGTGTAGGATGTCCCAATCTCCAAACGTCCCTTAATCCATTATTGGAGACCCACTTTGTCAGGTCTAGAGATGTACGGTTGACCAGAGCAATGTCTAGTGGGGGAAATGAGCGGTCCATGTGAGTGTCCAGGACACAGTTAAAGTCCCCCCCTCCCCCATATGCTGTCCGCCGTAGGGTCGCTAAGGATGCCAGTTGTCAGTGTGCTCAGAAAGTCACGCTGATTTGTGTTCAGGGCGCATAGTGCTGTCAGTGCTAAGGGGGAACCATCTCGGACGCCTTCCAATATCACGTATCTACCTTTTGGGTCGCATTGTGTACGAGACATGGCGAATGGTACCCCTGGGGCAATCCAGACCGCCACCCCACGAGCAAATGTTGAAGAAGTGGTACCGTAGAGTTGCCCTCTCCATTTTGAGCTTTTGCTTTCCAGTGTGGATTGGGATAGGTGTGTCTCTTGCAGTAGAGCTATATGTATCTGGTGTCTCCTGAGAAACGTGTAAATTTGATGCCTCTTACGCCATGCTGCCATGCCTCTTACATTCCATGTGAGTATCTTATATTTTGGGGTATATTGTTGAGTTTGAGAGGTCATGGGGGGTTTATAAGTTTAACTAGGTGAAGGTTATATGTGTCGCCTCTCCCTCTTGTAGTGTAGATGTGCCCGCTCCCCTCCGAGGTTAGCCAGTTTGCACCCCTGTTGTTGATGTACATGGTTCTGTTGGTGTGACAGGTATAGCATGGTTTGATGTAAGCGTGGTCCCAATTAAGCAGCATGGAAAAAAAGCCCAGGTATGAAAAAACAAACAGTAACTGTATATAACATCCACTGAGGTTGTGGCAAAACGAGAGAAATTCTGGCAGTTGCCAGCGTAAAGGAACAGTCCATATGGAGCGGGGGTGCTGGCGAGCGTAGATTCTGAGTCATTAGGTTGCCCAGCCCGTGTTGCTGTTGGTATTAGGTCCGTCACCCAGGACCATGATTGATTAGAGTACAGAGTTAATGGGTTCCTGGTTCTGCCCCACCGGCCTCCGCCAGCTGCATGGATCAGGCCGTATCATATCGTGATGTGCATGGCACTAACTGTATGCTCAGGTGGTTCATGGTTGTTTATCAAATGTCATCTGCCGTGCGCGGAGTGAGAGTAGGGCCTCGATCAGAGTCCGCCGAATCCGAGTTTACTTCCTGGTCTGGGTCACCCTCGGTTTGAGTGGATAGGGTTGTTGGTGAGGTGTTTACAAAGCAAGACCTTGCCTGTAGGAGAAGAGAGCGTTCCGTACGAGACTGTTCGAGTGGAGGTTTACCACCGTGTTTTTTATGTTGTCTGTGTTTTGTTTTGGGGGAGGACCATTTTTCCATAGAGTTATTAGCGTCCAAAGGGTCGGCCAGGCCCTTAGCGTGTAGCCAAGTCCAAGCATCTTCCAGTGTGGTGAAGAAGAGTGTACGTGAATCGTCTTGCACACGAAGTTTGGCCGGAAACAGCAGTGCGTATTTGATGTTGTGTTCATGGAGGCGTTCCTTGACCCGGTAGAAGGAGCTGCGTTTCTTTTGCACCTCCGCTGTGAAGTCTGGATAAGCTGTGATCACTGCATTGTCGAATCGTGCAGGACCTGATTTGCGGAATAATTGTAGGATATGGTCTCTGTCGCGATAAATCAGGAGTCAGCGGCTATCAGCAGTCGAGGCTGTGCACCCGGGGGGGGGGGGGAGAAGGTCTGCCCGGGACTCTGTGGGCGCGCGATTGAAAAGTATTTTGGTATGTTGTCCTTGAGAATTGTATCAGCGAGCCATTGTTCTACAAAGAGTTCTGTACAAGGGCCTTCAGCATGCTCAGGAAACCCCACTAGTCGGATGTTGTTGTGTCGTGACCTACCCTCTGCGTCCTCAGCTCTACGTTTTAAGTCTACGACTTCGGCTGTTAGATGAGTCATCTGCTCTTGGAAGTTCTTCACATTTAGGGGGAGAGACACATTATCTTTCTCCAATTCCTTGACTCTGTCAGCCAGCGCGTGTTGGTCTGCCCTCAGTACCTTTACATCTTCTGCAACTGAACCTATTTTGGGTTCCAGGGTGGGCTTGGTGTCAAGGATAGCTTGCAAGATCTTTTCGAACTGTGTAGTATGTGTTTGCAGCGTAAGTTCCAGTTTCTGTAGAGCCAGTTGCGTGGCGGATTGGGCCTCGGAGGAGGCGGGGCAATGGGATCTATACTACCTGAGGGTGCATGTGGAGTTTTCTGTTTACCCATTTGGTGTCTGCAGCAGTGGACACTAGTGGAGTAAGTACGAATGTGGGATTGATGGCTTGCAGGGGGGTTGTTACCACACTGTCCTTCTGATGCTATGCGTGGATATTAGTGACAGTGACGTTTGCAGTTTGGGTCTCGGTGTATGGCATTGTTTTTTAGTGCTGCATCCCGGTCCCGCCTTATTTCCTGGCCGCCATTTGATGCCAGATATGCCTTGTGTCCAGTACTGAGTCACCCAACAGCGACGAACTCGATGCCTGGAAGACCGCATGGCCAAGGAGTGAGGAGTGCTCTGTGCAATTAGAGCAGCAGGTGTATCGCGAAAATGCTCCAGTGTGCCGTGAGTGCCGTGGGTCATCTGGGCAGTAGTGGGTCAGCAATCGACAAGTTAGTAAGGGCCTGGGGCAGCGTCCGATCCCCTCTCAGCCAATAAGGCCAGGTATGGTGACTCTCATGTCCTATCTCTTTCGCTGTCCACTGCGCTTGGGTAAGCTCCGTTGGGGGGGGGGACAGTGACCTGCACCGCGACCCGGTCCGCGTCGCCGAAGGATGTGCAGCTCCCCGTGGTCCCCACCCCACGAGGGCGCCCCGGGACGATCAGGGGGGACCAAAAGAAAGATTTTTAAAAAAATAAAAAATAATTTAAATAATTATCTGCTCCAGCCGGCGTGGTCGCTGTGGCTGCCGTGTAGGCCGCTTGTTGATTTTGGGGGGCCTCAGCACCCTTGGGTAACGCCCTGCTCAAGCGTAATGTTCCAGCGCCATGGGGGCCTCTGTGCTGATCGTGGGAGCCGTCGGGTTCAAGGAAGGGGAGCCGGGGGCCCAGCCGGCAGCGAAGCGCCAGAGGCCAGAAGGGTGCGCGCTGCGCCGAGGCCCACTTCAGGCTCAGCACCGCGTCTATTACTCAGCCTCGGGGGGCCGTCTCCGAGCGCTCGATTGCAGCGCGAACCCCAGGGCGCAGCCCCCCCAACGTGGCGTGCGGGTTCCCTGCAGGCCCCACCACCTGAGCGCCGAACGTCAGAGGGCCAGGGGTGGAGCTGGTCCCCGGCCCCGGGCGGCTCACTCACCGGCCGCAGACGCAGATGTCATCCGGACAGGCCTCCGACTTCCTCCCGGTGCAGGAGGCAGTCCCGGAGCGGGTCGCTGCTACGGATAGTGGTCCTGGGCAGCTGGGCTAAGGGCGCCTGCCATGAGGACGGTGTCGGGCGCCGTTGACAGGATCCTTTAACGGGCCAGGCGCGGAGCTGCAGTGTTAAGCTGCTGCTCCGGTCACCATGTTGGCCTCGCCCCCAATTCAAATCCATGATAAGTTGGTTTTTAGGGATCTTGGATTAATATAGGGATATTCGTTGTAAGTCAAATTAATTGCAAGTAACAGTTTGTAGTGTTTACTTTTCTTCAGCAAAGGTTTGCCCTGAGAAAATTAAACACAGTAAAAATGAGTAGATGTGCAAAGCTCTTAAAGAATTGTTTCACCTCAAAAGAAGGGACGAGGTGTTTTCACTTTCTTTTCCTCAAATAATATAGAGAGCTGGTTTTCTATCTGCATTTATCTTTAATACATTTTTAACCCCTTAGCTGCTGGGCCTTTCCCCCCCCAGTGCTGAGCCCTTTTTTGGCTATTTGGGGTAGTTCGCGCTTAGGGCTTCATAACTTTATGTCCACATAAGCTAACCACGCCAAATTTGCGTCCTTTTTTTCCAACATCCTAGGGATTCTAATGGTACCCAGAGATGGTGGTTTCCCCTGGAGGAGACCAAGAAAATAGCCAAAATACAGTGAAAATTTAGTTTTTTCCAAAAAAATAGGAAAAAAGGGCTGCCGAAGAAGGCTTGTGGTTTTTTCCCTGAAAATGCCATCAACAAAGGGTTTCTGGTGCTGAAATCACTATCTTCCCACCTTTCAGGAACGGGCAGACTTGAATCAGAAAACCAAATTTTTCAACACAAATTTGGCATTTTACTGGGACATACCCCATTTCTACTATATTTGGTGCTTTCAGCCTCCTTCCAGTTAGTGACAGGAATGGGTGTGAAACCAATGCTGGATCCCGGAATGCTAAACATTTCTGAAAACTAGACAAAATTCTGAATTCAGCAAGGGGTCATTTGTGTAGATCCTACAAGGTTTTCCTACAGAAAATAACAGCTGAAATAAAAAAATATTGAAATTGAGCTGAAAACAACAGCCATTTTTCTTTATGTTTTACTCTGTAACTTTTTCCTGCGATGTCAGATTTCTGAAAGCAATATACCGTTTTGTCTGCTGGACTCTTCTGGTTGCGGGGATATAAAGGGCTTGTAGGTTCATCAAGAACCCTAGGTACCCAGAGCCAATAAATGAGCTGCACCCTGCAGTTGGTTTTCATTCTTTACTGGGTATACAGCAATTCATTTGCTGAAATATGAAGAGTGAAAAAGAGGTATCAAGAAAACCTTTGCATTTCCAAAATGGGATCAAGATAAGGTTTTGAGGAGCAGTGGTTATTTGCACATCGCTGAATTCCGAGGTGCCCATACTAGCATGTGAATTGCAGGGCATTTCTCAAATAGATGTCTTTTTTACACACTCTCTTATATTTGGAAGGAAAAAATGTCGAGAAAGATAAGGGGCAATAACACTTGTTTTGCTATTCTGTGTTCCCCCAAGTCTCCCGATAAAAATGATACCTCACTTGTGTGGGTAGGCCTAGTGCCCGCGACAGGAAATGCCCCAAAACACAACATGGACACATCCTATTTTTTTTATAGAAAACACAGCTGTTTTTTCCAAAGTGCCTACCTGTAGATTTTGGCCTCTAGCTCAGCCGGCACATAGGGAAACCTACCAAACCTGTGCATTTCTGAAAACTAGAGACCTAGGGGAATCCAGGGAGGGGTGACTTGCGGGGCTCGGACCAGGTTCTGTTACCCAGAATCCTTTGCAAACCTCAAAAAGTGGCTAAAAAAACAAGTTTTCCTCACATTTCGGTGACAGAAAGTTCTGGAATCTGAGAGGAGCCACAAATTTCCTTCCACCTGGCGTTCCCCCAAGTCTCCCGATAAAAATGATACCTCACTTGTGTGGGTAGGCCTAGCGCCTGCGACAGGAAACGCCCCAAAGCGCAACGTGGACACATCAAAATTTTTGGAAGAAAACAGAGGTGTTTTTTGAGAAGTGCCTACCTGTAGATTTTGGCCTCTAGCTCAGCCGGCACCTAAGGAAACCTACCAAACCTGTGCATTTCTGAAAACTAGAGACCTAGGGCAATCCAAGGAGGGGTGACTCGCGGGGCTCGGACCAGGTTCTGTTACCCAGAATCCTTTGCAAACCTCAAAAAGTGGCTAAAAAAACAAGTTTTCCTCACATTTCGGTGACAGAAAGTTCTGGAATCTGAGAGGAGCCACAAATTTCCTTCCACCCGGCGTTCCCCCAAGTCTCCCGATAAAAATGATACCTCACTTGTGTGGGTAGGCCTAGCGCCTGCGACAGGAAACGCCCCAAAGCGCAACGTGGACACATCAAAATTTTTGGAAGAAAACAGAGGTGTTTTTTGAGAAGTGCCTACCTGTAGATTTTGGCCTCTAGCTCAGCCGGCACCTAAGGAAACCTACCAAACCTGTGCATTTCTGAAAACTAGAGACCTAGGGCAATCCAAGGAGGGGTGACTCGCGGGGCTCGGACCAGGTTCTGTTACCCAGAATCCTTTGCAAACCTCAAAAAGTGGCTAAAAAAACAAGTTTTCCTCACATTTCGGTGACAGAAAGTTCTGGAATCTGAGAGGAGCCACAAATTTCCTTCCACCCGGCGTTCCCCCAAGTCTCCCGATAAAAATGATACCTCACTTGTGTGGGTAGGCCTAGCGCCCGCGACAGGAAACGCCCCAAAGCGCAACGTGGACACATCCAAATTTTTGGAAGAAAACAGTGGTGTTTTTTGAGAAGTGCCTACCTGTAGATTTTGGCCTCTAGCTCAGCCGGCACCTAAGGAAACCTACCAAACCTGTGCATTTCTGAAAACTAGAGACCTAGGGCAATCCAAGGAGGGGTGACTCGCGGGGCTCGGACCAGGTTCTGTTACCCAGAATCCTTTGCAAACCTCAAAAAGTGGCTAAAAAAACTAGTTTTCCTCACATTTCGGTGACAGAAAGTTCTGGAATCTGAGAGGAGCCACAAATTTCCTTCCACCCGGCGTTCCCCCAAGTCTCCCGATAAAAATGATACCTCACTTGTGTGGGTAGGCCTAGCGCCCGCGACAGGAAACGCCCCAAAGCGCAACGTGGACACATCAAAATTTTTGGAAGAAAACAGAGGTGTTTTTTGAGAAGTGCCTACCTGTAGATTTTGGACTCTAGCTCAGCCGGCACCTAGGGAAACCTACCAAACCTGTGCATTTCTGAAAACTAGAGACCTAGGGCAATCCAAGGAGGGGTGACTCGCGGGGCTCGGACCAGGTTCTGTTACCCAGAATCCTTTGCAAACCTCAAAAAGTGGCTAAAAAAACAAGTTTTCCTCACATTTCGGTGACAGAAAGTTCTGGAATCTGAGAGGAGCCACAAATTTCCTTCCACCCGGCGTTCCCCCAAGTCTCCCGATAAAAATGATACCTCACTTGTGTGGGTAGGCCTAGCGCCCGCGACAGGAAACGCCCCAAAGCGCAACGTGGACACATCAAAATTTTTGGAAGAAAACAGAGGTGTTTTTTGAGAAGTGCCTACCTGTAGATTTTGGCCTCTAGCTCAGCCGGCACCTAGGGAAACCTACCAAACCTGTGCATTTCTGAAAACTAGAGACCTAGGGCAATCCAAGGAGGGGTGACTCGCGGGGCTCGGACCAGGTTCTGTTACCCAGAATCCTTTGCAAACCTCAAAAAGTGGCTAAAAAAACAAGTTTTCCTCACATTTTGGTGACAGAAAGTTCTGGAATCTGAGAGGAGCCACAAATTTCCTTCCACCCGGCGTTCCCCCAAGTCTCCCGATAAAAATGATACATCACTTGTGTGGGTAGGCCTAGCGCCCGCGACAGGAAACGCCCCAAAGCGCAACGTGGACACATCAAAATTTTTGGAAGAAAACAGAGGTGTTTTTTGAGAAGTGCCTACCTGTAGATTTTGGCCTCTAGCTCAGCCGGCACATAGGGAAACCTACCAAACCTGTGCATTTCTGAAAACTAGAGACCTAGGGGAATCCAAGGAGGGGTGACTTGCGGGGCTCGGACCAGGTTCTGTTACCCAGAATCCTTTGCAAACCTCAAAAAGTGGCCAAAAAAACAAGTTTTCCTCACATTTCGGTGACAGAAAGTTCTGGAATCTGAGAGGAGCCACAAATTTCCTTCCACCCGGCGTTCCCCTAAGTCTCCCGATAAAAATGATACCTCACTTGTGTGGGTAGGCGTAGCGCCCGCGACAGGAAATGCCCCAAAACAGAACGTGGACACATCAAATTTTTTCATAGAAAACAGTGCCTACCTGTGGATTTTGGCCTCTAGCTCAGCCGGCACCTGGGGAAACCTAGCAAACCAGCACATTTTTGAAAACTAGAAACCCAGGGGAATCCAAGATGAGGTGACTTGTGGGGCTCGGACCAGGTTCTGTTACCCAGAATCCTTTGCAAACCTCAAAAAGTGGCCAAAAAAACAAGTTTTCCTCACATTTCGGTGACAGAAAGTTCTGGAATCTGAGAGGAGCCACAAATTTCCTTCCACCCGGCGTTCCCCTAAGTCTCCCGATAAAAATGATACCTCACTTGTGTGGGTAGGCGTAGCGCCCGCGACAGGAAATGCCCCAAAACAGAACGTGGACACATCAAATTTTTTCATAGAAAACAGTGCCTACCTGTGGATTTTGGCCTCTAGCTCAGCCGGCACCTGGGGAAACCTAGCAAACCAGCACATTTTTGAAAACTAGAAACCCAGGGGAATCCAAGATGAGGTGACTTGTGGGGCTCGGACCAGGTTCTGTTACCCAGAATCCTTTGCAAACCTCAAAAAGTGGCCAAAAAAACAAGTTTTCCTCACATTTCGGTGACAGAAAGTTCTGGAATCTGAGAGGAGCCACAAATTTCCTTCCACCCGGCGTTCCCCTAAGTCTCCCGATAAAAATGATACCTCACTTGTGTGGTTAGGCCTGGTGCCTGCGACAGGAATAGATCACACAACGGTCAATGTTGGTCCTTACGTGAGGCAGCTGTTGACCCTGGGGTGATCCATTCCTGACACAGGCACTAGGTGTAGGCACTCAAGTGGGGTAGTGTTTTTATCAGGACAGGTGAGGAGTCACTGGGTGGTAGGAATGTTGTGGATCCCAGCATATTCCTGTAGTTTGTGTGACAGAAATGCGAGAAAAATAGAGTTTTTTTTCAACATTTCAGCTTTGCAGGGTATTCTGGGTAAGAAAACTTTGGGGAATCCACACAAGTCACACCTCTGTGGACTCCCCCGAATGTCTAGTTTCCAGAAATGTTTGGGTTTAGTGTGTTTCTCTATATGGCCGCCGAATCCAGGACCAAAAACACAGGTGCCTGCCTTACAAAACCAGTTTGTTTTGCCATAGACAATTTTGATGTCTCCACAATATGATTTGGGTGGTGGAATTTGGGGCTGAACTAAATTGGTGAGCTCCCAAGAGAGCACTCTCTCTCTGCTTGCCGCCGCATTCACCTGCTCTCTGGGTTGGCCTAACCCACTATTACCCAGTTGCACGAACAGCTTGCGAAGGGACAGCAGGACAGTCCTCATCACCTCCCTTGTAATGTACTGGAAGAGGAGTTTTCGAATGGGACTCCTCTGACTGAAAAATCACTCCCAGAGTCTGCGCCATTGTCCTATCCCTCAGATGCTGTCTCAGTATCTGATGTCTCAGTCTCTGATCCTATGTCAGAGCGGTCCTCTATAACCCGAGTGCAGGCAGCAGTCATCCATCAAGATGCCATCTCTGCTATTGGCTAAACTGTTGCTCTAAAACACTAGCCTACGTAGACAGTCACAAAATCGATGGTGTGTGTGAGATACGTGCAACAGTAGAGGCCACCTTACCTGCGCTTCTTCCCTCTATCAGCACGTACTTTCAAGACACTCAAAAAACACCTTGTCACATACCATTCGTCACAGTCTTTAGCACCTCCTGCGCCCAGTCCAACAATCATTATTGGTGCTCCCACTCCCTCCTCCTCGGATTCCCTCATTACCACCCAGCAAAAGTGCCCTTCATCTCTCCATAGACTTTACTAATGTACTCAGCTATTTACATAAAATACAGATGTGCTCTTTGCAGTAGGCATATAAACCTTCTGCGCTTCTTTATGGCACTAAAACTGCCACTAGACAAGTCGGACCCTTTTCCCCCCAGGGAAACCACACACATATTGACATAAGTGATGTATATATGACAGCCAACCACCTGAAACTCAACTCAAGCAAAACTGAAATAATCCTCTTTGGCCCTCACCAAAAAAACCTGGGACCCCCCATGGTGGCCCACCACGCTAGGCCCTGCACCCACCCCCGCCAACTACGCACGCAACCTCAGCATCATCCTAGACTCCTCCCTCTCTATGACCCAACAAATCAACGCTCTTACCTCCTCATGCTTCAACAAACTCCGTATACTGAAAAACATTCAAATGGATCCCCACAGAGACCAGAAAAACTGTCACTCACGCACTCATCAGCAGCAGGCTTGATTACAGAAACGCCCTCTACGCCGGCACCACTCTAAAACTCAAGTGCAAACTACACGCATCCAGAACTCAGCAGCACGACTCATCCTCGACCTCCACCGACACGAACACATCTCTCCACACCTCAAATCCCTCCACTGGCTCCCCATTGACAAAAGGATCACCTTCAAGATCCTCATCCTCACACACAAATCACTCCACAACACAGGCCCTGCCTACCTCAACGAGAGTCACCTTCCACACCCCCACACGAAACGTCCGTTCAGCTGACCTCTCTCTCGCCTCTGACCCCCGCATCAAACACACCACCACCGGGGGCAGATCCTTCTCCTACATTGCACCCAAAACATGGAACGCACTCACAACCCACATTCGCAAGACCCAAAACCTACTTCTTTTCAGGAAGGGCCTCAAAACCTGGCTTTTTGAACAGTGAACCTCCTAGCCCCTTTCCCTCCCCCCCGTCCCCCCCCCCAGCGCCTTGAGACCCTCACAGGTGAGTAGCGCGCTTTATAAATCTCTTTGATACAGATCTACCTATATATATATATATATATATATAAATATATATCTACATAGATATATCTATAGATATATCCATGTACCTAGATATATCTATCTACATAGATATATATATATAGATATATACATATATTTTTTTTTAGTTGTTGTATGGTTTCCTTGGGGGCCAAAATGGCCCCCAGGGAAACCCTACAACATCTAAAAAAAAAATTGCCCCCACAGGGGGTCACCCTGCCCACGGGCGACCCCCTGTCATTTCATTTTTTTTGTTTGTATTTTTTTTTTTTTTTTTTTTTTAAATCCCCTGGGGGGGAGCACGATCGCGCCCCCCCCCCCCCCCAGGGGGCACCTACCTTTTTTTTTTTTTAAGAAAATTATGCCGGGGGGGGGGGCGTCCCATTTTCCGGGGGGGGGCGCCCCCCAAAAGTGAAATCCCTGGTGTCTAGTGGGGTTTCCTGGCCCCCGATCGCAGCTGTGCTGCGATCGGGGGCCAGGAAACCGTTTCAGAAGGCCTCATAAGAAAGGGGAGACTCTCCCCTTTCTTACGAGGCCTTCTGAAACTGTTTCAGAAGGCCTCGTAAGAAAGGGGAGAGTCTCCCCTTTCTTACGAGGCCTTTTCAAACTGTTTCCTGACCCACCCGATCGCAGCTGTGCTGCGATCGGGGGAGCCAGGAAACCTGAAAGTGTTTCCTGGCCCCCGATCGCAGCACAGCTGCGACCGGGGGCCAGGAAACACTTTCAGGAAGGAAAAAAAAATCCTCGGGTGCAACGCACCCGAGGATTTATTAATGCCCTTCCTGGTGTCGGCCACTGGTCGTGACCCGCACCAGGGAGGGTGTGTGCCGACGCCCGCACTTAAGAGGTTAAGGTCTTTGGGGTCTCTCATCCATCTGTATGTGATCCTTGATCCAATGAGCTTGACCATACTATGGAAATTCCTGAAAGGGGCATCTACTTTGTATGATAATCTCTTGAGCACTTTAGATTTGAAACTTTACTTGACAAAGCTATAAAATATTTTCAAAAAGTATTGACCCTCAATCCGTATCTTTGCTGATTCTGTGCGGACTATTCTTGATGGGGATAAGGTAAAGAGTCTGGCTCACTTTCCGACATGTTTTATTCCTGTGAGTGTGACTGAAGTTTGGAATAAAGTCTGTCTCTGATTAATTTAGCAACTAACCTAGATCTTCGGGGTTCATCTTTATTAATTCCTCTCCTTAGAGACAACGACTTTGTTTGTGCTTCGCCATATGTTGAACTTTGTTTTAGGGGTTTAAATGTAGCCATTCTATCCTTAAGTTGTGGTAGACCAGATATAAGCCAAAGTTTGCATTTGGATGAGTGGCTTAAAAATTCAAGTAAATTAGATTAATGTAGCACGTTGTCAGCAATAGCACCCAGGTCCTGTTAGGCCTGCGTCCTATGCTCCAAAAATGGACATACAAATAGATTGAGGTTTCTGCAGTTATGTAGAAAGTATCAGCATAACTCATCGCCCAATATAGACAAAACCAAAATAACGTGACAGAACAAAATAATACTATTTAAATATTAGATAATAAAAGAAAAAAACAAGAATACAATTTGAAACCTAAAGCATATTCTAAGGTCCGAGTGCACAAAGAAAGAAATATCTTGGAAGGCATAACATTGAATATTAGGTATATTCACAATCTTCCATCCAAGTTGGTCATTTCCTACTCATTTAAAAACGTGTCCTCAAATACTTCCTTCTGTTGTAAGAAAATGGCAAATTTAGAAAATTAAATGATTCAAATTTGGTAAGCAAACAAATGTAAATCTTTTTTTCCTTTTTCTTTCCTCCTTGTACAATTAATCCGAACTGGAATACGCGTTTGACACTTTAAAAGGCAAAACAGGACTTTGTGTACAAATGAAAGATGATGTACTGTTTTTCTGTGTTTTCTAATGTAATATACAAAAGAAATCTAAACAACGTTATTTTCCAGTGTCATTGGTCTTTTGTGTGGTTATAACTAGGGGTCGGCGTAACTCTTGTAATTCATTATAAAATAATCATGTGGAATTTAAAAAACATTCCATGTGGTTGTGCATAATTATGCATGAAGAGTAATTCTGCATTTAGCACTACTTCTTAACGGAAAAATGCACACCCTCACACAAAATGGCCGTAAGAATGCATTTTTGTGAGAAGGTAGCCTCTTTCTAGCCTTGTTACCCCCACTTTTGGCCTGTTTGTGAGTGTATGTCAGGATGTTTGTCACTGTTTTCACTGTCTCACTGGGATCCTGATAGCCAGGCCTCAGTGCTCATAGTGAAAACACTATGTTTTCAGTATGTTTGTTATGTGTCACTGGTATCCTGCTGGTCAGGACCCCAGTGCTCATAGGTTTGTGGCCTATATGTATGTGTCACTGGGACCCTGTCACACAGGGCCCCAGTGCTCATAGGTGTGCATGTATATGTTCCCTGTGTGGTGCCTAACTGTCTCACTGAGGCTCTGCTAACCAGAACCTCAGTGGTTATGCTCTCTCATTACTTTCAAATTGTCACTAACAGGCTAGTGACCATTTTTACCAATTTACATTGGCTTACTGGAACACCCTTATAATTCCCTAGTATATGGTACTGAGGTACCCAGGGTATTGGGGTTCCAGGAGATCCCTATGGGCTGCAGCATTTCTTTTGCCACCCATAGGGAGCTCTGACAATTCTTACACAGGCCTGCCACTGCAGCCTGAGTGAAATAACGTCCACGTTATTTCACAGCCATTTTACACTGCACTTAAGTAACTTATAAGTCACCTATATGTCTAACCTTTACCTGGTAAAGGTTAGGTGCAAAGTTACTTAGTGTGAGGGCACCCTGGCACTAGCCAAGGTGCCCCCACATTGTTCAGAGCCAATTCCCTGAACTTTGTGAGTGCGGGGACACCATTACACGCATGCACTACATATAGGTCACTACCTATATGTAGCTTCACCATGGTAACTCCGAATATGGCCATGTAACATGTCTATGATCATGGAATTGCCCCCTCTATGCCATCCTGGCATTGTTGGTACAATTCCATGATCCCAGTGGTCTGTAGCACAGACCCTGGTACTGCCAAACTGCCCTTCCTGGGGTTTCACTGCAGCTGCTGCTGCTGCCAACCCCTCAGACAGGCAGCTGCCCTCCTGGGGTCCAGCCAGGCCTGGCCCAGGATGGCAGAACAAAGAACTTCCTCTGAGAGAGGGTGTGACACCCTCTCCCTTTGGAAAATGGTGTGAAGGCAGGGGAGGAGTAGCCTCCCCCAGCCTCTGGAAATGCTTTCTTGGGCACAGATGTGCCCAATTCTGCATAAGCCAGTCTACACCGGTTCAGGGACCCCTTAGCCCCTGCTCTGGCGCGAAACTGGACAAAGGAAAGGGGAGTGACCACTCCCCTGACCTGCACCTCCCCTGGGAGGTGTCCAGAGCTCCTCCAGTGTGCTCCAGACCTCTGCCATCTTGGAAACAGAGGTGCTGCTGGCACACTGGACTGCTCTGAGTGGCCAGTGCCACCAGGTGACGTCAGAGACTCCTTGTGATAGGCTCCTTCAGGTGTTAGTAGCCTCTCCTCTCTCCTAGGTAGCCAAACCCTCTTTTCTGGCTATTTACGGTCTCTGTCTCTGGGGAAACTTTAGATAACGAATGCATGAGCTCAGCCGAGTTCCTCTGCATCTCCCTCTTCACCTTCTGATAAGGAATCGACCGCTGACCGCGCTGGAAGCCTGCAAACCTGCAACATAGTAGCAAAGACGACTACTGCAACTCTGTAACGCTGATCCTGCCGCCTTCTCGACTGTTTTCCTGCTTGTGCATGCTGTGGGGGTAGTCTGCCTCCTCTCTGCACCAGAAGCTCCGAAGAAATCTCCCGTGGGTCGACGGAATCTTCCCCCTGCAACCGCAGGCACCAAAAAGCTGCATTACCGGTCCCTTGGGTCTCCTCTCAGCACAACGAGCGAGGTCCCTCGAATCCAGCGACGCTGTCCAAGTGACCCCCACAGTCCAGTGACTCTTCAGCCCAAGTTTGGTGGAGGTAAGTCCTTGCCTCACCTCGCTGGGCTGCATTGCTGGGAACCGCGACTTTGCAGCTACTCCGGCCCCTGTGCACTTCCGGCGGAAATCCTTTGTGCACAGCCAAGCCTGGGTCCACGGCACTCTAACCTGCATTGCACGACTTTCTAAGTTGGTCTCCGGCGACGTGGGACTCCTTTGTGCAACTTCGGCGAGCACCGTTTCACGCATCCTCGTAGTGCCTGTTT